>NC_071291.1:59535978-59887228 GCF_943737925.1 Anopheles nili
CACTTCGTGCTAAGAGGGTTATGTGCTTGTGTTTAAGGAAACACGTTGACCTTCCGTTGAGCGACAATAGTAACAAAAAAAAAAGTTACACCAGAATCGTCCTCCGGGAGCCCAAAGCTGCCCGATAACGTTTTTTGTTCGGCATTCCGATGGCTGGCTTCCGATGTGGCTTGCTCACAGAGAGACTTTCTTTTAACCGACTCCAAAGTGTGGCCCGGCTGGACATAAAGAAAAAGGCGCTGGCGCTGAAGCCTAAAACCGTGGTTTACCCGGATTTTCCCCCAATGCTCAGCGCCTCCATTGGTCCAAAAATAAAAAAAAACAGCAACCTCAACCGGAAAAGTAGTGGAAAAACGAAATGAAACCGAAAAAATCCCATAAGATAAGATATAGTGTACTTCGCGTGTACTTCGTGCGGATGTTTTCATCCACTTTCGAGCGCTGGCTTCTTTTCTCTTTTCGGCCGTCTAATTTACAGGATGTTGCCAAAATGTCTGTCTTTTTTGGGCGCCTTTTTTTTGGGTTTTTTGGTTGTTCGCGTACCAAAAGCACTCTTCGACGCGCTTCATCGTGGTGGGTTTCGCGATCGCCATCGATGCTTTTGCTTCTTCGCCTTCGCCGGATTTTCTCGGATGCTCCGTTTCCCGGGGTCGACTTGCTTCCTTACTCGAATGCCCGCGGTGCCGTTCAACGAATGGATGCCCTTGTTTGCCCCGGTCTGGCAGACAAGCTGTTTTCCGTTCATGTCGCGTGGCCGCTAGCTTCCGCACGGCGCGAAACTGTGCACTTTCATAAACTTGCTCTCGTCCCTGGTACAGCCGTGGCGTCTCGGTGAACTTCGAAACCGGCTCGATTTCTCGTGGTGTCGTCGCCAGCGTTCTACCCTCCATCCGGGTTTCCTGCGTGGCACAAAACGGAAAGTGGTTGTAAGGTGTTCAATTGCAAAAAGATCCTCAAAGTGTGCTTTCACTTACTCTCTTTCATTCTCGCTGCTCCGCGCCGGTTGGGCAGGGATAGGTAGTTTGCTTGTTTTTCCTATTCATGGGAACGATTTCTGGTTGCTTCCTGCTATCGTGAATTTGAAATTCAATTCCAATACTTTTAATGTGACCCTCAACGGGATGTAACTTTTCGTACGTATGCCATCGGTGGGGTATTGTACCTTTTATTTGTACCTACCTTCTTTGGTTGAGCTAAGGCAAACATTGTATAACTGGTACAGTACTCCTTTTCTTTATTTGACAAATTTGGTGTTTGAATAAAAATCTCCCAAGCAAATCTTACCCTAAAGCATACTTACAGGTGCTCAAATTGATCGTTAGTTGAAGCACATATATCGCTTTTAGACTTCCACAAAGCAACGTATCGTATGTACAACCTATTCAGTTAATGAGCTTCGAGGATATGTTTTCAAATTTATTTTAAAAGCTCACATGGTTGGCTATCAGAAACCTTTACTAAAGAGCAGTTTTTTTACCGTTGATTTGTAGGTTTGCTCTATTAAACTCAGTAATGTTTTATTCTAGAACATTTCCTAAATGCAAGTAGAAATAAGAACATCTGGAATGTGAGTGAAAATGTTTAAAAATGCAATTTCTTCAGACATTGCGCCACTATCACTAACAGATCTACAGCATCGAGCACAAATGCTTGGCTAATCGTGAGGGCGATCTTTTTGTATAATTGGTTATTTTACACGAGTTTCAAAATTGTGCCCACCGTGTACTTGTTACCGTCATTCACGTGAGAACCGTTTTTCGCTTGTCACTGGCAAAACGCGCCACATTCCGATACCGGGATTGGGCAACCAATAGGTTCCGGCTTTTTTCCACTGATGCGTGCGCTCGGCGTAAATCATGTTTGATGTTTTCCGCTGTTCCGAAGTTAGCGGAAAACCGTGCCAGAATCGGGAACGGACGGTGCTAGATCATGGATCGGAAGCAGGAAAGCTGGCACGTCTCGATGAGTTTTTAGTTTGAGCTTTGCTAATTTATGGCCGCACGCGAATCGTGCCCGCTGGTGCGCGTGGCCTAGCACAGGTTGGGTTGTACACGCGCTGATTCCTTCGCGTGGTTTGTTCTCTTGCTCACTCTCGCTTTTGACTTCTTCGGGCTCGAGCTATTGTACGCAAGATCTGGTGGTGTTGCTCGGAGAAAATGGGATAGAAAACGGCCCCACTGCTTTACGAAGCGTCGTAAATTACGGCAACCACTGATTAAAACCACGAGCTCACCGTGAAGTAGTGAAATCATTTTCGGAATCTAAATTGATGTAATTGGCAGTGAAACTATTTCAAAAATTAACTTTAATGCTGGTCCATCCGTGGCTCACAGGCTCCGGGAGTACAATAGTTGTGGAGAAATGGCGTCACCCAACTATGTCCAAAACAGGCTCCATTTGTGTGTTTTACCACAAAGTTTGTCCGTGTGTTTGCGCTGTTTAAATGCGGCATTTGAAACAAATGTGCTCCCACTTTTTAACCATCTCCACCGGAGCGTGCAAATATGTTTTTGGCTTAATTTATTCGCTGTCGCGCAGTGTCGATTTGCGAAAACTGTTTGCTGACCACGAAGCATGATTCGAAAGTGGCCCACCCGGAGGTAATAAATAAATACATGCATAAGTTCCTCCGGCCCGAAACCGCGCGGTCGGTCGTCGCGCGGAAACTATTAGAATATTCAAATTCCACTCCCGAAAAACACCCAAGCGCTTGTTTTATTTTCCAGCAGCAGTTGTTTTCACGCTCCTGTTTGCGTGCGGGGTGCTGATTCACTAGCACGCGTCGACAAATAAGAGAAGTTAGTAGCACATGGCCCTCGGGCCTCGTTCGGTAACATGGTTGCGAATGGAAAAATAGGAATAGCATTAACGTATGCTGCCAAAAAGAACCTAATCGGTTCGATGTGATTCTCGGTCAGTGTGCAACGGATTTGTTTTCGGCGCGTAGAAAATTGCGCCACGTACGGCACGTTGGTACGGAAAGGAGCGCAATTGAATCGATTTTCGAAATCCAATCCACAGTTTACGCACCAGAACGTGCCACAAACGCGTTCCACATCGGTAATATTTGCGAGGAAAAGGACACCGCAAACGTTTGGCGAAAAGCATTATTCATGAAATTTTAGCAAGAGAACTCGCTTGCCAAGCAGCGGAACTCTCTTGGGTTCGTTTTGGTTACCGTTTTGTAGTGAACTTTTGGCATGGCCTATAAAAGTCTATGGCACTAGGACGCGGCCAGCCCGGGAGGAAATGTCATCACTCTGCACTGGGATGCTAAACGGACCCTAACGGACGTTTATGTTGCTGTGTTTGAATTTCTTCGGGCACGCGTCTGATGCCGCATTTTTTTTGTTTTCGTCTTCACCGAAAGCTTTTGTTTTTGCATGGTAAAAATTTAACGCCGTTCGATTCACATCCAGCAGAGTGGGTCGTCCCTTAAGAGCTCCAACGGCGCACTTCGACGATCTGCCAGTTGGCCTTGCGAGGATTAAAGCCAACGAAACCGACAAACGGAAGCGAAACAACAGAACCGTGGCGACGCATCGAACTGATTAGATATTCAACCAGCGAACGACAAGAAACTCATCATAGCTCCGGGTAGCTTTGTGTGCGCTCCGGAATGTGCCAATGTTCAAGCCACAAGCTCAAGCGCTGAGAGAGTAGCTCTAAGTAGAATGTGCCAAATAGCTGTGTGAGACGTTGTCTATGCGGGCACCGTACGTTGACTTCCGTTGGTACTGCTGGTGGACAGCTCTACTGCTGCAGAAAGCTGCTCAACCGGCGAGCACAGCCTACTCGTTGTTGTTGTGGAGTTGATAATTTTTAGTTTATTCTCGTACTCTGACGCCGGATGACAGAGGCTTTGTTGAAGCATGCTGTTTGAAGCAGTTTGTAGCTAGTTTTGCACTGAATTGTCAGTTGCTCTCTGAACAATGAACGCGATGTCACCGTGTTAGAATTGATTTTTTGATGAATTGTACTTCATTTTTTATTATGTTAAAGCTTGTCTAGTGTATTTTACTGAATTCGGCAAGCCCGTTCTTGAATAAATTACTATAACAACAACAGTGTCTTGTTACTGCTGTGACATTTATTTTTGCAATGTCACTTAGTAACTAAGTAGCCATTGAAATTTGTACAAAATTCATAGCTGTATTGAATATTTAAAAATCCATATTATGTGAAATGTTATTTTTACAACAATATTCCTACTTCTTCATTACTCAAAAATGGATAAAGTAGAATAAAACAAAAGCAACTTTTCACATAACTCGATTGTGAGTATTCGTCTCATAAATCATACGAAGTCTCTTTAAGTGGTGGACAGAGAACAAAAAAAGAAAATCAATCTACCTATAAGTAAAATGCACACACAAAAAAAAACACGGTTTGCCACCGTAAGAGTTTAAAAGAAGTAATTATCCAGCACTTTATCCCAGCTCGTGGGAGCTCATCTTCTGACAAACTAATGGCCACCGTTCCGGGAATGGCGCACCGGCACTTCTCCGTTCGTTTCGGGCCAGTACGTAACGTCCGACCCAACATACTGGCGGGGCTATAGGGCATTCCGCGTGCGGGTTAAAAAGGATTTTCATGAGCCAGAGAGTTCAGCAATTCTGCGGTGGCGAGCCTTATTCTCGGCCGATTTTTCCTTCCTTTGTTTCTCCGTCGGGCGTCGGGCGAGTTAATCAGATTGGCCAACCGAAGAACGAGCGTGGCGGAGTAATTGAAAAAGTTTAACAAGATTATTTGTAGCTTCTTCAGCAGCACTTGTCCTACGGGGTGACGCGCCGTCGAAGCCATGCCTGCCGTTGACAGGGTCGTGCGTGTTATCGCGGAGAAGTAAGTAGATAAAACAATCACGTATCACACGGAGTTTATAGAACTTTGTTTATGTGTACCCCGTTTGAAAAGCGTCTAAAGTGAATGTTAATTATATTTTTCTTCCCGTTTATGGTTATGTAAACAGTACAAAAGGTATGGGAAAAGACGAACTTCATATGAGGCATATGAATAATATTCGAATGTTTCAGCCATATCTTATAAATATCAACTTTTCTGCCTGTGCGCACGATTCCAGGAGATACATTAAAAATCGTTGTGTCTGGAAGAACCTGTATTCCTCAACACTCGGGTCGGGTTAGAAACAGGTCGCAAAAGACTCATCGTTATTTGACCTCATCTTTTCTCATATATATATATATATATTCGTACAGTCAGCTGTCAGAAACGACGGGCTAATCATATAACGCCCGATGGAGGCGGATGTGAGATGGTTTTATCATATATAATCATATTCCATTTGCTTCCAAACTGGAGTAGTGACGCGGAAGATCACAACCTTTCACAACTCGGGCCACATCTAGCTCGCTCAGCATCCGCAAACGTCTTCGAGATTGACGCTCATCCCCGTGGCGCGTAGTTATATGTTCTTTTTTCTGCTTAGCACACCGTCACCTTTTCGACGCCTGTACGTGGTGTCATTTTGCATACATTTATTCACTCACTCTTTTCCGGTCTACTTTTATCAATTCGCATCGGCTTATCTCTCGGCGGGAGCAGCTGATTTCCGATCGGATGAATATGGATTTGATTAATGCTCCTTTTACATATGCATGGCGGTGGGGTTTTTTTTTTTTGGAGAATTAAAAACCTTATCGGCATCAAAGGGCAAACTAAATTCGATAGTGAGGTTTCATATTCACACTATGCTTTTTTTCTGACAAAGTATGGATAGACTTTTTCTAACCATTTCTTGCAATTGTGTCAATTCTTATTCTAGAAAAGGTTACGCAACATTTTTCATTTCTTTCCTACTCCAATCAAGTGCGAAACTTACGAACAGCTTAGCTTTTCTTTTGTGACGCAAACGATGAGACTAAATCCTTGTTGGCAGGTCGACCTGTTATCAGTAGATTTAACAGTATTTTAAATGCATTCCTTGGAATATAGGAAACAGATTATGATTAAATATAGCAATGACATTGATTGAGAGGAATTAAGAGAGCGAGGTAGAAGAGAAGAGAGAGATAACACGAAATAACAAAATGATGGTAGTTTTTCCAATATTTCATGCATTTTTTTGTTAGCAGTTGTTTGAAAATGAACAGATATTTATTTTGTCATCTTTGAACATTTTGTTATCATTTTTATTATTTATTTTTGGAAAACTACTAATACAAAGGTCTTCAACTGACTACAAACGTTCTGGCAGTCAAGTGAAAAATCTGCTCCCCGTTTGATCGTAATTCCATAAGATTGTTCTATCGCCATTGTGCGGAAAAAGGCAAACATTAAAAGAAACCCGGTGAATAGTGACGATGGCAGCGAACCCCATTGTTGAGTAAGCGTTTCTGTTTTCTTTCGCTCGTCATAAACGTGGAATGGCGGAATGGAAAAAATCCTAATGGAAAAATCTGTTTCCCTTCGCTTGCGAGACGTGAAGGTACGAATGCAGAATCTCAAAACGCGACACGATAACAGCTTTTTCTTGAGCTGACACGAAATGCATTTGCTCGCTGGAAGCGAATAAAAAAAAAATATACAGAATTTATGACAAATGCAGCGCAGTAGGCGAATGTTTCTGATTTTCTATCACCAGCTCGTGTTGCACTGGAGAAGCGGCTCATTAGTACTGAAGGAACTCCGGTGGTGACTTCAAATCAAACACCGGGTAGTATATTTTCACATTTTGCGAAGTTTATGCTGAATGCTGCATACCTGCCCATAAAGTTAGTCTGATGAAACGGTGAAAAAAAAAGCGTTCTTGTCACCCTTTAGTCCGCTTCCTGGAGAACAATTATAAAAAGGAAATCGCTTGAATAAAGATCTAATTCAAATCTTTTATGGACCGTAAACTTTAAGCACAAGTCTCAAGAAAGGGAATGTGGACTGCAGAGAAAGAGAAAAAAAAACACAACCACGCGCTTCATCCACGCAGTGAGCAGGAAAATTTTCCATTATTATTCGCCGTCGTTCCGTTGTCTTAATCCACGACCCGTGTCGGATAAATGAATCTGTTAGCTTTTGGCTCGTAACGGTTGACAACAAAAAAGGGGTGCTTCTTTTCCGTGTGGCGCGAATGAGTTTTCGGTCGTTGCAGTTTCTCGCCTTTTGCCATCGTTGAGCTGGTGCTGGACGCTGTATCGGAGCCAAAAAGCTGTTGACAGAGAAATATTCAATTTTTGTTTCCTTCTTCATTCAGGGCACAACTGCAAATTTTCAACTCAGAATCTTTTTTTTTCAATCCATTCCCGTTCAGATTGCCGCAATCTTTGCAAAGCATGTTATGTTGGGAAAAATCAAAATTTTTGCCAAGGTGAGATTCATCTCAAAAGTTTAATTAAATCATCCAAATAAGGATTATTTTCTAACACAAACGGGTGTTTTTTTAATATAAATATTATTTAAATTGAAAATATATAATTAGGATGGAGTGTCCTAAGCAATCATTCTTCAAATCAGTTAAATTATCTGCTACGCAAAACTTTAAGCCAACCGTTCTTAGCTTTAATCAAAAGTTCGCGGTACCGACAGAAAAAAAAAATTCACGTAATTTGAGCATAAACAATTCTATTTTATTTTAATTACGCTCCACTTCAAAACCATGAAAATGAAGGCATGGAAAGTACGACGAACCACTTCACACCGTTCTTTAATGGTCATTAGTTGCAATAATTAATATTGTTGCCTGTGTCGAGTGTTTCCTCTTTTCGTCCTTGAAGCTGTTCACGCTTTCCGCCCTCGTGTGTTGGTTTGAAAAATGCTTTCCCCATGTAATGCACATTTATGCGGCAAGCATGTTTGCGTTCTCAACCGACGACCTTCCAAATTGAGATGCCGCTCGAAAGGCGGATGTTTTGAATGAATTTGTCAGTTTGGTGAATAACATTCGCCACGGATTGATGAGGGGTTGATCGCACACACGCTTCGTGAGGGCAAAAAAGGGTGTGTTGAAATTGTGTTTGCCACCTTCTCACAGGCTAACGCTTGTTTAAGGATATTTATGGTGCTCTCACATCGCCGCTCGAAAGATACCACGGTTGCAGGGGTTCTTTAATGGGAAGCTAAAAGCACAACCTCCTTTCGGAACCAGAACCATGAGGGATGTGGCTTCGGATGGGTGGACCGAAAAGTGAGAGAATTATGAGAAAAGTTTCACTCATTTCTTATTCCACTCATAACCGTTACGGGGGTCTGCCTGGGTCTGCCGTTGCCACCGGCGGTCTGGCCGCGTGTATGCGAAGTATGTGCGAGACGTATCGCACCTAAAGGAAATTCCGACCCGTCTCACTGACCGTGTCGTCGGTGGTTTGGAATGATGAATGTATGAATGCGTTCGCCCATCCTGCGCCCTATTGTCGGCACCATTCGGTGCCGTGTTGGCAAATGTGGGGAAGGTTAAGCTTCTAATAAGTCTCGGGCCCGGTGTCTGGGTTGCGTTTTGGTACCACACAATCAGCCACCTACCGTGCCAGGCAGCTCGTGCAAATGTAGCTCGTGACATTCCCACCGTGTGGTTGCCAGCACACGCGATCCGATTTATTGTAACGTTGAATTTGTGGGTGAAATTGAGAGCTGTAAAACTGGAAGCTTTCGGTGGCGCGTATTCGTACGCGGGGGCGTAATTTATGCAGCGCTGCACTGCATCAGAACGAAGCAATTTTTAGTGTCGCAGTTTTTTTATTTCACTGCCTTTAATGGTGGGATTCAGTATTTTAAACCATAACGTAAATCGTATCTTTAGGAGGAATCGATCATTTTTGTGCTTCATGGTTGAAAAAGCCGTCAATTGCATATTTATAAATTAAAACAAATTAAAACGAATTAATCTGATTTATTTTGAGTACGTTTTGATGCCAAAAATAAATACATGTTTATTTTGTTTGTTTCGGTCAGTAAATTTCAAATTTGCAAATACTTCTTTCAAAAACACAGCTTTTCCTTTGTTTTGTAATAATAATAATGCAGCTTTCAGCTAACCAACCACGTTTTTGTGCATAATTTTTTAAAAGACACATCCCAAATGCAACTCGCTTCGAGGCTACAAAATTTGGCAGTGTTGTCGATTATTTATGGCAATACAGCTGACTGATTTTATCCACGAAGTTAAGACTCACAAAAGCACGATCCTTGCTCACCGGTGCTTTTCGTTTCGTTTAAGTGTTTCGCGATTTTCAATACCCATGCCGCGACAAAGGACATTCAGCATCTCGCCGAAGACTTCGCGAGCAGGAAAAGTTTTGCAAAACCTTCTACGGTTTCGTACGCGGGAACCGGCGAGGTGTAACCATTTTATTTAATTTTCATTGCGCTTACTCGCTTCTTGTGGTACGTAGAATACGTTCAACAAAGGGTCGTTTTGCATTCGTTTCGATAGCGATTTGTAAAGCGCGGCAGAACATAAATTAACCGGTGTGAAACTGGTCCGATACATGCGACAATGGTACCGCGCTCATGGCGTGGCTTTTCTTTTTGCGAAGAAAATGTTACGTGCGGTGTGAATATTTATTAGGAAGTAGTTCTAGTTGTACAATCCAATCGCCCTACACGGTGCATCTGAGCGACAGAAATAGAGAAAAAGTTTTTCCCTCCGCAAGTCGTGCTCTTCGTTCGCCAGTGATCTGTAGCAAATTCTTAAAACGAATTCGATTACGTTGGATCATTTGTACAATGGCTTGCTATAGCTATTATTGATTAATCAGCTGTATTGCACGATTATTTGATAGTTGGTGAATAACTTCAAATAAATGGATCCATGAAAGTGCTCTAATGGTGGTTACACATTTTGGTTGTTTAAGTGGGTTTTTACAACGTATTGTTATGTTACGAATTTGTAAGAAAAATTCAAACGTGCTATCAAATTTTGATAAATTGTTATCGACTAACTATATAAATAAATTAACAGCATTATCTTAGGAAAAATCTTTTTTTTGATTTGATAACCAAATTTACAATTCAAATTGCTATTATTATTTGTTTAAAGACGTCCTGACCGTGTTTAGAAATTAAACTTTCGGTTTTGTAATTCAATTATATCATTAATGATGAATTTTGTTCTGCTTTCTTCAAGTAATTTTACGGGGTTTGTGTAATAAAGAACTATATCTTTACAAACGTCACTTCAAAAAACGTGTAAACAAAATTTACTTACAACTTTTATCTGTTTCGGAAAAACTAATTAACATGTCTTGTAGCTACAGCAGCGTTAAAAAAAGGAAGCAAATTTACAACATCTTACAACACCCGCGATCTGTTTTTGTCGAAAGTGTTACGACCTGCATCGTTACAGTTTTTTGGATACCAACATTATTCGTGGCGCTTCTTTACATTTTATCGCCATTTTCTCACATTCTCACCCGGTTTGCCCCACGTTACTGCCCTCTCGCACGCACGGGAAAACCGGTGACCGGAATGTGGTTGATGAGCTGGCAGTAAAAAGCAGGAAATGGCAGTGCTACAATTTTATGGTCACTTCGTGTGAGGGAAATGGGGCGAACGCCAGCGCGCTACCACTGTCTTGACGCACCGGATGGCCGGCAGGCCGACGTAACCGAGCGTTTGGCTCGAAGTGAAAAGAAGCTTACACCGCGCGAATCACACACCATCGTTCTCGAGGGAATCGTTATCGGTTTCGGGGTTTCTTCGTCTTCCGATGCACTGGTGTAAGCGCTCGCATCAAAAGTGCATTATCGTGTTTAAGGTCCCGACATTCGTCAGATGATGAGCGAGTCCGAAAATTCGGTCACCCAGACCCGGGTGTGTCGGACAGTACCGATAGTGGTGCAGCAAATGGGGTGGAAATTTGGAAATTCAGCCATGCTGAGGTGTCAGGGGTTTGCTTTGGAGGTGACAGATGAATAGAATGGGCGGGTTAGTGAAGTCTAACATAATAGATATCTTAGCATACATTCATCTGACACCCATCCATCATATCAGCTCGATTTGGCGATCTTTTCGCGTTTGTGCATGCTGTAATTTTTGCTGCATTCATGCAGATCTTTTATACAACTGATATGAGATAATACGTTTGATGTTATCTTATACAAAATTTATACGTTAATTATCTGTACTAATAGAGTCTGTAGAATCATTGGTTTTTTTAAATGACATTATACGAAACAATTCAATTCACAGTCCTAAAGTAAAGTAGTTATCATTATGAGCACGGATAGAAGCGTTGTTCATCAACCCGGTCACGCTTTTATTCACAGTCCTATCTGATCTGGTCATTAGTCAATAAAAAACTTGATCGTATAGCAATACCAAATTTCAGGTATTGTTCATACATCTTTTTACTATTCGGTGAATGCAGTTATACGTGAATGTTGAAATTTCAGAGAACTATAAACTGTATCGTGGTTACATTTCATTGAATTTAATGTACACCATGCTCTTCTTTGATGCAGCCGTACAGATCGGTTTTGCTTTATTTAAAATTTGCAAGAAAAAATGTACTTCGAGCGGATCAGTGGTATATTAATTTTTTATCATTCTCCACAGCTAAGCGTATGTAAAACGTATGTTGCTGGAAACTGATACTCCAGTTCTCCGTCGCTTGCACATTATTGTTTGTATTTAAAATGGCATTTGTAGTGACGCTGCGAAACATAAACCTTCCTTTGTTAAACACTACACAGCACTGGCACTCTTTCGAAATTGAAATGCTCATGCTTAGCCGGTTGGTGCCAACGGCGAAGCCAAAGCAATGGTACACATTCCATAAAGCAACACCGTACATCGATGAGACTGGCTGGCTGCTTGTATCAAATGGCAACGATTCAGCGAATCAGAAAGTTGCCGGCGTGGAGACCATAAATATTTGATTTCAAATTATGTACCACACGCAATCATTCGAAAAGATTTGTGGCATTTGTACGCTGTACCAACGAAGCGGAAACGTTGTGTACGCTCAGCGTAATCAGAATACTCATTTTTCGGCGTGTGACACGAAACCAGGCCTGCTTGGATCGCGAATGAGAAGCGCAAAACGTGGCCTGCTTTTTCTTCCACGCATGATTCAAAAAACCTGATTCGTAAATGTTATTACGAAACAAAGGTAACGCAGGCCTAAGCGTTCCTTTTTTTTTGTACAAGTTAGAACAACAAGGTGTAATATTTCAGCGGCATGATTAATTGAATTTAAGCCAAGCTTGATCATCCGCTGAGAAGGGCTTTTTACTTGGGTATTTCGAGATTCGCCTCAAGAGTATCCGCCATTGTAACTATGGGCACTAAATAGTCAATACTGAATTCAAACGCGTTAAATAGCTTCTAAAGAAATAACCACTATCTGCTGTGTAGTATTGATATATTCCTCGTTTTTCATCAAGGAATGTGACATTGATTTGAGCTGCAGCATTAAAAAAAAAGTACGGCCGTTGTTGTCATATCGATGTTTCCGTAACTAAAGCCATCGAGCGTAAGCACTCGGCGTTATGCACTCGAAAGATGTATCTACTTCCGGTGACAAGAAAAAAACCACCCCGCCCATCGTCTGCAGGATGCCAAACAATGCGATAAAGCACTTCGCTCGCCAGGAAAGATAAATCTTCAATTCAGTTTACTCGACCAAAGTATCGAAAGCGTGAATCATATCAAGCGGGTATCTTATTCGATTTTCGCTGGCCGAAAGGTCGCCCTCACCCTGGGTGCCACTTTGGAGGGGAATGGTTTTGTTCTTTGAAAAACGATCTGTGCACATAAAGAATCGACAGCAGAACAAGCGCAAGCAAAGGAAAAAAAACCCTATCGATGACGCCCATACAGGATCTAAGGCGCAGAGTCAAATGCCGAGTGTCTGGGACGGTTACGCCGAGTTGCGGATGCTGATGTGATCGATCAGACGATTTTTCTTTCTACTGAATGGTACGGATTAGTGTTCTAGGAATTCGAAAAAGATTCCTAGCAACAACAATAAAAAAAGAAGAGGAAACGAATAATACTTCCCCCATCGGAGTGAGGAATTAGTTGTTTGAGTTAGGGGACCTAAATTCAGAGAGAAGAAAAAAAACAACCTGCTAAAAGACCGACGGAGAGAAATCATCCCCAGATATTTGCGTTTGTGTTGTATATTTTTTTTTTCTTCACTAAATCTCGTTTCCCTCATTCTTGGGTGCTCCAAAATATGCCTGCGGCTTATCTCAAACGGTGGGCCCTTTTGCATCGAATCACTTCTAGGGTGTTCTGTCAAATATCGAGCCAGGATACGATTCGAACCATTGTCAGTGAAAAAAAACGCAAACTGATAGGTACGTGGGTATGTGTGTATGAGTGTTACGGACGAGGATGCGAACGACAGTGAAAAGTAAACTCCTTAATCGAATCGAAATAAAAATAAATTCCTTCACAGATCATTTTCAGGCTGGAGCCAATATTCTTCCATCGCTCCCTTTTTAACGGTGGCATCGACAAAGAACCATCGCAAAGAGAAGCGGAAAATGGTAGACACTTTGTCTTACGGTTCGTTTCTTTTGCCTCTTTGCCTGCTATTTCGTTTCGGTCTTGCCCATATCAGATCAATGGAACAGGAGAATCATCCTTTCTAGACTGATTAGATCTCTGCTTTCAAAGACTGTCAGTGGAGCAGTGCTGTTTCCTGCATCCGGGTGAAGCAGCAAACCTGAAGGTGTGGAAAATATTAGTGAAGTATTTATATTTCTCGGTTGATTCCAATATTTATCCGCGCATTTGTACGCGTCCCAGGAGGAACGTAATACAGTCGCCTGATGTCAATTTCGTTGCCGTTCAGCACACACGCAAATAAAAACGAACATTCTATGCAAAACCAATAATGGCGCTTATGGGATGCTGTCATTATTCCATTCCTACCCAGAGGAAAGCCTGAGACATGTTGCGGATTGCAGTGTATGCGATAAAATGTTTTCCCAAAGATGTTGCTCTATGTTTTCAGGGCTTGTTGTGTCCTCTCTCTCTCTTTCTCTCTTGCTTTCGCTTCTCCCTCTTGCAGCCTGTTTTTCGAGGCTGTCTCTCTGCTTCGCTCTCTGCTTGGCAGCAAACGCATCAACAATTCATACGTCCCAGCGCAAGTGGCACTGCTAACATGGGAAACCAAACGCGATCACGCACACGGCTCACCGTCCTGAGCGGAAACCGGATGTGCGCGTAAAAGCAAACCTATCCCGGCGGAAACTAGTCGCGCCTCGGTTGTGGGCTGTGGGCTGCACAAAATGCACGGTGGAATGAATAATAAATCACCGCGAATCGATCGGAGACGAGCAGCACAGCACGTCAGCAAACGGTACGGGCGAGACGGGGCCCGTTCGGTATTGTGTTAATTTTCATCCCATCAAACTTTGAGTGGGATGTGTGCGAGTAACAATCCCTCGCCGAATGATATGCGCGCACCATTCGGTGGGCTTTTGCGGACTCATTCGTGTCTCTGAGCGGCTTTATTTGGGCTTTACAGGGGAAGAAAAACTCGAAAGCGATTGATCCTCAATCAATCATTAGCGATTAACAGCATTATTGGGAATGTAATCTAGCAGATATGATGTCGGAAAAGTTTACAAATAGTTCGTTATGTAGCATAATGGAACAAGAACCTAAGTGCCGGTAGCTACGTCTATAATCTAGATCAATTTAATGTCGTACAACTAGTTTCACAAGCATCCGTAGTTATGAAACATATAACATAGTAATAGCATCAACATTCCATAAGGTTATTTAGTTTGGTTATAATATGTTTACTGGTAAACTTAAACTTATTAATATAAGTCATATTATGTTAAGTATATTCAAGTCCTCAGACTCTTATTTTACAGCCTGAAAATTAATTCGACACAGATCCAAAACAGGGCTCTCTTCCTGCGCTAGCTGTATTCAACTATGATTTATGAACGTCCTCCACAGCATTATCCAATTGTCCTCTTTAGCGTAGGTGCTCACGGCTTTTCCGCTTTATTTAATTGGTTCCAGCTGACACAGCAGCTTCTCTTTGGGGAATCTCCTTAATTTGCCATACACAAATGATAGGGCTCATGGTTTTCCGCCTCGAAACAAGTGTGCGGTTCTGCTGATATTGCGTCTCGCTAAGGTCATAAAGAGTTGTTGAGGTTTTTTTTTCTTCTTCTTCTTCTCGTTAGCCCATCCGGTGAGCATTGTTCATTCCGCTGTCTGAGCCATGTGCAAGGGGTCCTTTTTTTTTGCTGGAGGCAGGCGCATAACTAATGAAAATGTTTCCTCACAATTCGTGCCAGAGCGAATCACCCCGCATAGTTTGCCTGGGGTTTGCCCATCCCGCAGAGGTTTATGTTTTTGTAAATTCTTTTGTGATGGCGGTTTCGAAACGGACATTAAACGGACTATCTCGCAAGCTTTTATAGTGGTAGGAGTAATCAATTCAAGCATTTATTTGTAAAACTATTCAACCGCAAGTTATCTCGATGAACCATTTTTTTTCAATTGCTAGAATACATGAATTTAAATTATTATTCAACAAATATTAAATTTGTTTTAGCAAATATCGTTCTTCAATAGCTTTTGAATTTCAAAAATAGAATGCTAACTCAACCTTAATTTTTTACTCAAATAGCAACTGGTGTCAGCAAGATGTTTTTCTCTTGGATAAAACTTTATTGCATGACACGACATCTAAATATACATTTGAAAACGATAGCCAAAACAGGCGGGGGTGTGTCATGGGAGACAAGAACACAAAACCCAGTTGCATCACGATGGCTTCTCTCAAACCACCAGTGGCTGTGCTCTAAGCCTGTTTCTGGTGTAGATTGCAACAGTGAGGTGCTTAAAACTAAGACAAATCAAATGAAAACAAGAACCATTCCTTAGTACTATTTATATTTGCTAACGGTCGTAATCATTTTAAAATAAAGCATCGTGGGAAGGGAAGTATTTTCATGCATAATTTGAGCAAACAGGCTGTCTTATAATATTAGCGTAAGGCACTTCCAGTAAGACGGAAATCAAAATGCTTAAAATAGCTAGCCCTCACTAGGAGTCATACGAGTATGCATATATCTGCCCGTGTGTTGGTTTTTGCTTCACTTGTTCCCGGTATTGGCCATGATCGGCTAGAACCAGGTCGGATATTCACAATCGCACCAGAGGAAGATGCATTGTTGCTTTTTTTTTTGTTTGACATACACCAAGGCCATTGCAAACAGGAAAAGGTCACCAGCAAAACAGGCAGCCGGTCGCCGGTGGTGGCAAAGTGCGACCTAAATCGGATAAAATGTTTTACTTGTACACTCGGTCCGGCTTTCGGTAACGGTAGGGCTATGGTATACGGTGTTATTTTAAGTGGAAGAGTGGCTGTAGGCTTGTATGTTTCGATGCAGATTATGGCTAGCTGTAGAGGCTGATGACATTATGCTACGGAATTGAAGAACCACACAAGCTGCTTATTAAAGATAACATGTTCTGTCCTTTGCCGTCATGTGCGGAAGAAAGTTTCCAAAAGCTTTGCTTTGTGGGCAAAACTTCTGGCGGAACAGGTAGGAAGCTAAATCGAGTTTTTCCGACGTTTTTTGTCGTAATCGGATACATTGCAAGAAAATGAAGCAAATTACCCCAGATAAAACATCTTTTAAAATGTGACAAGTATCAGCATCAAATTAATAAAAGTCCATTCCCAGGCTATTGATTGCTTTTAAGTGAAATGATGAGCGCAAAATTTATGGTTTATATTTTATTTTGTCTCAAGCGAGTTCATAAATTGTCGTCAATTTTATGAAATAATAGTAGAGGCAAATAAATAAAAAAGATTGTTTCGATTCTTCAATAAACTACGTTACTTGATGATCGTGGCTCGGTAACTAATAGTTCAAACTTTTTTCATGTTATGGAATGTTAAAGGCAGTTTTTCTTATCTAAACTTAATTGGATGATCTCAAATTAAAATCAATGGCAGACATGTCCTCAAACGTAATCAAGATCGATCACACACAACATGGTCCATCGTTGGAGATGGATACTGAATATATAATTGATTATTATTGAATATGGCTACAACTTCACACCAATCCTGGCAAAGGTACATGTAACTCAATAAAATCATCCTCAGCCTAATGATTTCAGCCATTTTTCCAGGGTTCAAGCGTTTCTGACAAACCCCGTTTTCCGTTTTCAACGTCGGAGGGACGTAAAAAAGAATACCTTCGCTGGTAACTTTTCTCCACAACACTCTGATTTTCTTTCTCTACGTGCTTCCCTCGTCATTTGCAGATCCTTTGCTATCAAAACCACAAACGAATCCTTTTCGACACGAAGGACGTGGATCAACCATTTTTCTCTCTGCTTCCGGTAGCTTCGAGACCTGTTTTAATGATGATACCTAAATGAATTGTAAACTGGTTATTGACCGTGGCAGACCGTCTTCGAAGCCGCTTTAACGAAAAAGGGTCGACTTCGGTCTGTTTGGCGAGGAACGACAAATGAACCCAACGATACAGACAGGGAACAGTTCAAGGGACCTGGTTAATTTTTTACACAGCGGTGAAATATGTTTACCCTATTCCGACGAACGGCAAACCCAAAATCTGTGGTACTGCTACCTGTAAGGCATAATGTGTTTAAAAAGTGCTAACTGAATTTGTATACATTTAAATTCAATGCACTGCACACCAACCAAATGAGCTGGGATTCTGATTGTCCAGTTTTTTGTCCCAATTATTTTTCCAATTATTTTCCAACTCGAAGGTTGTTTTAGATTTTATATCAGAGGGATAGAAAGACCAGGTTGTAGTTTCGCTTTAAAAATATTGAATAGTTAATAAGACTTTTGAGAATGGCCAAGAATACTACAATCATAAGCTTTTTACGACTATTTTAGCTTACTCAATGGAGGCGCCCAGTCTTTTGTAAGCTTTAGTGTAATGAAGTTGCCCAGTGCTAAGCATAGATGTACGTTTTTAAGCCCTGTTCATTTAAAATTTTCCGTATGAGATTTTTTCTACTACGGATCTGTTGATATCAAATTACTATCGTAATTCATTGTTATGTATAGCACACATAACATGTATCATAGCTCATTATAATGTTTACATTCCTTGTCTCATTTCATTTTTGATAAACAAAAGATGCTACGTACTGCAATGTACCGATCTTCAATTCCATTGAAAGACAATAATTTTCTCAAACTGCATTTTTTAACATATCTCATATTTTCTGTTCTGTTTTGTCTGATGTTATCTGTGCAATAATTACCTATAAATATCCAAATATCATAGAATTCTATTGAATAGAGACTCCCAGTCATTTGTATACCAAAAATTTGTATACCAGTTCATTTGTGGCCAAATGGAGGCGCCCAGTCATTTGTAATTCATTAATTAAACACTTGAAATACTAAAATGATTGATCACAGATGGCTTTATAGTTGAATAATTTGTAAAAATAAATAAATGTTTTTGAACTGGTAAGGTAAGGTTCTTATACTACCTTAACTCATTTGTTCTTCGTGAATGCAATACAGCAAAGCAAAGCGTTTCGTTTTTGATTAACAACACATGTTAATTTATGTAATTCACTTAAATTCAATTCCATTAAAATAATGTATTTCTATTAAACTTTAATTCTTAACAATCATTCAGCAGGTGTTATAGTGCAATACTCAAAGATTATCCAAACTTAAACAAGTCATATAATTTTGGATATTTTTTCAGTTAATGATTTATTTGTTTTATTTGATTGAAGTAAAGAAACCCGTTTTTCACCTAGCTTATTTAATGTAACTGCACGAGCTGGTATTGCAGCCGAAAGATAATCTATCTTGTTACTATTTATCACCAAAGCCAACGTATCTAAACTCGTACTTGTTTCGTTACGCACAGATAATGTAGCCGCTGTGATGGATCTGAAAGATGGTAAACATCTAGTAGCACCAGCGATAAATAACATCAGTTGCTCCAATAACCATGAACCAAACAACCCTAACATGAACCAACAGATAGGCCCGTTCGATGTCATACAGGCATTGTTCATCGTGCTGCTAACGTTTCTGGTCATCAGCGCTAACCTCATGGAGATACTGGTGATCAACAGCCGCCGCTATGCTGCCTATATTCACCCTCAGCCCCGTTACCTGCTGACATCGCTGGCCCTCAACGATCTCGCCATCGGGCTGCTGATCATTCCGTTCAGTGCACTACCTGCCTTACTACACTGCTGGCCTTACGGGGAAATCTTCTGTCAAATTCAGGTGCGTGAGCATCTCGCTCTTGTCTTACTCACCTCTCTGACCGACCACGCTTACCGGTGGACGACCTTTCACCTTGCAGGCGTTGCTACGGGGAGCTTTATCACAACAAAGTGCTGTTATACTGGTGTGCATGGCAGTCGACCGATATCTGTGCGTGCTACATCCTCGAATATATCATAAGCGATCCAGTAAGAAGGTAAGTGTTAGCAAAATTCACCACTTTCGTCTATGCTCCTGTGCGCCCAGCGGGCATAGGCTTCGATAGAGTCTTACGCGAACATGTTGCGACCAGAAGTGCGAGCCAAATTAAGCCATTGAATGGTTTATGAAATCGGCCGTAAACGTTTACGGTACACCCTGCTAAAGCGTCCAGCAAGCCATACTCACCGCAGGCCCTGTGTTGTTTGATAAATGGTAATAAAAACACAATCAAACGGCTCAATAACATACATCCACTTACCCGGCGTAGTGCTCGGGTGGCCAATTTTATGTGTTTTTTTTGTTTGGATACGACATTTTGTTGTACTGTTTTTTGTTTTTTGCAAACCTATATTGCCCAGCTCGCTGAGCGAACGGACGAGAAAATAAACAAATGACAAAAAACGACTGCCATGCCCGAAAGCCTTCATAAATCCACCGATGTCCGGTGATTTCATCAACATTCCGATACCCCAATATCGTTGTCGTTCGTGGTGAAGAATTTATTTTCTCTGCCCGAGGCGGATTCTGTTCTCCTTTTTTTGTTTTGTGTCCACTTCCATGGTATGGCACTTCGATTTTCGAAGCTTTCTTCAGCATCGACGGTTTCGCCCTCGGTGGGCGTAGATATCCCGCTTGTACTTTATTGTCCTAGCACGAGCCATTGTCTCTGCTTATGAATGGATGTACAACGTGGCGGAAAAGAATGATAATCTGCTGCTTAGGCAGCTGGGCTAATGTTAATGGTAATGTTCATGATTATCCGAAGTTGTAAAGACGATTGATGTACATAAAATGTACCATGAACAAGTTGTGCTATTTTTTTTTTAACTGCCTTAATGGTTTTCTCCTCAGGTGATGTAGGTGATATCTAGATGATGATAATTGATTCTTTCATTGATAGCTGACTTTACTTTTTAAAAACACGTCGCATTAGTGTGATGATATTAACGTATCTTTTCAAAAACATAATGAGGCAATTTTATGTATTGGATGCTAACAATTTTTTTTAGTTAGATAAATATGTATGTATTATAATATTGATTATATATTTGTGTATTTATATATTGATATATAGCCAATAATCGAGTATGTACCTGTTTTAAAATTTTTTCTAACATTTTAAATATATACCAAAGCACCAAAACATGAATGTGATATTATCATAAAATCATGATATAACGTAGAGTATCATTTGAATTAATATTGCAACAGCTACATTCTGACATTATCAAATTAGTTTTATTATTTTTATAAAGTAAGCAAGTATTCCAACAATTTTATTCATGAGATCGAGAAACAAATTCAAGGAAGTAATTTGAGGAAAGTAAGAAATAACTAATTTAAAGCTCATTTTGGAAAATTTGACAGTTTAAAAAGCTAGTTTTCATGTACCATCTTCTATTGAAAGGCATCTAATAAGTTACGAGATTCTAATTAGTAAAAGTCATTATGATTTTGTCAGTTAACTATTTCAACTAGATGAACTTTGTTTGCAATGTATCTTGAGCAATTGGCCATGGTTACAGTGAATTATTGTGAATAAAGCCATGAACAAATGAATGATAAGTTTGCTCCCTGTTGACAACGCCAACAATTTTCTTCCATACCACAATAAGCAGAGTAAGCATCTATGCTGCTCTCATTCGATTCGACACTCACATGCATATACATCGAACGGTCTAGGTATCGGAAATCAGTACAAATTTGATGAACCAACAGTCTCAATTTAGTTCGTAGAATGAATCCCAAAATAAACGAGCCAAATGACATTACACGGAACACACTACTTCGGTCTTAGCTGTGTGTGTTGCACTGTCTGTGCCACTCGAACGAGCCAGTAACATGTAAGTGAAAGTTGATTGGCTTTCTCATCTTCTGAGCATAATCTCATCTATCCCGATAGCGTGTTACCATTTCTTGTTTAACGTTGTTCGATTTCGGTTTCGCTGCTTCATGCCACCGACTTTGTCTATTTTCTGCTGCTCATCTCGAAACCGACCATCAACGAAGTCGAATCTTGTTGGGTTCTTTTCGCTCCCCTCGAGCACTATATCACATTTGCTCGCGGCACGACAGGAAATGTCATCGAAAGCCCCGTGCCCAGCATAGCCAGTGTAGCGGTGTCGTATAATCAAACAATCAATTGTTCACGATATCGCGCTAGATTTCCCGAATACACGTGGTATCATTTTTCCGAGGCTGCAACTTTCATCACAAACCCGCCACGGGCTCAGTTTTGCTCCCTTGGGGACAATCAAGTTTTCACACTCCGAGAAAGCCACCATATCTCGGTTACCCAGCCTATCTGGGCTCGTTACGGTTCGGGCGAGAGTCACACGAAGCTGCGAAAGATGCTGGTCGGCAGAGGGGCGACAACAAAAATGGAAAGGCACCCTCGCACAAAAGCGCAACCGAAAGCCATCACGTTAAATGGTGCCAAAACAACATTAAAATTTGATTTACTGTCGTTCGATTTTCGGGGGCATCGGGTGGTACCGGCCATTCCACGCCACGAATGTAATCAATACGACGTAACGAGATTGCAACTGTGTGATGCTTTCGAGACCGATTGGCTGTCCCGTCGGATCGAATATGTGTTTTTTTTCTGTTGCAAAGCGCATAAACCATCTTATCACTCTCGGTAGCTGGCCATAAAACGTTGCGAGTAATTATCTGATAGCGATGTGAGGTTTTGAAACTGTTCCCAAGACATGCTTTTGTGTTCATATAACTTAAAAAAAATGAGCTGTTTCACGATCCTTTTTTTAGTTAATTTTCCCATTTTTTTTAGTATGCCACAAAAGCCAATGTGAAACCAATATAAATTTATCGATTTATTTATTTGACTCGTGTAAATGTGTTCATGGAATCATTCCGTTTTGAACAGCTCGTTCAATAGAGTAAAGTGTAATCAAATATATGATTGAACGAAACCAACTTCTTCTTCTTCATCATCTTGACTGGCTCGACAACCGGTGTACGGTCAAGGCCTACCTTGCTATGCATATCAGCCAAGGCTTTCTATGACTTGGATTTTTACGTAGCTGCATAGTTAGTCCTGCGTACAGGAGAACTCAGACGAGATTCGATCCGAAAACAACCAGAAAACAATTTCAAATAGATTATTTGTTCTTCATAAAAAAACGGTATTAATAAAATCACACAAAACATTTGTAACCAGAGTGAGAGTTCTTTTTGAGTGTTTTAATACTGCCATAATATATTGTTGATTAAATGTAATCAAGCAGTAGTCATCAACAGAGGCATAAGTGATTATTAAACGAAGGCTTACTTTGATGATACGCTGAATGGCGCCGTGAATGTATATTCTAATAAATACATGATTGTTGCACAAAGTACAAACGACGCTGAATAACAGCGCCGCTTAAGAAGATTATCTTCCCCACCGTACGTAGAAACGGCGTAGTTTACGATGCATAACACGCACCTGGTCGATGCGCGACGTAGTGGGATGCGAAATCGCCGTCCGTTTATCGAATCTCTTCCAAGTACTGCAGCAGACTGTAAATTCCATCCAGCCAGAATAGTGGCCCGTACGCGGGGAATCTGTGCAGCTCATAAAATTATCATTTCCAAGCACGTAGTCCCATGATTTGCTGCCAGCAAGTGATTATGAAAAGCCAACAATCCACAGCCAAGAGGCGCCCAGGCTTCCGAAACGGGGCACACCAAGCGCAACGAGCCGAAAGGAATTAAAGCGACCAAAGTTATTGCATCCGAAAACACTCGCATCGGGCCCGGATTCGGATCCATCGGGTGTACGCTTTTGGTCGGAGAAGCGCCCATTGCTGCTTATCAAATTTCCCCCGGTTCGCTGTATCGCTGCTGGGGGCTGCGAGAAAAGGATTTATAGATTAATTAAGGCAAACGCGGCATCGAGCTAATGCACTTCGCCTCCCAGGGGCCATCGTGTACGGCTCCGGGTGATTTCTTTTGCCCACCAAAAGGAGCTTCTCTCGGTCCGGTCCGGAGTTTGCCGACCGTTTTTACGCCCACCAAGTTTCTTGCCCCGGCTGGTCACGGGCCCATGCCCAGCTGATGTCTGTGCTTGAGCAGAAATGATGCGCCGTAGTGAATTAAGCGTGATGACATTTTCGTGTCGTCATCCGCTTTTCCGAGGGCCAGCGAAGGAGATGGATATCGCATTGCGGCCCAAATCTGTTTTGTTGCGCTAACTTCTCGTTGCAGGCGTTCGGTGGGATTGCTTCAACATAATAAATTGTTCTTCATTTAATCTTGAAAAGTTTGGGCCCCACCCGCCGAATTGAATTACTTCAAAGCGCGGTGCGATTTGAGGCGCTGCTATTTACACGCTGAATTAACTTTGTGGAAGCTAACTAACTAGAAACAACGGAGCGGCCCAAAAGCTTTGCAATCAAACAGCACAGCTGGTATTATGCCTTTTTTAAAGCCTGTTTACGTCGAAAAATACGCAAATGACATGCAAGCGGAACAATTGATTTCATTAAAGTCAAATTTACTTAAAAATGGAGCAAACTTTACTCAGTGGAGAAATGTAGAGCATTAATGATAACTTATTTGTTAAGATGATTATTATGAATAATTGTTTCAATCACATCACATAATGAACTTTGTCAGGCTCAGCACTGACGGAATTAATACTCGCTTCACTGCAATGCAATTTAATCCCTTTGAAGCATTGATTCAAACAGCGCTCTCGAAACGAACCGCTTCAAAATAGTTCTAATGTTACGTGGAAACTCACAATTCGTTATCCTCGTGAAAATGCGCTCCAAAAACACACACACGCATTTATTTTCACACTCCAAAGGGAACGTATTTGTGCACACGTTACTCATACAGCTACACAACATCACCGAATGGCCATGCGGTGGCCCAGTTATCGGCAGCAAAAAGCGAAAATGGTTCCAATTGTGCTCCCGTCCGAGGCCGACTTCCCCACTGGACCGATTTTTCGCCCGCCCACACGCAGACCGGCCGTATTTTTCGATAATCCTTTCGCTGGTTTTGCTGGTGTGGCGATGTAACACGATCCTTCTCCCTAGTCCGCCTGCCCCCACCGATGTCCTGGTTGTCCTTCCTTCCGTTTCGTCCGTTTGCCCCCTTGACGATGACAAATGAAAACGCCCACCGGTCAACAAGGACTAACGTGACCGACAACCTTCGGTGGGTAAAACCGAAAGTTCCCGCTGGCCAGGACGATCAGGATCCTCCCCAATCACGGATCCCTTGCATTTACCGTACAATTGTCTGCCAGCCGCTTGGCGGCGCGGTTTAACAACCCTATTTTCACACACCGTACCCAGTTGCTGGCGCGTTCTGACAGACAGACCTCCATTCTGGCTCGAGATAAGCACCGGACGTTACCCAGCCGGCTCGCTGGTGCCAAATGTAAACAACGCATTTGCACGTTTTCCTGCACATTTCCGGGTTGCCCGTGCAACATTCCGGCCCCGCTTTTCCGGACGGGGACGGATTCAATCACGAGCCGCTCGTTTGCTCTGTGTTTTTTTATTTTTTGTTCAACCTATGGTCTCCTCCATCGGTTGCGTTTATACATTGTAGTCCACAGTGGCGCACGAACGAACCGACGCTTATGGACGACGTTATCGGGTTCCGGATCGATCAGCGCCCTCTAGCGGCGTGGTGTGGTACGAGCGCGAATGAACTGCAGAAAAACACACCACCATCGGGCGTGGGCGATCGTGGCGCGTTGATTTTGCGCCCGCCCCCTCCCACACGGAAATCGGATAGTTTTTGCCGCTTTCCTTTTCCGGGGCGGCATTAAACGATGGACACCGAAGCACCGGCAGAAGGATGCGATTCTTCTTTGCCTGTGTGTGTGTGTTTTTTTTTTCGTTTCTGTTCCGCGATGGTTCGAATCAGATGGCAACGTGGTAAAGGGTGAATGGTCGATGTGCATAAACGCAATCCGGCAACGCGTCGCCTAGGTCGCCTGGCCGGGAAGCGAATCGATTGCACGTCCTCATCCTCCTCCCACGCATGTGTGAGTGTCATTTGCAATGGTTTCACGCCCGGAGCTGTCAAGCGGCTCGGTTTGGGACCGGTTTCAGGCAAGCAGGCGAGACCGCAGGGATCCGACGGCCAGGACACGTCCAGACCAATGTCCGATGTTCAGGCCAACCATACAGAGAGAGAGAGAGAGAGAGAGAGAGAGAGAGAGAGAGAGAGAGAGAACCCCGCCGGCAAAACTATCAATCATAGTTAATGTGAACAATATTGTCCTGATTCGTATTTATCACCATGACACCCCGACAAACGAATGAGTTGTTCGGAACGCATACCGCCCGGTGCCCAATTCCAGCGTTTGTGTGTGTGTTGGGCGGGTTTTTTTGTCCTCCTTTCGAGTCCGACTGCCCTTGGCACACGGAGAGTGTGATCACGTCGAGACCCTGAGTCCACGAGTAGAACGATGAAAGCTAGCCTTTGACAACGCGCCTTTGGCTTGGGAGATGAATTGCCCCTTGGCCGGGACTTACTTCGGTTTTTGGGAGCTACAAAATTTATTAACCTCTGCTCTGAGTGATGACATGGCGACGCCTGCCTGTCGCTGGACGTCCGGACGTTGCGATTTTCGGGTTGCGCTGTAGCGCCAGGAAGTGAGCATTTTGGTTACATCCAACATCCCACCCGGCCGTGGCCATTCGTGATTGGTGACAGCAGTCAGCTTCCCAAAAAAGCTCTCCGGTACACATACAGCCCAGCTGTGGCCTGGGACGAGTTTGAAAGCAGGAAGCAACAACAAAAAAACACACGCAGGAAAAGCCGGAAAAGGGTTATATCGCACGAATGTATGATGGATTAATCGGCCGTGGAGAATGAACAATGATGTGGCGCGTTACATCACCGCCGTCATATGGGGAGAATTTTCTTTTGAAGCCTTCAAGTGCGGAATGATTTATTTCCATTTATTCCGGTAGCGAAAATCGCACCGAGGATGAAGAAACGGGCGTCAGCTTTGTGCGTGAAGTGGCTTGGCATCTGGATTGAATTTATTCGCTCGGCTGGTGATACACAGCTGAAAGCTACATTTGATTACTACAAGAGTAGCATTTAACCGTAAGCATTGAAAAGCACTCCAAGCAAGTTGATGTATTAAGAGTAATAGCTACTTTTGAAGTTTTAGGAGGCTCGATTTCAAAAGTTCAATCAATATTCATATTAGCAAGTATCTTATGAAAATCACCAAAAACCATCAATTTGTCTTTTAAGGACGAAAGAATAAAATATTCGTTTGTAAGGTTATTTTGTATGTATAATTTATATGTTGAATCAACAGCCAAAATCTTTCTTTTGATTCAACATGCAAACTGACAATATGTGAGATTATCTCATTCTAACGATCTGATGAATAGCATATTTTAAATATGTTTGACTTTTCCTTGAATTTTTAAAGAATCATTAATTTGGTTCGTATCCATGACGTTATCGTACAGTCGGATAATTCTCGTTGATTTCGTGAATAAAAATGCTTTCAAATTCATCGATACTGCAGCAGTTACCATTACAACTTTTATCAACAACGAGCTGTCGAGATCGTTCTGTCAGTCAATTCTTTTTTTCATGCGACTACTATAATGTATCTCAGTAGCCATGATTTTTTGAATGCCAGTAATTCGTAGGCTGTTGTGAACGGATGTGATGTTGGGAACAGTGTAAAATTGCAATCGTGTCTAATTGGTTATTTTAAAATAAATTCTATTTCCGTGATGTTTCCCATGACAATTTCTGCCAATGAATGCTGCAGAGAGAAAGTAACAATTGCTGAAACAAACGACGAAGCGGACGAAGATGACGATGACATCCTCGATATTGCAATCGTTGGTGCGGGTATCTCGGGTTTGATGGCGGCCAAAATGATAAGTGAAAAGCAATGTGGCCTTAGCTTTCGACTGTTCGAAAAAACCTCCCAGGCAGGTGGCCATCTGTTGGGGTATAAAACGCGTTGGACAACGGTGAACCATTACCACACGATGTGGCTTTGTGATGAGCTCAATATACCACTAACCTCCATTGGGCAAGACACGACAGGCTCGCTACGGCCACTGTTAACCATAGGCCCGTTCAGTGGCTTCCGAGATTCCGTCGAAGGCTTCCTAGCATCGTGCCACGAGTACCTGGTTCGGCTCGAGTGCACCCGTCTCATGGCAGAGTTGGACTGTCTCTGCTCGAGAAAGAAAATTTCCCCAAACTCAACCAACATGGACGAGTTCCTTGCGGGCAAGCTACTGCTCCAAGAATCGCTCCAATTTTTTCGTTTCCTTATCAAAATTGGCACCGGATTCTACCCGACCGAGCTGACGGTGTTCGAATGTCTGCGAATGTGTCGTTCGATGTCATCCGTGCGGGATCTTTTCGAACTGATCCTACCCCAGGTCAACCATTTGCATCCCACCGAAATCTCGCGCTGGAAAATTCTCGTCGATCGGCTCGTAGAACGAATCGACGCCAGTTGCGTACGCTACTCGACACACATAGTAAAGGTACACATAACGGGCGATGAGCGAGCTCGCTCGGTAGTGCTGACCGATTCTGCTGGAAGATGCTGGCGAGCAAGGTACGTCATTTTGGCCGTATCCTGCCTCGATTTGATTCAACTAAACTTTGTCCCAACGCGGCCGCTGTACTTCACGCAACCCAACGCCCAGCTGGGGCTTTGGTTAGTGTCCAACTTTATCCTGCGATATCCGGCTTCGTACTGGCGAGATCATGGCTTCTCTGGATGCGTGTTCCGACCAGACCAAGGTCTGATCTGCTACGAATCCGGGTTGAATCAAATATCGGGCAGCTATTTCTCTCCTCTGCGCGGCATTGTCGATGAAACCGAGCGTCGTATCCTGCACGATACCGTTCTACGGTTGCTGCATGATAACTTTAACTGCCGTTCGATGCAAATACCGTTGGAGTGTACGTTCAAGGTGCAACCGATTCCGCACTATTTCGACGTGTTCCCGACGTTCGAGCGGTGCGTTATATTCGCCTCCACAAACGCCAGCTGCTGGTACCGGGGCTTTATAAACGGTTCCATTCAAGGTGGTAAGTTGCAAGACGGGGTCATGGATGTGTAGGGTGAAGCTTTCTCATTCATTCAACGTTTCACAGGGATACGTGCCGCCGTTTTGGCGCTTCTTGAGCTGCGTCCGCAGACGATCAGCGTGCGGGATGTGACCGATATGGAGTGCATACACTACAGGTACTTCCGGCGGCGTTCAACACTAACCCGCTTTTGGTACTCACTGAACTTGGCTAGCGTTTGTCGAATCACATCTCGCGCCGGAGTCGTACTGTTGACCGTCCTGATGTTACGCAGGATCGTTAAATTTTGATATAAATGAAAATTGAATGAAGCGTTACCGGAAGTGACTGATTCGTGCATCATTTGGGGCGTTTAATCTTATGTTACTTGTGGAAAGATTTACAGTGGTATGATTTTTCGCTATTTTCCTGGCATTGCTAAAACCGTCACAGTCCGCAAAGAATGTACCGACACGTTATTAGATTCTCGGCATAAAGATGATAAAAATACCTCCTCCAGTCGATAGATTTTCTTCCGTTCGTTTTCGAGTTCCTACTGCTGCCTCCATCTTGAGGAAATTGCAACACGGTATCTCAATTTATCCGGGAGCCTTGCGCAGCCAACCAATTAGACCGGCAATGGCTTTGTCAACCTGTCGCAACGTCACCCGGTCACGGAGCAAAAACAGCGAACGGTTCGGCAACAGTGCTGCTCACCTGATGCTCCCGCCTCCGAGGAAGCAAAAGTAGCAAATCGATTGCAATCAACAAATGTTAAATGGCGAAATTGAAACACTCGTACTCGTACTGGTGCGCTTCACAATGGCGCAACCAACTTGCTTACCCGTTCAAGGTGACAGATTGCTGCCGCTTGGCCGGAAGCGTTGAGGAAATCGACATGTTCCGGGTGAAGCACTCGCGTTTTGCCGCCGAGATTATTTCTAGCTGTGTGTGCTTGCAGTGAGCTTTCAAGGACTTGCAGTTCGACGTGAACGAGCTGAAGATAACCGTTTTACCACAAGGGTAAAAGCTGTTAAGGTAATCGTTATGGATCTGTGTGATTTTTCGTCACATCTGATTTCGCCTCATATCAACAGCGCAGATAAAGTAATTAAATGATCCATAATGTAACTAAAATAAATTGAATATGGTTCAGTTTTTAGGCTCTTTCAAATTTTTACAATTAGCAGCTTAGTCATCTGAACAATAAAATCCAGAAAAGGAAGAATGCAAAACAGGAAAACACTCTCACTTGTTCATGTTTTAAAAATGAAACCCAAAACATCCAAAACACGAAAATTCCCCAGTTAAACGTAACGAAAGTTGCAAATGCCTGGAGCAAATAAAATATTCAGCCCCATCCCTATCGTAACAAGATTAAAATAGGGAGCCAGGCAAATACCGAGCCCGGGAATGCATACATTGTTTGTTCTTTTCTGGTTTTGGCTCTCCATTGGCTCTACCTAAATACTTTAGTCTGCAATTTTTGCGCCGATTTTATATTCTCTCCCAAAAGGGTTAGGCTCATGCGGAAGTACACCTAAATTTTGATCAGTTTTCAATATTCTGTTTCTCTTTTAGGGCTGTGTGGCGATTTTAAGCGTTACATGGATATTGTGTTTAACCTGCTTTGGAATGCTGGTGCTTCCTAGAGGTAAGTAAGAATGTTCACCTGTGTAGTATAACCACAAACTTCAACATTTCACTGCGTCCTGTATAGAAGCCATTTTTTGCATAGTTTTGTTCTATGTTTTATATTTTTATAAAATGGTTGTGCCTTGTGAGCAGCTTCGACGAAAGTGTTTTGTCATCTGCTTATGAAATAAATTAGTTTTTGTTGAGCTTAACATTATCTTTCATTAAATAAAACCGTATTTAATTCAATGGCCTGCAGTGTCTGAAAGTGCGATAAAATTTAAGCAAAGTCCTTTCATAGTGTTCTAAATCAACGACCAACACTCGAGAAAAAAACAACCATCCACCAAGCTTGTTTGCTTCCGCGATTGCTAAGAAAGTGCAAAACAATTTTGTGTTCCTTTTGTGGCCAAAAACCGAGCATTTAACGAGGTACGAGCACTCCGAAGAAAATCCATCCATAAATTGTACAAAGTCCGCCCCCACATCCGAGACTACAGGCCGGGCACACTGATGACGGTTTTGCGAGTGCACATAAATAAATTATTATAATTAATACCACACGCGCTCGCAGCCACTCGGCAAAGCACGGCCCCTCAATATACTGACGGACGGAGCTGGCTTAAGTTAAGTTTACAATGTCGCCTCTAGGATTACGGCAGTCCAATGAACACACACTCACGGCTCTCGTCCCACAGCAAGGCACATGTGCGCCTAGTTTTCCCATCCAGCGTCGCTGGGCCAAAACCACCACGAGAGAGTGATTAACGAATGCGCGCATATAAATTTATCATTATTAGGTTATTACTTCAACAATACGGGTCTGCTGGCATGCGAGCCGTTCTACAGTAAATCATCCTACCGGATCCTGTCCAGCTGTGCGCTTTACTTCCCCACCACGATGGTCCTGATGTACTGCTACGGATCAAGTTTCCATGCGAATCGATACCGTCTGGCGACACCGAGTGCCGCGTCCCTATCGCTGCACGCCTCCAGCAGCTGCGGGAACGGCAACACCGGTAACGGTCCGGGTCCGGCCGGAGCCGTCGGGCCATCGGATGGGCTGGGGTGTGGCGGTGCTGGCCGGCGAGACGGGGACAGCATCGAGACGCTGGCCGGTACAACGCTGACGGCTAATGGTTCCGGTCTGGAGCACCACTCCTGCGATGGGAATACACTAACGGGCATCTCCGCCATTACGCCGATGTCGGTTTCCTTCTCCGAGAAGGTAAGTTTTTCCCTCGCACTGTTCTCGCGGCCCCAAGCATTAGCTTCTATGTAATGTAGAGTAGATTTTGTGCTCCGTGTAACTCCCAAAAAAAAACAGACAATTCACACGACCGCCCCGTCGTGGCGGCAACGATCCTTTTTGGTTACCAACATTGGGAACCGAATAAAACCGCCTTGTTTTAGCTCAAAGTTGTGACATTCTACATCAAACATCAGCAAAGGTATAATGCCATCAAATCGCCGGAAAAATGATTGCACTTTAGGTATTAAAAAAGCAAATCAAATTATTTCACGATTCGTCCCATTGTTCTCAAAGTCACAAGTTCTTAGCCTAGGTTGATTAACAAACAAAAGATAAGCAAAACGAAAAATAAAAACAAAAAAATCCGTAAGAAAACTGAAAAACTCAAAGATGTTCAAGTTTACTACATTGCTTATTAAGTATTGTAAAGACATTTACAATTTTAGTACTCGTATTTGCTCCTCTTACAAACTCCAAAGAATATCTTAAAAATTTGTTACAACCATCAAGATATTATGGCTAGCAATTCTGGTGTATTAATACTAATTCTTTTCACATTTTGTTACCTCTTTACCACGAGGTATATCATGCACACATTAACTCGATGGGCTAGATTGCATTTAACGTAACAAAACACAAAGAAACATTTTAAAATACAATCATGAAACAAAAAAGTGATACATAGTAGTCAAAAGCATAAAAAACGATTGACACATTGTCGATCTATTAACGCCAAGCAAACATTTAATATCCATTGGAATGGTGGAACAAGGAAAGATGAAAACAAAAATAGTTAATTTCAATCCCAAATGTGTAAAATCTGGTATGGTCCGGTGTTTGAGAGCCCACAACATAGGCCACTATTGTGGGGAAAAAAATCGTAATTCATGCTACAGAAAACACCAACGATGATCTATTGACTCAATGTGTTTAACGCTGCCACGGATGGTTGTGGGGCAGAATAGTAATTAGCAGCGCGAATGGCGCTGATTATTATGTAAATCGCATTTAATTGCAGTGTGATGCAAATCAACCATAACAACACATCCCGCATTCGTTCGCGCGCTAGTCATACGCGGTATACTTTACAACATTTGAGCAAACGCGCCTCCGAGCAAAACATGCGACCGCGCCATTTCCAAAACGCTACTTACCCGAAGGGTGGTAATGAGCGAAACAAGCTGTCTGCATATGATTATTGGCTGGCTGGGATTTCAATTAATGGCAAATGACCATAAACACTTATGTTTTTTTTTGTATGAGTGTGTGCCTTTTTTTTTGCATTTCCCTTCTGTTTTCATTAGCGGTAAAATTTTAAGAGCCCTGTAATGTTTTTTTTTCCCCTCACAATTGTGTACCGCGTTGGCGTGTTGAAGTTGGTTTCCACACACCACAATTGGCCATTGGAAGCTGCAAGGGAAACTCCAGCGTGCATAAATGTAAAACGGCTTTAATGTTAGCTCCACCCGGTTTGAACGAGCACAAATTGTGCGCTGCTCGAAACCCCACCGAAACTATTTTGTCGGAAACCAGAAGTGGTAAAGACAAATTAAATCGTTGACGCTTAATTACTGCACTGCTTTTGTGGGTATCATGGTGTGATATTAGGTGCCAGATCTCCCTCAATGTGTTACATTGAACTTTCCATTTGCAGAACGTTAATAGGAGTAGTTTCGGGCATATTGAGTGTTCGTTGGTCATCAAAATAAGATACCGAATGCTTCTACCAGTTACATTCTAACAGCATAAACTCAACAAGAAAGCCTTACTCTGTGAGTAATAAAATATTCGCTTTTGTTGCAACTTGAAGATTTCTTTTGCTTTACGACCAATTAAATCCGCCACGTTCAAACGCCACGGTGCATAATTAAATCTTGCCCGGCTTTAACGCGCTACCGTGCGGGTAGTAATTGAAACCACACTAATGATCGCCGCATTAATTTGTACACCTTTACGGCATCACCACCAGCGGCGGCGTACCGAAGCGGCTGTACGGATTGGCACCGGAAATGGGAATGGTCGTGTTTGATTTATGCTTCCCGCATCGTGGCGATAATTTGATTCGCAGACTCAATTTACCGTAAGTCGGTCATTAAAGGGAAATCTCGAGCAAACAGGAGCAAACGTCGCTGAAGACGATCATCTTTAATTACTGTGTTGTAAGCGAAACCGCCAGGAATGCCATGAAAGCTATGCAAGGCGTAAGGTATCGGATTTTTTTGGGAAAAATTTGATTATAGTGCGATGGAACGAATAATTATAGCATGATTGTTACATATACAAATTCAATATGTGAAAAAAATGGAGCAAAAAAAAACGAATAATATAAAAGCTAGTAATATTAATCTTATATTTCGTTTGTACTATCATAAATATATTCATACATATTACTATCTATAATACTATCTGCATAGTATACAACAAAAAATATGTACATAAATAATATTAAACGTTCAATCGAATCGCATATTTAGCTATGCTTTTTTTGTTATTTCCATGAAAATTGATGCAATTGTTTGCATCGTGATATTAGTTTATTATTTGTTCACCATTCAGCACCAACATAGCCATAAGCACGCTTGAAAAAGCAAACAGTGTCGATAAATGCAACAACTGCAAACAAGGATCGTTTTCTTTTTTCTTCATCGTTCAACATTGATGTAGATTTAAACACACAAGCAGCAGAATTCTCGCAGACAGCCTCCCTGACAAATGAGTCCAATTATTCAAACGCGAGCACCCGGTTATTAATTGATGAGAAAAATTGCATTATTGCAAACCGTGTTACGCGTGCTCCCAGCACTGGCCAAAAAAAAAACCACCAGCGTTGAGAATAAAAATGAAAACGAAATCGATAACCGCTGTTCCGCATCGTTCTAATGGCTTCGAGTATATTTCATGGCTACCCTCTTCTTTGCGTCTAAAATGTTTACACAGGAGCGAGCAATAAATTTATTAACTTGCTTACCACCCCGCTCGTTAGGTTAAATTTTCTCACCCGTGTTCAATTCCTTGATTTCCCGCCCACTTCCGGCCATTGCTGCTGAATTCTTCAAAGCCATCATTTTGAGGAGGGCGAGGTCGTTTCGGTCGTGTGTGTGTGCTCCCAAGTAGGAGTGAAAGTAAGAAAGTGCTTAAATATTCAAAGGCCACAAATTTATTCATGTGCAAGAGCCATAATGCACGGCTCAGTACGTACGAGTTCTTGAGGGTGCGTGAGTTGCGAGACACATACCGCTCGAATCGCTCCAACCATCGTCAACTGTACCGTGTTGGGGTGTCGCTCGTCCTTACTCGGAACTGAAATGCTTTCGGATGCCACACTTTGTCGTTCATTTTCACTTCCGCACAAAAGGGCGCCCAAAAGGACGACTCTGGCGGCATGGCCACAACATAACGAACGGTGGGACAAGACGGTAAACCTTACGACCGGTTCTGAAGAGAAGCGACGAAAAAAAAATGGCTTGAAAAAGGACATTCTCGAATCTAATGAATGTACGATCGCACAGGCTGCTGTGAAATGGAGAAAAAAAATTAATGGCTTTTGAATATTGCTTCGAAGCACGCGCCCTATCCTAGCGACGTTCGACAGAAGCTGACCGGGAATCGTTTCGCTAGCTAGCGATCGGCCCACGAGAAAAGTCCCCGTGGTCGCCATCCGACCGAAGCGTTGTCCTTTTCCAGCAGTACCTTCGCCAACCTGCGGTACCACTCTTGACCGGTGGTACTTTGCAGTGTCACAGTTTTCGGTTCGGTACGTACAGCAACGGAATCGATGTTGTTTCCGGACGAAAGCTCTATTCCCCCCGGGATGAGTGGTTCAGGGTTCACTGAACACCACAAGCCAGGGCGTAGGGCGAAAGCGCAATGCTTGGAAATCTTGCCGTACCGGAATCATGGGAGGATCCACACCGGTCCAGAGTCATCTTAAAGACCGACACCGAGCGGACAACGCACACGCAGTAATCGACTTTTGATTACTGTTCCTGCTGACGCCGGTGAAGCTAGAACAGACTGGGCTGCTCCATGGGCAACGCTTCCTTGTCTGGTTTCTGGTTCGCACCGTACGCGGAGTCATTAATGCTGCAAACAATTTTCCACCAGTTAATCTAGGGGCTTGAGGTTTCAGAAGGTTTTGCAGCAAAAAAAAAAGACAAATTAAGCTAGTGCTAAATTTCAAGAAAGCGACCGAATGAATCATCTCCACGGAAGTAAAATTAAAACAGGTTTTTATGCTTTTTACACGCCTGTTCTCTCTTTGGACAGCAATATTTCAGGCTTTCTTACACGAACCAAGAATTACACTCGCTATAAATCCGATAGGTGTTGCGAAAAGTTTCCACGAAACAATTACTCCAACTATTGAGCCGTAATGAATTCTATACGGCCACATATTGCACGGAAAAGCTGCCGCTCAGTTTCGTTTAATGAAACTTTAATTACTTCTATCGGTTGAAATTTCCGGTTGCTTCCACCGTTGTGGATTTTAATTAAAAAGTAATTGTATAAAACATGCCGTGGTCATGTCGAGCAATCAATACATTTAATACTTTATTCTCTTACCAACAACCAGCTAATGGAGATATGTTGTGAGAACAATTATATTGAGTATAGTTTACAAACAAACAGCTCAAAAAAAGGGCATGCTTTTATACTCACAGATAAATGATGATTTTCCATTCAAAAGATTATTGATCATGTAAATTTTTTAGATAAAATATACGATGCACTCCACCCTTACTTGGCATTCCCGTTTGAAGTCGATAAAATGTGCCGAGATTTCTCACACTGCCCGTTAAGACCCAGCACGTTTTGTGTTATCTGCCATTCGACACAATCGTTCACAATTACACGCCAATAGGCCAATTTACTCGATTCGCATCCAAGTAACACCAACTTCCCGCACGAAAGGCCAATCGTTTCGCGGGAAAGACCACCCGAGCTTTACTGTCGTGCTTAATCGTAATTCATTAGTAAATTACGTTGTTAAAATTATGTATGTGGGCTGCCACTGGGGCCCGAACGGGCGCCGCAGTAACGAGTCGAAAGCATTTACCGAATTAAAGCTCGAAGTACGTCCCGGTGGTGGTGCTGCACGAGTGTGCATGTAGGAAAAACTATCACCTCGGTTTATCGCACGGCCATTGCAACGCAACGCTAGCAACGCTGCTTTACGCCCTGCAATGAAAACAGCAGTTGGCTACCACAAACTGTGTGACTGGCCACCCCCGCAGGATACTTTTACGGGCCGGTTCGGAACAGCGTGACTTTTCTGATGTGCATGACGTCCCTTTTCGGCCCAGCGCTGGAGCAGTCCGTACGCCGTACAAAGAAAAAGGGTGTACACGAGGCTAGGCAAAACTTCGATTCAGAAATGAATAAAACGAACTCACATGCACTTACATGTACATCGGAAATAATTTATGCGTTTCAAGTGACATCCGCCCGTGCGGGTGGGCAGAAGTAGCGCCGGCTAGCTGGAAGAGCGTCTGCCTGGGGAAACATTATGGCCGCACCAGAAATGAACCATGTTTAACGGGTTGAATAATAGAGAACAAAATAGCCTGAAAGCTTGGAGAAAAGGCGTAAGAGAAAATACTGGAAAAAAAATGATTTGCGACACACAGTAACGAACTAAGTCTGAACGGTTTCTAATGTGATAAAAAATTTAAACAAATTGGACATGTATCAGTAAGTTAATTTATTCACATATTTCTATACGAATTAAAATGATCTTGTAGGGAAAGAACCTCAGTTTGAAAGTGATTTTTTTCGTTAACACGTAAAACGATAATAAGCCTCATTACTTACACAACAATATAACAATAAGGTGTAAAAATATTACAAAAATATACATCCATGTTTTTTACTCAAATGAATCATTAAATAGGAAGGTGTTGCATTTTTATTTGGATTTTAAAATCTCATCATTTTACAAAGTCCATGTTTCCAGCTCCTGTAGCTGCACTAATTTGTTTTCTCTATGATAAAAACAACTACATGGATATTTGTAATACCCATTGATCATGCTGTCAGGAACAAAGAAAGTAATCTGTGATATTTTTTTACCTGAGCAATATTGCATTCACTAGGCATACATTTTTGCTTTACTTTAACTATGAACTATAGGGGTGCTGAGTTTTTGATGGGTAATAAAATAAAACGTCAATCATGAAATTTTTTATCACGTTCCCAATTGAAGTTTAGATGACATAAAGCAACATGGTTAATGAACAAAGGCTTCTTGGCTACGCATACTTGGATTACGCATACAAAATAACTCGAGTGAACAACGAGAGCTGCGGGTTGAATGCCTCGGGCTAAACCAATCGAGAGCTGCATTAAAACGCTGAATCAAGCACCAAGAATAAACGGTTACTTTTACTTGCATTTTGCTTTCTTACAGTCACAGTTTGTGGTGGAGGACGACCGACGGATACACGGTTCGACGTCGCGAACTATGGCAGCAATATCATTAGGTTTTATAGTCATAATCACCCCCTGGACAATACAGGAGATAGTGGCCACGTGCACCGGTTCAAAGGTGAGTTTAACCGCGCTTATAGCTTACAGGGGGCTCATTAGCTGGGCGGTGACACTAACCGAAGCGGTCCGGTGAGCTTAATCATCGACGTCGTGGCAGGGCGGTGAACTTTCAACCCGGCAGCTTAGTGTAGCAATAAAGATCATTTAGCTGAGGTTGATAGAACGGCAACACCTCAATTTAAAAACTCACCATCGATCTTTGTTGCTGTGGTGTCACTCTCAATGGTTAGTAGTGTTTTATAACGGTTTGCATATAAAGATCGTTTAGCTGAGGTTGATAGAACAAAAACACCTCAACTTAAATATTTGCCATCAATATTTGTTGTTGTGATAATTCCCCGCGGTTAATCGATTTTTGCATCTTTTGTTTTTTGTGGGTGATAGTATACATTTTGATTTTTTAAGTAATGAAATTTTGATTTATCGAGCATATAAAACTTAGAAGATTTATAAAAAACTAACTGTTGCGAGTAAAACTGAAAGACTGAATAAATTTACTTTTTATTAGGTTTATTTTAAGAATCTAATAAGTAAATTTTAAATCAAATTTTGATCAAAGGAACCATTTTACTTTCTATGTATTACTCGTAACTTTTACTGCCCACCTATACACACTGTTTCGCTTTAACAACGCTAAAAATTGAGATGTAAAATTCGTGCATCGAAGTAGAAGACGCTGAGTGGAATGATCGGGGCCGCATGCAATGACAAAATCATTTTACATCCCCCAAAACCCAAAGGATATTTACCTTTGAACCCTATGCTCACACGGGGCCGATAGTTCGCGCGATCCGTAACCGGGGTTTACATTTGGCCCCCGACACTACCCGTGTTAATCAATCCAAAAAACCAACGGCTCGGAAACTATGCAAACTCATTCGCACGTCATTACGATTACGGGTGGCTGGCGTTGAACAGTTTGGACGACTGGTTCTCAATCGTAAAAATATGCAAATTATCGTTGCGTGTCGAAACACTGATCAAGGACCGGTAACGATTGGATGGGATTTCGAGAATTTTGTAGCATATATGCGCACCCGTGATGTAATGCTCGGTTCCCACGATAAGTTTCCGCGCACTTGATGGTTCGACTCGTACATTACTTTTAAGAAGCGCATTTCTATTTTCCCCCACTCGTTCCAGATACCACCATCGATTGATTTCTGTGTCACTTGGATAGCTTTAAGCAGTAGTTTTTGGAACCCTTTTCTCTACTGGCTGTTGAATGCGAGATTTCGAAAGATTTGCAAAGATCTGTTAACATCTAAGGTAAGCCCTGACACAAAAACCACCATTTCGAAGTTATTATGATGGGAAAACAGGTTGAAAAACGAGAACCAACGAGAAGTTTCATTTAGAAGACATCATAATGCACTGAGAACTCGTCCGAAAGACTCGCCTCAATCGCTAAAAAAGAATTTAAGAACGAAAAGTACTAACTTTTAAGCGAAAGTTTGTCATTATGAAATCTGCCTTTCTCCGCACATCGTAAAGCATTTATCAGCGCCGTGGTAAATTGATCTCGAAAGAGAAGGATTATACCAGATTAAGCGTGTTAATACCATTTGCTGGTGGAGTTTGAATCGATTGTTTTTGGTTTATTGAGTTCAATCACTAGGAAAGTCGTTTGATTTTGTCTTTTTGTTCTAATTTTTCAAAAAATCATTCGATAAACGTTTTGATTTACGATTAAATGAAACGAAATATTTGCCTAAAACCACTGTTAAATACCAAGTGTTTATGCATAGCTTAGCGAAATCTTCAGTTATTTTAATTTGCGTAAGTTAGTTAGCTGGAACAGCTTTTAACAATACTTATTATAAGTGATACATTATTTGATTCTAATTCAACGAATCATGGTGCAACTTTTCATACATATATAAGAGTACTATAAAACCTTTAACATAAATGTTATTTATTCGCATAATACGAGATGTTGATTATTATTTTAATCTTCCTTTATTATATGTACTTTAGAACTCTCCGGTTTCAATGAGCGAGTATATAATTATGTACTATTTACTCTCTTTGAATCGCAGTGTACCGGCAGTCAAAGTTCGCTGGAGGAAAAGTGTAGCATAAGTCTAGAGTACGATCATCATCTCACAGCACTGCCACTACCGCCGGGACCTCCACCGGCCACGATCTGCCGATCGGCCAACCACACGCCCCGTCCGGACGTCGAGTGTCCGGAAAAGTACTGGGGCGACATACTGGAGCGTACCTTCAGCACCACCAGCATCAACACGCTGCACCGGGTCGGCACGAGCTCGCTCTCCTTCGCTGGTCGTCCTGGTCATGCGGCCGTTTCATTCCACTGCGAGGCGCACCAACACCTCGTGAGGAATGCAAGCAGCACAACGATACACTACAAGGACAACGGGAAGGATGGGTCGGACTTTAACGTTCTCTACCCACCCGGGTCCGATCCGCAAGTGTGCGATCACGAGCTGCACGACATTAATTGCGCCAAAAATAAGGCGTTTTTCCGCGGCTTCAACTTGCACCAGGGCCTGCCAGATATCTAGTATTGTGGGGCCTCGTGTTCTGGTGTTCTTCACGCACGTACTCGTGTCACAACTTCCCATGCTATCGTTTTGAGCCGTGCAACAAGGGATCAAATGACGACGAGGGCGAACTTACTGCCCTACTCGAGTTCCGTTCCTGCAGTAAGCATCGTTACGTTTTGTTACCTTAAATTGATTGTTTTAAATTTTGAGGCTCAAGTTAACGGTGAAATTTTAGTACCTAATATTACAATCAACAATCAAGCTTATTATGTATGAAGTAAGTGAAAAAACGATGGATATCGTATAACAATTTAAAAAAGGCGTAAGCAAAAGCGGTGTTGAATGACAAAACATAAATTAAATTTACTTTGTTTCATGTTCAGTGTTGTCATATCAGTGATTGCAACTTATTAATTTGATTGCCAAAACAACGGTTTGATGAATATTGATGACATACGTGCACATTTTAATTTTAAACGTTCTGGTATCCATCTTTTGAAACTATCAAAATGCGGTAGAATCGTTACATCCCGTGAAGACAACTCAAAGATGTGACCGCGTACAGGTGCTAGGGTCCGTAACTAAACTAAGTATAGTTTTACGCGTGAAAAGCTCCAAATAAACATTTGCGTAGCGTTAAGTGTAAGAATCTAAACCAATAGAATGTAGCTGTATGTAACTAGCATAGTCCTAGAAATGCGGTAGGCTCAATTGTAAAAGTAAAAAAAATAAGCGTTAACAGTAAATAAAGTCGATTTTTTATGGGATGACCAATTTAGTTGCGCTTTGTGTAAGATTTCATTTACTTATATTTATGTTTGTTTATGAAACATTGCCGATTTTGTGTAGCTCTTACCCTGTGGGCATGAAAACGACAAGAGTATGCAGGTAAGATGTATTGGTTCATCACCACGCGTCAATTGTTAAATGGGAGTGCAATAATGAAGCTGTTCGACAATGCAATGGCTCTACCGCTCTTTGCTCACACAATGGAATTAAGCCATGATGCACATACTAAGAAACAATGGGTTGGCAGGATCTGTTTCGTTTGATATTGAATTGTGTGAAGACATAATCGCTTGTTTGCGCTTCGCATGAGTTGGGTTTTGTGGTATCGAACGTATGATGTCTGATCACTGCATTCAAGCTGGCTTAATGTGATGAATGCAGCTTCAATACAAAAGCAGCACCATGGGGTGGATATATTACACCGACACAAATAATTTGATTGAAACCAAAGCAATCAAGAAAGATTCACGGAAGAACATACTTTATTTTCGTTTTAATCTGATACCAACCACCTGTGGTCGACAATCTGTGGCTCACCAATGAATTTCAAACTAACTTTAAAAGTATTATAACAACCTTATTGACTATTTATTATTGTTCTGAACTATTTTCAAGTGTACTTGAATTAAATGTATTTTTTTTATATGACTATTTATATTTTAGCTTCTGCAAGGTTAACAATGTTCACGTTAACCACGCTATAAAATATTAACAAACTATTTGGAAAAGCATAATTTAGTTTGATAGATACACACTAGAAGAAAGCTCAGTTCTTATTGTTTGAACTATTAATCTTTTGTGCATCACGCAATATGTACCATGAGTTGTGCTCAATTTTTCATTACATGTGCTTTTTGCACCTAAATAATTGAACTGCTTTTTTTGCCATCTAAATTGAATTTAGTAAAATCAAATAAATATTGTTTTTTTTTTATATTTTTAATTAAATTCGAAATTTTATCAGTAACTTATCAATGAATGGTTTATTGAATATGACATTATGTGCTGCATTCTAATTGAATAACAATTTAACTAAAACTATCACACAATAATTCAACTTTTCCCTTAGAGCTTAGACCTTGGACTTTTCTCGTTTATATTTTTATCAAACTTACATTCTTCGCATGCATTATTACTTTTCAAACAATATCGCATACTCTGCGATGTTGCGTGGTTTACATTTATTGTATCATTTTTGCTTCCGTCCAGTATCTACCTACCTTTCTAACCTCTATTTAATTGAAGTTTCCAAACAAAACCATTCACAACGGAAAGAGAGATCAAAGCAACCGGCACTAGTGCAAAATGGCACGCCTTAACGACACTTTCCCCCCCAAGAAGGCCACGAAATCCCGTCGTACAGTCCCCGGCAGACATTTAACCAAATCGTTTCCCAACCCGAACCGTGTGGGGTTATCACGCACAATGTATTCATTTGCAATTCATTCCGAAGAGGCTTTACCACCCTAACGACGCGCTCGTTTGCGACGGGGTCGCTGTCAGGTATGCGAAGAATTCGTCACCCCTTTTCGCCATGCGCTTCATCCCACCCCCCCCCCCCCCCCCCGGGGCACGTGCTTCCGGCCGCGGGGTCGGCTGCCGGTGGATAGATTATCGGGCAGGGACATTTTCCCTGCATCATCACGAGATAAGCGTAAGACAAGGCGGCACGTGGGCGAAAAAATGGCACGCCTGCCGGAGGGATGGCCTACCGAAAGGAACCGGAACGGAAAAACCGCAGCACGGGCTAACGATCGGGAAAGGAATTTCGAAGCTAATTTCAATCACAATGGGACGGAAGCTGGATGTCGAAAAGCACAAACGCAAATAAAGCGTCACCGGGCGGTTGTTGGCCCGGATGCCGTGGCGATAAAAGGATATCGAATCTAAATTTAAATTTATTCATTGAAGAAAACCACGAAAATCGGCCTTACCGGTGCCGGTTTGGTTTGACGGGGGCGGATCGCGCGGTCCCGACCTTCGCAGCCGCTGGCGTAGTAATCTGGAGCAGTGACAAGCTTGGCACTTGGTTGAAGAGTGTCGATCGGGAAAAGCCGATGAGTACGGGTCATTTTAATATGATATGGGTGTAAAATCAATCAATAATATCATAGTTGACTGATTTGTTTGTCTTTTTGTAAATTAAAATTTAATTAATTAGCAAAGGTTTAGTCCTATATTTCATCATATGACCATTATAAAACCCGCAATACCCTTAAAACATTAGCTGTCAATAAATAACTTTTTTCTTGTAGTTTTAAAAAATACATAAATGCATCTTGCCACCCAAGTTCAAATATCGCTTGACTCCACTCTGCTCAAGGTGCTCTTCCAGCTACTTATCAACCCGCGCCCGATTGCCGCAAGGGAAGGATTGTGCGAAAGCTACCATCAGTCCCTTATTTTCCGTTTCCGGCAGCGATTCCGTTTTTCTCCACATGACACACCTCCCCATAAATGGCGTCCGCGGATAGGCCGTGCTGAGTTCGTTCGTTTTTATTTTTAATATTTTTTCTTTTTGGTGTTTGCTTTTACAGACACCAAAACCGCCACCGCTCACGCCGATCGGCATTTTTGTGCCGCACACGACCTGCCCGAAAGTTGATGACCAGTCAAAAGTCACAAATTTCAGCACTTTAGCAATCCGATTACGATTTTCTTGCCCTTTCGTCCTGCCCGCCCGGCATTGCGCGTGTCCTTGCCGGGCCTGCCGTTGGATGCTGCACTACGGCAAGAGTGGCTACTTGGATCCGGTAGTGGTTTGTGGTGCAAAAGTTAAAAATAAAAATGGTAAGTAGATGCTGCAGCAGATGTTGCCCGGTCTCCATGGCAACCATGGCGTTCCGCGTGCCGGTTTGTGAGAGGCAAAACTTTCGATAAAGATAAAAAATAGTGACGATTGGAACTTTTTGACCCGATTGTTCCCACCCAACGGTTTGGGGAAGGGGTTAGGTAATTGTTTTTCTTTTTTGTTCGTTCGTTTGTATGTGTGTGTGTGTGTCTGTGTGTTGTTGTTGTGATTTCGCTGCCGCCCGGGTGCACAAACGAAAATTCAATTTCCGGCATCACCGCACACAATCGGAAGTAATCAGTTTTGCTTCGATCGGATCGCGACCAGGCGATCGGCGCTCGTATGCCACCCGGGTTATTCTTCGTGGCGGGCCGCCGGATGCGTGCTAATTGAATGATTTATTTCTAAGCAGCGGCCTGTGGCCACAGTTTTCGCCCATCTAGGGCAATTAGCGCTCATTAATCTTAGTTTTGTTTGCGTTACGTTTCGGAAAGCGACCGAAACCCGGGTTTCCGTCATCGTACGGCCAGGACGTTTGCCAGCGTTGCGTTGCTTACTCGCAAGCGGCACAAATGTTCTTTGCCAAGCTGGTGGTTTGATAAATGTATACTTGCTCTAAAATGGTGTTAACACTAGCAGAATTTCAAATAAAGCCCGCCAATGACAGCCATATTGTGTAATGCAAGCGTCCGTGCTTATTACTTGTTATCATTACTTGTTATCAAATACGCAAAATTGCGGAAACTCTTTCAAAACTGAGGTATCAAAAATCGTCACTGCATCAAACTTCAGCAAAAACATAAAAAAGGAAGAGAATAATGCAATGCCATCCATTCAAAGCACAGCTACCGTCTATAATTGAATACTTTCTGTGAAAGAAAATCCCAGTGACAGCGAACAATCTCGCAGAAGAAAAGTGATATTGTTGAGACCAGTTTTTCGCTGGCCCTTTAGAACCCATTCAACGCACCGTGTTCTTATTTTGTCCACCAGTCCTCCGAGCCACTTAACAGTGCTTGAGATCGCCCGGTTTATGAATTAAGTCCCATCGAAGCTGCATCTCAAGCGGCACAGGCGTTGAAGTGGCACATTACCAATTCAGCTCCGTAACGAGTCAATTAGGGGTTGCTCGTGCTGCAATTCATTAATACACAAACTGCATTACCACAAGTTCGGATTGATGAGCCGGTGAGCTTATTGCTCATTTAAATATTAGATAACTCATCAAAATCCCGGGGAGGTGAGTTTAACTCAGATGACTCGTTCGCACCTAGCCTCCGGTGGGTAATTATTATTGGAAAATTAATTTCCAGACCACCACCAGCAGCAACCCGTGGCACAGGACGGTAGGAAATTAAGCACGGCAAAATTCGCATAAAGAGGTTACCTTTCGTGTAAGCAAAAAAAAAAGGACTCATAAAAAGAAATGCAAACGAAGAAGAAATCGTTTGCTCACACCTTTCTATTTCGGGCGGCGAGATAAGGAAAGAAAAATGCCAAAGAACATGCAAGAAAAGCAAGCATCTTCCGGGGGCAAATTCCATCATCTCCGCTCATCGAACGAAGGATGCGACGGTTCCTACCGGACACGGTCCGTCCGGTGGACGGCGACGCCAGGATAAACTAATTACATCCTGTAGGCGGTCGAAATGCATCAGCGGAGCAAAAATATCAACGCCCGTCGAGGTGTGCAGATGATGATGGCCGGTGTTGCCCGCTGCGGATGCAATTTATTACGTAAGCGATTTTTACAAGCTGTTCCGTGGGGTTTGCTGAAAGGGTTTGCGAGACAATTTTGCAAGAAGTTTGCGTTTAGATCATTTTGTATCGTTTTATTTCGGTATTTATTTTCTCTCCATAAAGCTTCAAACTCTCTACTATTCGGGAGTATCGCAAAAAAGAAAATTTGCGTAAAGATTTTTTAGCGATTTTTTTTCTAAAAACAAAAAACAAAATGTATATGATGAAAAACGTTTACTCTATAGTACGATGACAAATGAAGGGAAGCCCTAAAAAGGCTAATAGCTCCGTTACACGCAATGAGGCGGAATCATTACACCCTGATAAGACACACCGGTCGTGGTTCGCGCAAAAGCACAAGCTAATGCGAACACCGCCACTGTAGCGAGAAAAAGCTTCTTCTTTTTCCAACCCATCAGCTGCCACCGGCAAAGATGGCACCGCAATCATGCACCGGTATGCGAAACGACCCCAACGGATGGCAGCGGCAGCGGAATGCATTCACCCAAACCCGTGTCCCAACCGCGGCCAAATCCACAAGGCATCTGCTGACAAACCCAGCAGGATGGGCCCGCAACACCCACCAGGGCAGGGATGGAAAAGCCCATCACCGAAAGGGCGTCAAGTACGCGCGCCAAACGAACGCACCACGAGGCGGCAGCAAACGGTTAGCGTCTTTCCATCCGCCGGGCGGACGGAAACAATTTAGGAAATGAAAGAGGAGATTATTTTATCTTCGCAAGTTTATCAAATCAAATATAAATTTTCCGAATGTCACAGCGTGCGCGTTCCCTCAGCTGTTCACCGGTGGCAGGCAGCATCCTGTGGGAGGTGTCCCACCCCTTTTAGGGGAAAAGGGGGTTCTTTCCAAGTCGCCCGGGAATTGGTGTTGTGGTAGGATGCTTGGCAACGGCTACTCCTTTCCACAAAATCCTCAGTAGGCCACGGTGCTGCGGTTGCTAGGGGATTTGGAAGAATGCTTTATGCCACCGCGCTTACTGAAAGCTTATTTATGATTTTCTTTCCTTTCTGTTAAATTTAATTACGCCACGCCCGGTACCGGTTTACTTTTTCTCGACGCGTTTGCGACTCATCGCTCGGAAGGACGCAGCAAAACGCGTATGTGTGCCAGGCTCGCGTGCTTTGGGAAGTGTGTTTAAACACCAGCCCGCTAAACGACGGAAAGAGCTTGCGGTCGCGGTTGGTAACATAAATAGTGCGTCGTTTCGGTCAACACCGGGGATTAGTGAACGCACGCAAAAGCAGCTGGCCTGTCAGTTGTGTTTGTCGTCTTTTTTTTTCGCTCTTTCTTCTTGCGTCTAGCTGCGAGCGAAGGATGCCCGAATGTCCTGCCAAATACTTATCTCCGGAGACCTTTTCATAAATCCTTTTAACTTCGCTTGAACGGGAAAATGTGTGACAAATGCTTGTTTTTGTGCCTCGTGAGTCGTCCCGCTTTTAACACGAGAGTCCTGGCGGATGCGCGTTATGAGCGCATATATGGTAATTACGTTTCATTGGAGAATATGAACAGCTGCAGGATTTGTAATTTGAAGCGTGCTCATTTCATACAGAATTAAGGAGGTCACATGTCGTACTGCTATTTTGTCTAAATATTATAGATACTTCTCAGAAATTAACAAGCTTTTAACTATCCATTGTGGGTTGTTATAGAATGGATTAAATCTGAGTGCAACGAAAATGGAGCTGTGAACAGTTGCTTTATTGTTCGTGATTGTACAAGAAACATCAATAAAAAGATGTCTTTATTTGTAAGTTTCTAAGCCACAGGAATTGCAGGAAAGCTTCACAATTTTACAGCTGATCTATTTAAATCTGTTTAATCTTCTAGATGGTCTAGACTTGGATGCTATAGCAATAATATTCAAGCAAATTTCTTCTTTAGCACATCTTTTGTACATATTTTTTTGAATTTTGGTAAGCATTTTTATAAATAACACCTTAAGAAGTATGTTACCTGCATCATCAATTCCAAACTACTAAGCAAAAGAAAAGAGCCTGCAAAACACATATAGCATACAAAGTTCCTTTGCCATGTTTATTTACTTAGGTATTATTTCTCATATTTCTTTTGCGCTCTAAAAACAAAAGATACAAATAATAAGTAACACAAACCGCGTGCTAATGAAATACAAATAAAGGGTCAAACCACTGCTGGGTTTTCAAACTGCCTGCGTGGAAAACAACAATTGGCACTAGCTTAATATTCATATGCCGAAATCATCAAAAACAGCTTGGCCACGTTCGTTCCGTACAGCTCGCCATTGTGAAACACCTTCATGCTTAGCTCCAACTCGATATCCTGCGGTCCTTCGATGCTTTTTCTCAGGTTCAGCTGTGCCTCGTTCGTTCGCTTTTCAAGGCTAAAGATGTGAAATTAGTACAAAGTATCATGTAAATTATTTTAGACAACATGTTGAATGTTCCTTACTCGAAATAATGCAAATCCACGGCCCTAACGTGGGGAGCCGCATCGACCGTAACAAGCTTCAGATCGAAGTCGATCATTTGGTAGTGATGCGGACCGGCTAGCGTGAACAAACCACGACCTTCCGGTGGTAGAATAATATTCGACACGATCGTCAGAAAGTTGAAGGAATACGAGTGAGGCCGTCGGAAGCATTCCACGTCACCAGCATTACAGTAATGGTGTGTGCGTTGACAGCGGCTAGTAGTGTGTACGCAAATTACAAGCAAAATGCGTAAAATGAAAAAAAAAAAAAGAAGGGAAACCCAATTAGTAACTCTTCCGATTCGACATCATATTATGCAGCGCCTGACGCGGAACAGCTGCATGTGGGATGTACGTACTTCCGTCGATCCTTATCGTGCTGGTAGCCGTGGGGACAATCGATGGTCGTACAGCGATAGCTGCCTCCAATGTTCGTGCATATATCGTGGCGTCCGTTGCAAACATCCCCTGTTTGGCACTCGTCAATGTCTAGTCGGTGAGTCGAACGTTCCCGGGATAAGGTAGAACAATGCATGTTAAATAGGCCGTCCGAATCCGCGTCAAAGAATGTAGGAGGACCAGGAAACGAAGCCGTGAAATGGATAAAATTTCAACCATTAGAAAGTAATAATTTCAATTGTCAATTTTGTGTATGGAGATGATATCAAATAAATAAAAATGTAGCGTATACTAAATTATATCAGCGCATGTATAGTTAGCTAATTTACAAAACATTAACTTATGCTCCTTTTTGGCGTGAAATGAAGTGAGCGTATAAGCATCAAAAATTGTTTCAGTGGTATATATGACTCTTACACATAATTAATGTTTCTGGCTAGGTTTATACATAGCTGGTAGTCTGCAATAATTTAGTATGAGGTCTATGAGTAAATTTTCTTGTTGGAAATCTGTATTAAGTACAACATTTTCCACCAGAGCCAATCAACATATATAATGATGTTGATTTTTTTTTTCGGATATTAAATCTCCATTGTTAATGTTTGTCACAGTCATTTGCATATGTTAGTGTAGTTTGTGCTCGACTATCTAAGTACGAAATACTATTTTAAAAGCAAAAAATTGATTGCTGGACTTTATTGAAAACTAATGCTTGATCGACGACTGATCAGTTCGAGCTAACAAATATCATGTTGATTGATTGTCACCTCATTCCTTTTAACTGCTCAGGGACGATAAAAATGAAGAAAGAAAAAAAAAGGCAATCACTCACCAATGCAGCTTCGCCCGTCGGATCCCAACTTGTACCCATGCGGGCAACGGCACGCATACGAGCCGGGAGTATTTTCACAAATTCCCATACAAAGATTAGCCGTCTTGTACTCCTCACACTCATCCATATCGTCACAGGTGCGATTGTTGTAGCTTATCCGATAGCCCGGGTTGCAACCGCACTTGTACGAGCCCCAATTGTTTTTGCACTGCTGATGGCACAACCCCGGTATTTCCGCGCACTCATCCACGTCATTGCACTTCTTATCGTCCGGACCGTTACGGAAGCCCTCCTTACATTCGCACCGAAACGAACCGATCGTGTTGATGCAGTTCGCAATTGGCTGGCAAACCTTTGGGCCATGTTTCGCACATTCGTCAATGTCCTCGCAGCGCTCGTTCCGGCCGATCACGTGCCCCGGCGGACATTCGCACACGAAGCCACCCTTCTTGTTCCGGCACGTCTGCTCTGGACCACATTTCGCCACACCTGTAGCGCACTCGTCGATGTCTGTCGAACAGGGGAAGAGTTAGCAGTTAGAGTTTAAAAATCGAATGCAAAACGCTCCATCGAAACGCGGGAAAACGCTCACCCAAACACTCCGTTATGTCATCATTCACGCGATAGCCAGGTGGACAGGTGAGAAGGTCCCGACAGCGGTACGAACCGTTCGTGTTGATGCACTGTTGATGCCGATGGCACATGCCTCCCCTAGCGCACTCATTCACATCTAATCCATGTGGATAAAATTAATTAGAAATTGATTCGAAAAACAAAAAACAAACAACTGCACCATGGAGCTTCTTTTGCGAAATAAAAAAACAGTTTTAGTTGTTACTTGGAAAAGGGATATTATGGATTGATCACTATTACGTTTTCACCGACCAGGACACGAGAGCAGCGTGTTGAGGTAATGTACAAATCAAATCAGAACAATTAATGTTTCCCGTGGTTTAATAAAACCCACAACGAGCTTTATCAGACGCAGATGCGCATGAAGCTAACTTACCTACGCATGCTCCAAGGGCGTTGCGCTCGAACCCAATCCGACACGGTGGAAGTTGAGGCTGATACGAGCCAGGATAAGGGTCCCGGTAGAACGGCCGGCTGGTCGTAGTACTGGTTGTGGTCGACGTGCTCGTCGGCATGTTGTATCTCGACAGCTGCCGACAACGGAACGAACCCTTGGTGTTGAAGCACTCGAACGGTGGCTGACAATTATGCCGTCCAAGGGCACACTCATCGTCATCTAATGGGACACAAAAACAAAAACGTAAGCTAGCTGCCGTCCCGTAGCCTATGCAGCTGGTCAGCTGATCCTTACCATCGCAGTTGCCCGTTTCGGCGTTTAGGGTGTATCCTGTGCCACAGCTTTGCAGCCGGATGCACGTGTACGAGCCTATCGTGTTATCACACCGTTGCGATTCCAGACATTCGTGAGCGTTCACCTGACATTCGTTTATATCTGTGCGATTGGATAGCATAGTTATAAATTTTGGCATGGGATTGGTGAAAAATTGTTGGGAGCTTTTTTTCATATTTGCGAGCTTTTACGTGAGCTTTTACTATTAGCTGATGTTTGAACAAGGAATTAAACAAATCCAGCAGATGTTGCGTGTTGCAAACCAACCAATTTCAATCATCAACCGTCTTCCGATCGTTGCGCAGCAAATGAAAGCAGACACTGATAATCGAATGAAGGCACAACATAAGCACCGAGCCCCGAGCGGTAAGGGAGCAAACCCGTGGTGTGATTAAAGAGAGCAGCACCCTTTTGCTTACCAACGCACGCGTTCGTAATGGAATCCAGGATGAATCCAATTTTACATTCACACTTAAACCCGCCGATGTCGTTCGTGCACACCTGATTACTGTCGCAGGCGTTCTTGTCGGCCGCACATTCATCAATATCTACAACGGGAAAAAATGGGAAAAACAGCATTATCAGCAACACGAGCAGCAACAACCGAACCCAACGCTGGGGAGCTAACACTTCGGGAGTAATTTGCCCCAACCGCAGCCGAGGTTTGTAAAACATGAAAGGCATGGTATGGGATAACACGGAATCTCATCTGTCAGATCCCACCGCGCGAGCGAATAGCTTCATCTTGCGAGCGGCGCCTAGAACAACGCAAAACACAAGTGGAAGTTCATATCGGAGGCTTACCCACGCACTGATCATTATGTCGCCGAAAGCCGAGCGCACACGCTTCCACCTTCTGTCTCGGTGGGCTGCTCGAGTTTGATGAAGCGAAGACCATGGGCATGTGAAGTAGGGAGAAAAAAAAAGAACGCACACAAGCATTAGACAGGAGCGTACGCTTCGCGTCGGCGAAAGGAATAAGCTGTGCGGCACGTACGTTGGATAAATCTTTACCGGAGCGATACATTCGTAGGAGCCCTTAATGTTTTCGCAACGGTAGCCCTCGTCGCAGGCGCCCTCCTCGTCACACTCGTTGATGTCTGGCGGCCGGGGGGTGGTGGGTTCGATGAGATAAGGCGGAAAACATGTTGCATACAGCGGAAGGAAAAGCCACAAGAAAACGAACATGCATTTAATTGAGGGAACATTACAAAAAAAAAAGGAAATATCAAAAAGTTCGTAAATCTTTATTAGAGTTTGAAAATATTTGTGTAATTAGTGATGAATGCTAATGGTTATTGAAATCTTCGAAAAAGGATTGATTCGCTAATGATATTTTAGTACCCTGGAAAATGTAATTTAATCATTTAGATTACCAAGGTTTCTTTTTGGGGCTCCTCCAATTTAAAACTCCTAAGCCTATGCGTTTTCAAATTACATAAATTAAAATAACACTTACAAGCATACATAGTAATGCCTTTAACAAAAAAAAAACAGGTTTTTAAAGCCTAATGAAACCATATACGGTACGCTATTTAGTACGGTATTTTTAGTACTAACGAAACCGTTATGTTTACGTTTGGTGTTTCGTAGTACTAACGATACCGTTATATTTACGTTACGCCGATGGGTGTTTCGTAGTACTAACGATACCGTTATATTACTACGCGATAGTGCGTTTCCCGATTCTATATATTTGCATCTAAAAAAATAGAAAATGCTAGGATGATATTTTATGCTAAACAAACGCCTTTTCGAGGTGTAAAATATACTGACAAAAATGGTTCAATTTAAATTAACTGTGCGTTTTAAAATAAACCGTTGAACCTTTCGCGGTGCATTTTCCCAAAAACAATCAATTTGCCTGTATTCGCGAGAGAAAAAAAAAGAGCTGATTGCCATCAACGAATAGCGATATTATCACTAGGAAGCAAAAGATTAAGCTGACTAAACTAAGCAGTGCGATGATGTAGCGCTGCCGGAGGGAGGATGAAATGAAAAAAAAAACGAACGTGAAAGCTCGCATATGCCCAGGAGTCACGATGTAGTCACAGAGCGAATATTCGTTTACATCTAGCTCCCCCCCCCCCAAGCAAAACGGAAGCAAACAGCAACGATAATGTAGCGAACGAAAGGCAAAGCACCGGAAGACTTTGTGCGATTATTCGCGAGAAAGACATCCGCTTGAAGTCACTTTGTCACCAGAAGCTAATTAAAACGTAGCAAAGCACGGAACCGAGCACGAGAGCCCGCGTTTTTTTCTCCTTCTTTGCCATGTTGCCTTAATTCCCGACATAAGCCGCCCGGTTACCGGTGCCGGATGCTGGAACCGTGTGCACTTACCTTCACATTTGCCATTCTTCGGTTCATACCCGGCATCGCACACGATGTTGGGGGGAATTAAATCGATGCACCGGTAGCTACCGTACGTGTTACGGCACACCTGATTTGCCGGATTGCACGTAGCATCACCTGACTCGCACTCGTCGACGTCTTCGCACTCTCCCGTGCGCTTGTTCAGCTTATATCCCGCGTTACAGCTGAAAGCGGTGCAATATGCTGTTAGCTCTAATCGCCGAACAAACTTAGCGTGCTCGAATGCACCAGCGAGTGCTACATATTGATTCGTTTCGTACTATCCTTGCTTTAGTTCTGTTTCATTATATGTTCGAAGCTTCGAAGCACACCAAAAAAGGGTACCTCTCGTCCTTAGACATTATGTGTCTTAACCAGTATGATGCGCTTTATAAAACAACCAGTGTTTTAAAATTGTGACATTGTTTTTAATTTAAAACCACCATAAATGAATGTTTAATTCACGTTAAAAAACAAAGCTCTTTAAAAGAGTCTAAAATGATCATGTTTCTTACTTGTTTTCAAAAGCGCTCTAGCAATCAACCTTCGTTAAAAAGCAGTGATAATTTATAATAAATACAATTGATATAAATAAACAAGGGATTGGAATCGCGCGTGTAACCGGTTACGATATTATTATTAAAGCGAGCACTACTATAAATCTATTCTAAATTCAATCTCGAGATAAAGTAATAGATTGAAACATTGTAAAATGCAAGATACTAAAACGATGTTTTTTAACCAACGTGAAATAAGCAAAGTCTAAGTTGAACAACAGTTGTAGTTCAAGCTAAAAAAAACTACTTACCTTTTTGACTCCACCGCCGCATTATCCTTCACCAATTCGCAGGATTTGTTGTCATCCAGCAACCTATAACCCGGAAAGCATCGGCACACATACGAGCCACCCTCGACATTCTCACAATCGTGCATACAAAGATCCGAAAATTGCTCACACAGCCCCTCTGGTGTGAAGCGAAGCCAAAATGAAACCAAAAAGGAGAAACAAAAAAGAAAACAAAAAGATGCCCACCCAAATGAATGCTACGTTCGAAGGTGTGCGCGTGGAAAAACCCTCTCACGGCAGCAAAGCTGCGTGCCACCGGCGAAACAGATGAAAACCGAAACAACTCACGCTCGTTCTGGGCTGCGAGGAATATAATTTCACCTTCTTTCTTGATGTCGTTGCAGCATCCGTCATAGATCTCGTCCCAGGGGCTACCGAAGGCGAACGGTTCCACCGAGCACTTGTTGGCACTGGAACCGACCACAAGTCCAATTTTGCAGGCTTCGCAGCAATCCTACGGTTTGGATCGGTTTTGGGAGGGAGGGGTGTGAAATTTTACTCGACCCGTGCGGGCGGCTCATGTCACATGTCCGCGCAGTCGTGCCTACCGTGTAAAACTCCGATCCCGAGTGGTCGCCCTTCAGGGAGCAGCTCTGGCCCTGCTTGGCGGCTATCTTGCCGGCCGTGCACTGGTAGATTTTGTGCTGCTTCGAGCAGCATATTTCGATGGTCGAAAGGCACAACCCGTGCAGCCCAGCCGGCACCAGTTCCAGTGACTTGTTGTAGCTCGAGCATGTCCGGCTCAGTATGCCCCATTCCTCGCCATCCTGGCAGCACAGGGACAGAATCTGTTCGATTGCGATGGCTGGAACGAACGAGGAACGAACACCGTGCGAGCGTTATTGCTGTTGTGTCTAATACCGTATCATTTGTATGAAACACACTGCGAGGGTAAGCTGTGCTGATATTTGATATTTGTGTACTAAAAATAGCACCGATTGAGGGGAAAAACTTCCTTCACCTAATACCAAACCAAAACCACCAATGGAAAGCTTTCAATAGTGCACCTTATTCCTAACAGAGCCCCATTCTCTTGTGGAATATTTTTAAACAAACTTTCTCTTCAAAAGAAACCAATATAATCATCTACAAAATATCGTATCTTTTATGCCGGCATACTCACGAGCTATGCCTGAAATAAAATGTGCTTATTTGTCGCTTAGCAAAAAAAAACCAACAAACAATGGAGTGGAAAACCCATCAGCATAAACCCCGGTGCATCCATTCACCACCCGGTCGTAGATCATTCGGTCGATTCGGTTGGCTGGCACCACGTTTACGCTGCATCCGATCGCAATCACATTGCCCGAATGCTCGAACGGCAGTTTGATCAACGGCAATAAAATGTTCGAATCCAATTACGGGCGAAGTTTCTTCGTTAGCACCGAAACGAACCGAAAGTGTGACGAGTGCCAATGTCACTATTGTATTGTCGAGTCGTGAATCAATTTTCTCACCTAACCCCCACCCCCGGGTTTGCCGGAGTGCCCTTTCGAGTCAGTCAGGGTCCACCGGGGGGTCAGTTTGCTGCCACATATATATATAGATTGCAATTCGAGCGGGCACCTACGCTCGTTTGCGAGCGCGGCCCATTAATGGTGCACCCAAAATGGGGCTGCTGAAATTTTATGTATCTATTACAGAACTAGGTTAGCGAGGAAGGAATTGCAATTTCTGTTTTCACTGCCGGTACGCCATCGAAGCACCATTCGAAGCTGCATTCTTTTGGAAGGCGAGGTTGCCCCCAGGATGCCCCAGGAAGAATGCCGTATCTCGTTGCAGTACGTGCACTGTGAGGAATCGGTTTCCACGGTCGACTTTTGCACCGGATCGAACGTAATTATAATGGGAAGGGTTTGCATCTTTTGCTCACCTGCTGGCTTGGTGATAATGAAATCGAAAGGTGAATAATAGATAGCTGGCTTGCTGGCAGGAGGGAAAGGTATGAGATTCCGCATTCGATGGACGTTAGAGCAGCGAAAGGAAACGGGACTTACTCTGGAAAAAGGTTTCCGGTTATACAGGCTATACAGAAATGGTACTTTCTGGTTCAATGCATGGAAATGATTGCATGTGTCTCTGCAGATCGATGCCAAGCGGTGTGCATTCATAAAGTAATTGGTGGCAATTCAGTTACATCACAAACCGTAAAAATTGAACGATTCCGAGTGGTTCGAGTCAAAAGTAATTCAATTTGATATGACCTCTATCTTAGCAGCAGATGTGTGGAAGCTAAGGGAACTCGCATTAGCATATATAACATACTCTCTAAAGGTCACGTCACAGGCGATGAACATCATTTCCGCATCATTTTTTAAAGTTGTCTGAAGCAATTTTAATTCCTCCCATCGAAATCATTGGATTATATAACACTGCATTATCGCTTTTGATGTTATGAGCATAAAAAACCTAATTGATGACATATCATACCGTGCGCTCGACAAATTATATTCAAAATGCTTTCCTTCGCCATTTTCAGCCAGTGGTTAACATAAAGGAAAACAAAAACATATAGCCCCAATCATAAATGACAAATACGCACTGTTAAAGCGCATTTTATTATGCACCAAATTAGTAGGAAACGTAAAATTTACCGCCCGAAATTAAAATATCAGTAATCTTTTTGATAACGACGACTGCGTTTTTTTGTCTTTTTGTGGACAAACTACAGTTAATTTAAATCGATAAACGTTGTGGATTACCTCGTTGACAGCTACAAGCGCAATTTGAATCTTTCCCTTTACGTTTTTATCCGTGTTTCAACCCTTCTTTGCATGGTGATGAAAATTTCCATCATAATATTAAGTTAACAAAAAAAGGTACTACAACCCTTGTACTGTAAATTTGTTGATGCTGGCAACTCTTTAAGCGACTATTGCGTGCAGCAAAACGCAGTTATCAAAAAATAACAAACGTCTCTGTGAATTACCAGCCCTAGAACTAGTCATTCCGCTTTTTGTTGTGACTGGAAGAAAGGAACAAGATTTAAAATCATGCAAAGTAGGGTTAATTTAATTTATACACCTTCTTTATCGATCATAAAATGAACAGTAACAACAGCTTAAATAAAACTTTAAGCTAATAATGAAGAAGGTGTATTATCATGCCCATGATAAAATCACAATAAAATACACAAAGCTCTGATACGATGACTTTACGTTATCAATCGCATATTACACATGTGTTTCATCATTCCCGCACCACACATGCGGCCAGTTTCCGAAACAAACAAGCTGCAGCAGCCTGCTTTGTGCATCATTGTGGCTCCAATTTGAACGCACGATTTAGTAGTCGAGCACACACCCGTCCCACAGCAGGCTATGGAAAGAAGCAATAAAAAAGCACCCACAAATGAGGGGCAGAAGAAGCAACAAAAAAAAATAACGCAGCTTTCATTTCAAAACCAGCAATCAGTAGAAATTAATTGATCACGGCGTGTGTGTGTGTGTGTGTGAGCGAGAAGTGCCACGTGGAGAGGAATATTTCACATCCTCGCGCCGCTTCATATGATGCGACTCAATTCAGGTTTATGGTGGAGTCGCTTCGTAAAATAAAAAAAATAAAACAAAACATAAAAACCCCACGGCTAACCGCCCGCCCGGTACGCCTGCGGTGTTGTGATAAATGTGTATTATTTTATAAATTAAATCAATTATTTATATCACGCTTGATTTTTCGACCGGCAATCTATGGCGTCGCGCGTATCGGCGAGTCCTGAAACCGTGAGCGAGTGTCAACGGCCGGAAGCCTAATTTTTGGGGTCGTTTGCCATTCGTCGCTCAACGCCCTCGGCAAAACGATGCACGCGGCTTGTACTGCGGAAGTTTGCCGCAGTCCCAGAACCAGATGCATTCCCATGCATGCGAAGTGTTGCGAGCACCTTTCATTACGATAATCAAAGTTATGTCTGCCATTTTGTACAACGCGAGCGTCTGTGCGAAAAGCGGACAGAAGCGCACCATCCTTGTGTTTTACATCGCAAAAACACCCCCCCGTATACGTTCGTGCTGAAAATTAAATTAAGCCATCTGCCGTGCAGTGTGACAGGGTGTGTGCTAGCACACATACACACCCTTTCGCGTTGTGGCTTTCGCGTCCCGCACAAAACGCCTCACTCAGACGCATGGGAGAGTGCATGACATTCGCACTCCAGGCGATCGTTTGGGGCACACGTTATGTTTTATGCTCGATAAAATGTAACCTTCCCGTGGTGTACCTTTGCACTTCTAGGAGGTAAAAGTATTACTTACACGTAATGCGAGCGTAACCGGATGTCTCGGCGGCATGTTTCACGATACGGCAGACAAGGAAACTCAACGAGGGAAAACAACAAGTCGCGCTCCAACGCCGAGATGAATAATTAAATCCTTTCGCCATAAATAATTTGCTGCCGTTGTTTTGAAAATTACCGATTTCTAAGTCAATAAACGTAACGATAACATGAAACGATTTCAATTTGCCACCCATTACGGCCAGCCGGGCGAGCGTTTGGCTAGCAAAGTGGTGCAGCCGACCATTGCGGTGTTCTCTGGCTTCCTGCACCTGGTGCGCGTGTATGAACATGAATCACGTACACGATTGGTTTGCATGTTGAGTCGCCAAACTCTTATCATACGAACGCCCAAACGGAGGCGGTAGAACGGAATGAACGGAACCGTGATCATAAGCGGAATGTTCTCGATGTAACGCGAGGCGCCTATGGGCGGTAAACTATGTGCATTGAATCGTGGTGCATGAAGTGAAGCGGTAGTAACCAGTATTGGGCTTTATGTAGGCACTTTTTTTTTTGGATAAAATTGCAATTGAAAAACTGTTAGCGTGGTTGCCTAGTTCCTAGTGGTACTTTTGTGGCTTCTCAATGCTGGAAAAGTTAATGGATGCTTTTTAAAATGGCTTGAACAGATTGCCCGATATCATCGGAGCTATTTTAAGCTAAGCAACTACAATTTAAGAAGCCACAAAATTTGTGCTTTATTGCTGTCTTGCTATAGCAGTTGAAGTTCCTATTTTATTTATCCTATCACATGTTTTTTCGATATTTTTTTTCTCACTTTTTTCCCTGCAATACTGAAAACTAAAAGATAAAGAAATAGGGCAAATACAAAAATATTATCTCATTTGGTTTTTCATTTTGCAAACGAAGATAGCATTCGGTGATTAAAAATTCTCTGCAGTTGGTGAGAATCAGTAGTGTAATTTAAAATCGCTTCTCCCAACATAAATTTGACGCTCATAAAGCTGAACGAACTCTTATTTATTTTACCACCTTTACCATCTAAATAGCTTATAGTACAAGGTTTTTCTGTCTGCTTTGTACTAAAACCTTAGTACTACACATTAACACAATGGAGAAATCACACAGAGCGATGATCCCACATGCGCAAATAGTTCACATAACGATCATAAAACAAAAGTGAACCATCGCAAGATAAGAACCAAGCGGGAAATCTACACGCAGCGTTAGAATGCGGGCAGAAAAGTGGTGATAAGAAATGCATATTTCAACGGCTTAGAGCTAGATGCATCTCACCGCAGTGGGGGTTTTGTAGTTAAATGCACTCTAAATAACCGTCAGGATACGTGTTTCGTTTGTATGGATTACGTACCCTTGCGTTATAAGATAATAGTGTAATTAATTAACGACTGCTCAACAACCTTGCAGATGATAATAAAATTACAAAATAAAATGTTGCGCGAAACTTAAACATATATAAAGCTACTCATACTTAACTTAAGCTACTCATACTTAAGCTACTATAGCTACTCATACTTAAGCTACTCATACTTACTTTGACACTGGATGCCTTGTAGAAAGCATAGCGCTGCCAAGAGTGGCAACCACACTTTTTGAGCCATCGTAAAACGGATCTGGTGCGGTTTTGGAACTCCACAGTTTAACAAGGATTGCTACCTCAAATGTCCTTGCAAATGTCCGTTGATCGATGGCAATGTTTATCCCTTTCAAATCAATTACCTCCACGAATCCGTTCCGCACAACCGTATTCCACAATCCAGAATCCTATTCGAACTCGGGCAAACGAGCGTGCTTTATCACAAACTATTCTCGACTGTCTCTCATCCCAGCACGCTCAGTCCGAAATTCGGGGGGTTTAAAATCGCACAACAAACCACCCGGGGTGATAAAACACACATCTAATATTTCGCTCGCCCCGTTCCGAAGCCAGTAGGTTAGCTAACAAAATTGGTAGGGAAAAAAAAACACAGGAAGAAAGAGTAAAAATATAGCGCTTTGTAAAACCGCAGCGCGCACACGAACGATAAGCTGTCAAAACGGATCTGTTCCGTCGCGTTTCAGAGTGCCACTTTTCCAATCCGATCGAAGGAAATCACTTTACACACGGTGGCACACCCACTGTCGCTCTGTTGGGCAGCCAATTTTGTAGGTTTTGTCCATTTCCTCTTTTTTTCCTAGCTTCCTAATCAGCTCGCTACATCACCAATTCACGTCCGAGGCATGCGAAAAAGGCTCACATTTGGCAAAAGCTTCAGCCAAATTTGGTGGGAAAGCCTTAAAACCCTGCGCGGAATTCAATTTGACAAATTTGCTCGTGATGTTCGACGGACGCGTCCTTGTGGCTTGTCCGGTAAATTTGAGCGAGCTGCAACTGTCCCGCGTGCGAAAAAAAAAGAAATGCGAACCCACAGTGGCACGACCGACAATCACAATTTTGCAGACTGCGCTCGACATCCGCCGTACGACAACTGCGCGATTTTGTGCCGTGTGTGCCGTCCGTTTCGTGCCCCAGAAACCTCCTAGAAGCGGAACAATTTAAATTTTCCTACGCTCCGTCACCGGCAACCCCATTTTATCGGCCCAGCAAGGGTTGAAGTCCCTTTTTGCATCGATATGCTTATGCGTTTTTCCGGTCAAGGTTGCTTATTTTCTCGCCCCGTACAAAAGCCATCACAAAACGCTTTCCCCACGAGCCCGTAGCCGATGTCCGTTTTTGTGCCAATTTCCTGTACCTTGGCCTCTCGAACCGGTTCCGTGGTAGTGCGGGAATAAACGCCATACACCTTTGCCGGTCGAGGGGCACTCTTACAAGTTTCCCAGTGAAAAGTAATGGATTTATCGCTTTCCTGAAAGCTTCCCCCGGTCACTTTGAGTGGTTTGAGGTGTGCTCCAACCACGAACGGAACCACGAACCAGCGTGCTGGCGTGATACCACGCGGTCAACCTTCGAGCTCGGTACGTTCTAGAGCTCGCTCCGAAAGCAGCGCTCTCTCTACGGGGCCGTTCTTCACCGGTTTAAGGTGCTGTAATTTGATTTAGCTGTTCACTTGGAAATGAAGGTGGACACTTGGTTGCCTGGAACTGTAAAATGCACGCACGCACGCACGCATAAACCATAACACGACCGCCGTACAGCACGGCCCGGATGAAACTGCACGCTGGGCGCTGAGCGGCAAAACCCGTTGGTCAATATATAGAAGAGATGTTTGCATTATGATAATGATACGGCGGTTACGACGCGCCAGTTGCGCGTCCCAAACCCAAAGCCCAACCGAGACACCATTTCACGATCTCGAGCAGCTACGGGGGGAGAGTTTTATTCTGTTTGTCTGAATTTAAACAAACTGTAAAGGTCATCGCTAGCATACCGCACCGAGAGGCCAACAGACAGGCGTTACAGGGAAACCCTCCAGGTTGCGAGGGCTCACATCCGTGCATTCCATTACTTGTAGAACATCCTCGACGAACAGGGAGCTTCACTTTTTGTTTCTGCTGCACACATTCTAATGAATCCCAGCACATGCTAAGCTTTTTCCGTTTTTATTTTATCGTGACGTAAGCAGCCTTCTTTGCTGCGTTGGGACATGATTTGCTCGTCCAGCGAAACGAACCTAAAAATGCAAAATCCTTCCTTTCTGGCAGCGCCGCGCGGCTTTTGTGAATTGTAAATCTCGAACCCGAGGTGTTTAAGCCGGGGAGACGAGATTAATAAAATCAATCGGCTGCTAAATGCAAGTGGGACGAAGGAACATTGAAAATAGTTGCCCCCACTGTGGCTGTGGTATGTAAAATCGTGTGTGAGCGCTCCAGGATGCGTGTATGGTTATATTCAATGTCTGGTGTTCAGTATTCCACCGAATCAACGACGTCGTTAAGCGTCTGCGTTTGTCTTTTTTTTTTTTTTTGGTGGTCTTTTATCAGAATTTTATCACCATCGATTGTGGAGCGAACACAGCATCATCCAGCGTGGAGTGGGCCAACAACACTTTCGATGATGTTGTAAAACAGAAACATCTCAATTTATCTGTTTTACAAGTATTGGCATTTGATTATTTATCGATCGAATAAAATTTGGCACGTTTTGTCTGTGAGTCGATGAACGTAGTTGTATGTATGTACTAGGAGTAATTGCTATTTGAATTAAAAAAATCCTATTCAAATGATATTCCGCCGAAAGTCCACGGCTTATATCATTGATGCTAACTGCATCTGATAAGGATTAGATGCATTAGCTGCATGCAATTTTCTATGGCATATTTATAACAATTCGCTTGCAGATAAACTGCTTCACAATGGTAAGATTGATCGTGCTATTATTTATAGGCTTTGACTGCATTTGATGCGACCGAAAAATTTCTGAAACTATAATTTTTAAGAAAACTTTAAACGAGAAACTTTTAGAAAAAATAGCTTAAAGTAATACAAACATATCGCACATGATACATGAAATGAATCTGGGAGTTTAGATTGTTAAAAAAGGTTTAAATTATCAAGAATCACGACTCCCGAACCCTAAAAAACCACCTCAGCTAAAGAAATACGTATACAGCTACTGATCGTCGTAATATGCCAAAAAGCTTTTTTTTATTCGCCAAAGCATCACAAAATTGAATGCTTACATATGTTGCAAACTACAGCAGAGTTTAAAAACTCAACTATTTCCAATGCCTGTATTTGACAACTAGCTTTATATTGTTAAATCAAATTATCCTTAACACGACTACAAGAACATGAATCTTAATGATTGTCCAGTCTAAAACTGAGTCCTTATTTTTCTTATTTTAGAAGAATTATTTCTCAATACCAGGAGTTTTCAAACCAATTGTTTTAGGTGCCATAAAAGCTTCAGTTTTAGCCGCTGGTGTCACGTCTGATGAGATCAGTTTCCCGAATACTGATTATATGGTGTGTTTTTATTAATCTTCTTCTAATACAATAGTCCAGCTTCCTGCACCCCTCCAAAATTACTCCGAATTTTTGTGACTCTTTCCAACCTTAGTTGTTGGTTGGACCGGCAACTCCTATGTCCTTTTGTGTTAATTAAACGCAATACAATTTTATATTGAATTCTTATGCAATTATGCACAACGGAAGCATGTAACAGAAGATGCTTTATACATTCAGTTTGCAGCTCGAAGCCTGCAGATTCTTCGAGCAAAGTATACGTCTTAAGCATTAGAGCTTTAAAAAGGTAAGATGTTTCGGTATAATTTACAACTACACAGCTACTGTTCATTTATCTGATTTTTTTTTATAAACTGATTCCATCGCGTGAACCTTTCTACAAACCAAACTACATATTAAATTATTGATAGCATGTTAAATAAGCACGAAAGAATACAATTAAACATGATGATACAATCCATGATCGTAGCGGCACACTAAACACCAGATAGTCGCAATCGAAATTAAACGATTCTTCCTCACCAGCCATCTCTACCGCCGTGCCCTTTGGTGGCGCAACTTTGGCGCACGCGATACCAGAACCCACTGCCAGCCTATTTCGCACAAACCAAAATACCCAAACCCATAGGCCCATCGCGTTGGCCGCAGTAAATGTTTAATGTACTCGATCGCCTCGACCGTCTTAAGCAAACCGCGCGGGCACACGCAATGCAAAATGTGGGAAGCATTCCAGCAGGAGCGAACCAATGGCGAACCGTTTCCGCTGTTTCCACCGGGCAACTGGCGGGCAGATGATCAAATATTTATTCGCTGTGGAGGAGAAAGCCTACAACTTCCTCAAGGTTGGGTCTCTTTCTCAACGGCACGATAGACACGATGAAAAAAAAAGGAAGGAAGGAAGGACCAACCACGGTCGGCACGATAACAGGGCCGCGAAATTAACGGCTCACGCGGCACGCCACAGCCTAGCCAGTAGCAAGTCTCGCGTGGGCAGTGGAATTAATTTCGTTCGTTTGTCGCGGTTTTGTGGCCATCAGCTTACGCACTATTCTCGACGCTTTCGCGATGAAAGCCGTACACCTTCGTCAGAGGTAAGCACGCGCGCGCTTTTTCCGCACGCGGTCAAAGATTGGGTTGAAGTTGGGACGCACTGCTTTATGCGCCAAAAGGGGTGGTTGGGTGGTTGGGTGCGCAAGGATACCGGGAGGGGCGTCTCGAGATGGTTGGAGCTTATCAAAAATTCAATAATCTCACCACCCGCGTATGGTCTGAGGCGCGCCACTAAAGCGCGCCAGTGCGCTGAGGTTGGCCGGAAGCCTCAAGCCGGCCATAAAACCGTCTATTCGCTGCGTTACGTTTAGGGCACCAGGTGATGAAGTGCGTTCGCCTTCTGCTCGTGCCAGGTTTGGTCTTATTTTGGTTGGCGTGTGCGGCGGGTATCACTTTTCTGCATATACCCTCGACCTGCCCAGCACCGTGTTGGTTGTTGGAAAATCAACAGGTTTTGTTAGCACGTTGGTAGAGAGCGGGAAGCGCAAGGATACAGCAACAAAAAAAACCGTCGGATAAGAATTCGAAGGTTCCAGCTCAATGGGCGTCAGTCCACAGCACGTTTGAAGGGCAAATATTTGACTAACCGAATCGATTGGCATTAGACCACGTTGGAGATACGTTCTACAAGCCGTTGAGTGTATTCATATATTCATTCGTAGTAATAGCATCAATTGCATGCCATCATACATGTGTTATTTATTAGCATTCAGCGCATTCATGAAATTATTTTTTATCATTCATGGAAGAGAAAAACCCATATCAAAAGCTATTTAAGGTGTTCTGCTCGGTTAAGATGTCCTGCAGCTTTGTCACCTATTCAGTCACTTTCCGGCAACTCTTTTAACGCACATTTTACATCCTTTCCGTTTTCAAACTGTTCAAAAACTTCGAGTGGCAACAATGCAGCCGGAACAAGCAACTTTGCAGCTTGCTTTCGAAACGAAACTAAATAATTCCGCTCGCAAAGAGAAAAACTCTAAAGAAGCTTTCCCTGAAGTAGTAAATGCGATCTAGCCGTCAACACGTTTGGGATTTATTGTGTAAGGGGGGTAATGTTTGAATTGGAAGAGAGCATTTTGAATTATTCTATAAGTTTGAAAGAAGATTAGGCTACGCTGTATAAAACATGCGAATATTTCAGCTTGCAGCTACACATGAATCTAAGTGGACTTCGTAGGTAAATAATTCCAACCAAGCTGCCTAATACAGGGATTTCACACTTCCATGTGAGTGTTGTTATTGAAAGTCTGCAATCTTTCGTTGCATGATGGTACAAAAGATATGAAAGCATTGATTGTATAAACTCGGAATCTATGACACAACATATTTGATGTTTTTAAAGAGAAAAAAAGTTTAAATAATTCGGTGGATTTTCTTATTCAGTAGGAACAGAAGGATAATTTAAATGTTGAAAGTCGTAGGTGATCAGGTGTGCAACTTAATTTCTTTTTGATATATTTTCATACTCTTTTTGTATTCGTTCTTTCTAAAAAATCACATATTTTTTGTTTTGCCTACATTTCTAGATTGTGCTACAATTAAAATAGACAAAGATGTTTTATATTAAACAGAATAAAATAATATGCAACGGCTAGATATTTGACTCAAGCGGTATTTGAAAGTGACGTTTGTGTTGTCAAACATCGGCTGCTTATTTGCGTTGTGTGCATTTGTTTAGATTTATATTTTACCGTGCGATTTTCTAAGGGGAAAGTATCCTTATCCCAAGCATATGTATACTGTAATACAGAAAACAATAGGTACTAAGCTATTGTATTCAATTGTGGCAATCTTGATGTACGATTCATTCAAGATTTAACATGTTTGCGAGCGTGTAAAAAGTACCATCGTACGCGATCGTGCATTTTGGAATGTGGATGTTAGTCGAACATTTGGTGTTGTATTATACCGGTTTCCAAAAATGACCAGCGGAAAGTCGATAAAATCTCACGGAACAAATTCTAGCAACGAAAAACCAACTGATTTGACTCCAGTAGATACGAACGAAGCATATCGCATGGGAGTAAAACTGTTGCATGAGAAGTGTAAGGCATTACAGCGAAGCAACGAACGGCTTGTGTTTAGGTATGTGATAATTTAAAAAGCATTATTCTTTCAATACATTCAGAACTCAAAATTGATTCTAATTTGCACAGGCTACACAAGGTCCAGAAAATGACAAGGACTCGGGCACGAGATGTTGAGTTCCTAAAAGCAAAGTTGGACTCCTATGGTGATGGATGGAGAACAGCATCGGATCCTACGGATATCAAGGAAGAAGGAGAGGAATAGATTATTATTGTTAAGGTAAATTTCATTTATTGATATTCTTAACAACTGCTAACCTCGAAACCAACCTCCTAAACTACAAGACGGTTAACGTCATTTAGATTGTTGTAAATGATGTAAAAAATACTGTAATTGCTGTAATAGAATAAAAGCAGACTAAAGGTTTTACTGTTTCAATATTTATATTACAAAATTGATTTATTATTCAATTTTTAAGACATAATTTCATTTTATTAATGCAAGTATTAAATAATTTTGACATAACATGCGATAAGCAGAACAAAATATAACCAATTTATTTTAGTTACATTTTTATACCGTAATACTTCGTAACAAAATTATTTCGAAATACTATGTAAAATACAACTATTAGTGCTTTTTCATGCATGAATTTGAATTCGCAGCAAACAAAATTCAAAATCGTGTTATTGGGGACATGAGTCCCATTTACACAATCTAGAGTAGTAGGATGATATCGGCTCATGAAAGTGCTATTCTTTAATCAATCATTATCAGAATTCATGAAATACATACTTTATGATATTCGTTCTCCACGTTAATCTCATAATATTTATGTGATTTTCTTGTACAATCTTCAAAATCTTTCATAATCTCTTTTATTTGTCTCGTTCTGAATCGTCGAGCATCGATTCACAGTTCCTTACTCTTAGTGTTTCGTACTATCTAGTACAAAAAAAAATCTTATGAGAACTGTTGATTGAAATTCCTGTCTGTGTATGCTCTATATCCGATGAGTTCCAAAATTGTGTTTTGAATTCACATAACTGGTAAATTTTAAAGTAACTAGTAAAAGCAGTCGTACTGATTTGTTTGTTTATAAATTTTCAACGTTTAACGCCCTTTTTACAAACAGCGCTCAAGAAATTATTTCCTAAATCTTGCTTTTATTTCATATTTACTAAATAGTCTCCCAAATCATTTGATTTATGCTAGTTTTTAATATCCTTTTTAGACGGTAATTGATGGCCGTTAAAACCATTGAGCCTATTAAGACGATAGGTCACAGTAAAGGTACGCACTTTTCATGCTTTTCATTTGAAATTTTTCAATCAGAATAATTGTATCAACGATTTCTTTCTTTCAATCGAACTTTTAGTTCGAGATTGAATTTGTTTTTAAATCTACTTGGACTCCCTCTTGTACGCACAATGTTATTTCTGTACTTTGTAAGAAATTGTAAGAAGAAAGTTTCAGTGTTAACAACCTTCTCTGAAGAGGCGTCCTTACAGAACGCATTGATTTACGTTACGTTACATTACGTACTCCAGCAATCTCCCGAATAATGGTAATAGTAATAGTAAGCGTTATCAAACCCTATAAATCTATACCCGTTTACACTGCGCCACTAACTGCGGTGGGAAAAAGGACGCGAGGGCAGCAAAAAGGGGAATGCTCATCTCTTTCGGGAAGCAAGCGAGGATTTGTCGCTAAAACTGGACGCAAAATAAATCCGTTCCAGATCGGGTTCCAATCCTTCGCCCCACGGCGACCCCGAAGACGCCCACAGACGCCCGAAGCGGGCGGGAAATTTCACACAAAGGACTATCAGACAAACGTGCATAATGATGATAGAAGATAGTGTGTTTAGATTGTCTTTCCTCGCGGCCCAACCGCGTCTGGTAGTACCAAACGTGCTAATGTAACGTGCGCATGTATGCAGTGTGTGGCTGTAGTGTGTCGTATACATCCTTTTTCTTCCGTACCGCCACTATCAGCGGTTTGTGGGCACCCGTTGAATTGGTTACCGTATCTCGAACTCGACCATCTTAACTGCAACCAGCCGGAGGGCAGCTGGAATCCTTCCGTGCTTCCGTAGTCCAGCCCAAGGGCCAGAGAGAAAGGGAAAGCGATGAATCAGCTGTGCTGGAGTTTGATTCTGACTTCAGCTTGCTTTTGACTCGTTTCAGTTGTTTTTTTTTTCATTCTAGCCTTTTCGTGGCTAACCTTTTTTCCGGACCGAAGCATTCCGTCACCCTGCTCATTCCCACCGTATTTTTCCTGTCTTTCTCTTAAGCAAGTCCGTGGACACAACCATGAAGTAGTATCGGATAGGAAGAGTGGCTGATGGTGCACTTTTTCTCGCCATTTCGCCAACAATCCGTTCCTTAAATTATGGACAAGCTTTTTTTTTCACTGTATGAGAAGCACTCCATGATCTTTTCGATCCATGGAGCATGGTGTTAGGTTGAACTCGTTGAGCTGAAGCTGAATAACATTGTGGGTACCATCGTTGAACTCGCGGTTTGCTTTCTCATCTTACCACGGGCGGATTAGCTACAAGCCCTCGGCTAGCCTTACCGGAGTCTGAACATAGTCTTGGAGGTCCTTAAACCGAGCGCAAGTTGCATGTGAAAGTCATACGTTTGTTACAAATACCTTGCCACCATACAGGCGCATTGCCACCTACGAACTAAGCAGCTGAATGTATTGACCAGCTGCAGGAAATACCGGAAATAAAAAGCCATATATCAGAAACCAGCCGTTTGCTTTTATCGGCTTCTTTAACGAATTCAATGCACATATTAGACGCCAGTGATTTTCATTTATTGTTGTAATGAAATTTCGCTTGCATAATCGCTTAAGATGGCGGATCAAAAATACTTCTCAAACACATCGTTCATCAATTGAAGCAAATATGTACGCCATGGTTTTTGGAAATGAATTAATCACAAGTCCAATAAGGAAGCCTCAAAGTTGCAGCGTTCTAGAACGCCACCAAGACCGACCCAAGCATGTGACCATAATTGCATTCCTTCGGAAAATGTCCACCACCACGTTTCCAGTCAGCGTGGGGTTAGTAAACTGTCATTACTCGGTTATAATGAGACAGTCCACAGCTCATGGAATGGTGGTCTGCTTATGGAAGCCATCATTAACATCATCATCATCATCACGGTGAGTGTGATCATCGTTTATCTACCGCGGACACCTTCGGTCAGCATCCGCCGGAAGATGTCAAGCAGAAAAGTGCTGTAGTTAATTGGATTTTCTATCACTGCACATGTCCTTAGCGTAGAATCGCGAAGGAAGAACTAAATACGCGGAAACAAAAGCTAGTGCATCGGTTTCGTTCATCGGCTTGACTCCACAAAAGAGGTGTTTATCAACTAAACATTACCCCCAATAGTATCTATTTTATAAAATTCTGGCCTCAGTGCACGATATGAGGCAACGTTTATAATCTATTAAGGAGTTACTAGTGAGGGCCGAAGGATATTGTGGAACTGTTGTCCGGATCGATTCACAACGGCTGGTTTTGGCTGCTGGGCAGTCATTAAAGGGTGCTTAAATATTTGCGGTATGGTCAAATGACGTTGTGTACATGAAACACGAAAATTTTATTTGCATTTACATTTTTAGTTTCACACTACAGAAACATGAACAACGTGCTGGCTTTTCTTCATGCAAAGGGAAATGTTCGAATATGAAAGCACCATATTCGGCACAAAATGCGTCCCGATCTGGGTTGGGCAGAGGTCCTGCTTTCGAATTTTTGGCAAACGTGCAAATTGTACGGGAGGCGGGAATCCATAACTTGTCATTGTTTTGTTTTCGGTTGTAAATTTTATCGTCGTTCCAACTCCCGAGTCGGCATCTAAGCAACCGCTGCCCAGCGTTCCCCCAGTGTGGAAGGTGAGAACGAAACGCAAAAAGGGGAAACCCATGGCACGGGTTGTATGCCAATTTTTGTTTGTACCCAACAATCCGTGAAGGTTCAATGTGGCGCAAACATTTCTCGATAAAGAAGCGGCTAGGATTGGGAAGAATATGGTTCCTTCTGGGTCAGAAATGTAATACATCATATACCGGTCTTCAACGGTGGTCGGAAATTGTCCGCATGCATGCCGACAAACATAATACACTTTTATACTAGAGGCTGCGTCTTACCGATTACAAAAAAAGAGGGGAAAAACAGAGCTCGAATTAAGCGAAGCAAGAAAGAGGATGAAATATTCATGCTAAAGCGGCATACCTCATGACAAAAATATTAAAAGTTTACGAACAAGATAAATGGAGATTGAAAAACTTTTGACGCCTACAAGCGTTTCGGGACGTGCGCTGACAAATTTTGCGGTGAAACAACTCAAAATTGACCAGTCCATAGATGGCACACGAAGACACGGGGACAACAGCGGCTAAGGATATGGAGGACGATTAGGCGTGGGAGCAAAAATCAACCTCCCATATGAACCACCTGATTCGGTGTTTAGGTGGAGTGTTTTTTTTTTAATAATTTATCACTCTTGCACCAGGCGCGAGACGCAAACGTAAATACAGCGCGCAAGAGTGCAACTTGCACAAGTTTCCTAGCTCCTAATTTAATCATCCAATCGAAGATAATCATTTATATCATTCAACTGTTCATAAAATTGTAAGTTGGGATATATGTTTAATAAGAACAAATTTTTTTATACAAGTCTGACGGGTGCTGAAGGTAATGGAGATAGATAAACGGTGTAAAATTTGTAAACCGCTCAAAAACCTAAATGGTGATTCCTCTTCACCTAGAGTAGTAAATTTAGAACACCCTTATTGAACCAGTTAACAGAAAAATGATGGAGTATTAGATACAGCAACTGGAAAGATAATGTCATGAAAAAGATTTTGGGAATAGCAAATCGAATCAACTTCTATTAAATTAAAAGTAGCAGATCAATCATATTTTTATTACTTTTTTCAAAGACCTATAATTTTATATATTTATTATTATATATTTTCATTACTATCTTTTATTATTATATATTTGTATTACTATATTGTGTGTTTTCTGGGCTGAGCCTCCCCCGTACGCAGGACCAACTGGCTACGTGAAAATTTCAAACCATATTAAGCCTTAGCTTAGCAAGGCATACTTTGACCGTACATCGGTTGTTGAGCCATTTAAGGAGAAGGAGAATTTTGAAAGACCATTTACATATGCCATATAGTTTTCAATAGGATGGGCATACAATATGCGGCGTACAGTTTATGGTATATTTCGCTATAGCGAAGAGCGCTTCGTATCGGTGTACACCCAGTTCGTTTATCTAAGTTACTTGACGAAAAAAATTCACCCGGTTAGGAAAAAAATCACATACATACAATATATAATGCCGAATATAATGCTGCAGTAGTTCATCATGACCAAGTTTTACGTTGCTATGCAACAAATATGAAGACCAATTGATGAATTTTTAACCAAAAGTTCTACTTCGAAACAGAATAACATCAATTAGTATAAGCTTTTTTTTAAATATATTTTAAATTGTGTATTGCTGGAAATACTTTTAATTTTGGGAATCGAATTTCTTCAACTAGCTCCAATTAATAATTTATATAGCTCAGTTATATGCATCAAATCGTTTATATTTAATTCTCCATCATATATCCATTTTCTTTGTGTAAAGTACCTTATAAAATAAGTTTCATACGGTATGATGCCTTTAGTATATCAGATCAAATGTATGACTTTGTACGTTTTTCATTGAAGGGATAAAATGCACGTAGATTTGTTTTCGTAAATTTGAAATCAGTTTGATAAATTTCTCGAAATGCACAATTACAATGTAATTTTTAAACGGTTTATATTTTTCCGTTAACATTCGGAATAAACGCTGCGTGTTCGTTTGACAGGGTTGCATCAAAAGCATGTTGGGAGTTGTAGTTATGGCCGGTATTCAGAAATGTCAAAAAATGACACGATAGATTAGCACGCGTTGCATCGACCAACGTTCCACTGACCTGTTGTCAAGTGTGGCACACTGGTACAATAGAATTCATACACGATTTTATTACTATCGATTAAAGTTTGATTAAATCAATCGATACTATCCTTTTCGTATATAATCATAATGTTTGTGCAAAAAATAATTTTGAAAATTAAGCTAATTGTTAAATGTGAATTTATGCATTATAAAGGTAATTTAATATGAATTTCTATAGATTTGCGGCAAGCTATATTTTACGACGCTACAATGGTAGAGCTCTTCGATAGTGCATTGACAGCTGCTTTTGTGTCGTAGCATAATGGTAAGGTTGAAAGCCGTAGTTTGTTCTACAAATGTATCGGCTTCTGCATCGTAAAGTTCAGTCGAATTGCTTGTTGAAATTAAAGTTATTCCGGTCTACCGCCGACTAAGAAATGGTCTGCTGGTGTAGTTTGTACGAATCGTAATGATTTTCATTTTGTTTTCTGTAAAAACCATCTGTTTGCTAATGCTAAAACATCTATTTCTTCACAGCGTGTACGTGCTCTTCTTTTTCGGATCATTTCTAGTGATAGGGCTGCTGACGGTGTGCATTTTATTGCGTCAGATCCTAAAGTTCCAGCGCCGCAAACGAGCAGATCCGAATGTGAAGTATGTGGCCATTTTTCATCCGTATTGCAACGCCGGTGGCGGTGGAGAACGCGTTCTATGGTGTGCCGTTCGAGCCTTACTGAGTCGTTACGAAGCGGTTAAACTTTTCGTTTATACTGGCGACTTAGATGCAACACCGGCAGAGATACTTGCCAAAGCGGAGCGAAGCTTCAATCTTTCTTTAGAGTCAGACCGTATTACATTCATTTATCTCCGGAAACGATGCTGGGTAGAAGCAACAAGATATTCGCACTTTACGTTACTCGGTCAAAGCCTCGGTTCAATTGTGCTGGGATTCGAAGCACTGTTAAAGCTCCAACCTGATATCTTTATTGACACGATGGGATACGCATTTACGTATCCCGTGTTCGCATATTTCGGTGGCTGTAAAATTGGATGCTACACGCACTATCCCACCATCAGCACAGATATGCTGCGACGCGTGCAATCGCAAACGCAGTCCTACAACAACAGAGGTTATGTTGCGAAGAACCCGTTCGCTACATGGCTTAAAATCGTGTACTATCGACTGTTTTCGCGCATTTACGGATGGGTTGGACGGTGTGCCGATACCGTCATGGTGAACTCATCTTGGACGGAAAATCACATCGTTTCGCTTTGGGACGTGCCGTACAAGACCCACCGCGTATATCCTCCGTGTGAGGTTTCGCAGCTAAAAAAGCTCAAGTCACTTACGGATGAACGGGACGATCATATCATAATATTATCCGTTGGCCAATACCGCCCCGAGAAGGACCATCCATTACAGCTGCAGGCGATGTACGAATTACGCACACTGCTGAACAACGATGAGGGTCTGTGGAATCGGCTGAAGCTGCTGATTGTTGGCTCGTGTCGCGATGAAGAGGACCGCGTACGGGTGAAAAATATGCAAGACTTGGCGAAGCATCTTTCGTTGGAAAATTCCGTCGAGTTCAGGGTGAATGTACCCTACCAGGAGCTGTTACAGTGCTATCAGCGAGCAACGATTGGCTTGCACTGTATGTGGAATGAGCATTTCGGCATCAGTGTCGTTGATTGCATGGCTGCCGGATTAATAATGGTTGCGAATCGCTCTGGCGGTCCGCTGATGGATATCATTGAAACGTCAGAAGGCAGTCAGAATGGTTATCTTGCATTCGATGCATATGATTATGCCCGTTGCATTGCGAACGTACTATACAATACCGCAGAATATAATGCGAAGATCAGAGAAGCAGCCCGAGCATCAGTGGATCGATTTTCGGAAAAAGAATTCGAAAACGGATTCTTACGAGCGATTTCACCAATCATGGATTGACGCTAAACATATTGGTTAGTTGTTATAATTTTGACACTTACAAAGCACATGTAATAATTTTTTTGTCTGTTACAGGTTCGCCATTCTCCGTGCGCTTTCTATTGGACGTTCATCATGGCCAGTTTTAGTTTTATTTAATTTGGAAAACACGGTAAACGAACACACCTTTAACGAGTACTAATGTTAGCTAGCAGCTGAGCACTTATGTTTATATTATGTGTGGTAAGCGAATTTTTATATACATTGGTGATGGTGGGCAATATTTAAATTTATAACATATGAATTGCATTAACACATGAACAGATTTATCTACGATGATTTTGGAATATTATATTGTACTCTGAGAATATTTTGTATGATAATCACAGCATCATTATGCAAAATACAAACTATCTTTTTTGACGATTTTGATCATGCACATATCAATAATTAGCCAGCCTAAGTGGTCGTAATCAATACCACAAATTTCGAGCTTTCGCTTCGCTAACGCTTTCGAACATGTCGATTTTTTTCAATACTTGTTACATGAAATATTACGTTTTCTGAAATGTATCCAAATCGCTTACTTAACTTCATATCCGAACCAATTTATTAATTATGTGGATATGTTTTTCCTTTTGCATATCTTAATTCCGTCAAAGGCGGCTTTCCTGATGAATGAGACTAAATTCTTGTCAGGCATCAAATTTTTTTTGTCATACGCTATTTAATATTACCCTGAACGTACATACTACAGATTTGTTTCACAATTAGACTATTGATTAACTTTGATTGATTATTTTTCAAACAAGGAGCCTAGGATGCGGATGTGGTGTACTTTACTACAACGGCTAATTTTTTTTAGTGGATATCACCCATATTATTACTAGAAACGATGATTGGTGTGAGGGATGTAAGATGGTTAGGAAGATCCAGTAGAGGCTCCTTTAGGCGACGAAAATGTATGCTCTTTGTACGAAAATGTATGTAAGGCTGATCTCATCTTCCTCCTCCGACGAGGCTGATGTTCTTGACGAAGAGCTTTTTCCTCGTCATCCTCAGTCATCCTTCTCTGATCGAGAGTCGCGTGAAACGGAGGGTCAAGTACAGCTGAACTCGGCCTTTTATGGTCTGGCGTCGCGCTGCCGTTTCCGGTGAAGGTTCCCTTTCAGCTCTCCGTTGCTCGGTATGTGCCCTTCTTGCTGCATTGCGGCGCTCGTTACATGCAGCGTGCGTGATTGGTGGTGGTGGTTTAGTTTTATGAAGTTGTCCAAGAGGCATTGTATATTGTCTTTTGCTTGTCTTCCTAACCCTGCCAATGCTTTTTTTTAGCTGTGTGTGTTTGTGGGTGTTAGTTTTTCTATGGCAATTCTGGCTTCAGTATAAGAGCAGCTGTACTTTGTTTTGTAAACAAAAATTTGTTCCTTGACGAAAAATTGGCAGAATTTTTCAAAGGGATTATGATTTCCCTCACAATTTAGACATCTGGCCGGTATAGCGCCGTCGTCGTGGGTCGGTGCGGAGATAAGCATATTTAGTTGCTACGAATGCCACAGCAGCCACAACCAAACTTAAGAATACCCAAAAAAATAAGAGAATCTAAGTTTTTTAAAAGAAGATTTAGTTCTTTTTAATTGCGTATATATCTCTAATATGCGTCTTCGTGACACTATTGATTTATATAGTTGTACATTCTGAGCAGTCAAAACATCCTCAGCCACTGCTGGAAAATGCACTGAAACGGGGTTTTCCAGCATATGCACCAACGGCGAATAAGCTTAAGGCATAACCAAACCATGAAATGTCTCATTCCATTGAAGTAGAATTGTTTGTCCTGGGATTCCAATTGGAGGTCTGGGTAGTTCGCGGTACAGAGAGGTGCAATAGGAATATATCGGCTAGAAGGGATATTCGATGGGAACATATTGGCGTGCTTATAAATCGCTAGATTTCCGGTACCAATCCCATGAGTTACATCTTCAATACGTACTACTTAGCATGGAACCGTTATGATTACTCGAAGGTTCGTTGTCTTAAGCCATTACACTCAAATGTTTTTAAACAATACAATTCAACTTATTTTTGATTTCGTACTGTAGATCGAACAATCTAGAGTACGCTTCTCGGCGTGATATTCTGAATAGCTTATATTTTGTTATCGTAGCAACTACGGCGCTAAATATCGTTTCGAACTCTTCGATGGATAGTTTTGTTAGTTGCTGTAACACTCCATCAGCTCCGTAATACTAACATTTCGATTGCTTCGCTTTAATCTCGTTATTAGAGATTGTCAGATCTTTGACACATCTCTGAAAATTCTTTAACCTCTCTTCGACGCAGTGAGTTTGAAAGGGTAACCACATTTTTGCACTCATTCAGGATTTTTGAAAACCGCATGATGCATGATGTGATCTAGAATGAATTTGATCTTCTATGACTTACAGTAAGAGTGATGGGATTTTATAGAAACTGACTGTGGCTGTTTTTAATATATATCCCAACTACACCCCCTAGCCTAGCATTTACTATACTCGTTCCATTGTAACGTGTATTGAACTGTATTCGTACACAGTGATATCCATGGTCGAATTTTTCAGAGGCCTAACACGTTTCAATTGTGTTGGGCCACGAAATCTCTAAATGAATCAAATATTTCAATAAAACTTCTACAGTTCCATTCGTTTATAAGATTATATATATATATATATATATATATATATATATATATATATATATATATATATATATATATATATATATATATATATATATATATACATATATATATATATATATATATATATATATATATATATATATATATATATATATATATATATATATATATATATATATATATTTATATTTATATTTATTTATACATATATTTCTTTAGAATAAAGTCAAGCGGAAAAAAATATCATCTATAAGACCTGCTGGTGTACAACATTCGTTGTTTTACCTTCAGGAGCTAAAATAAACAAATTTTTTGGGGAACCAACCCTTGAGCAAGCCACATAAAATTGTTCATGCGAAAAGCAAGGCGAACGGAGATCCACTCCACAAAACGCAATCGATTGTCCCTGAGACTTGTTGATAGTCATTGAAAATGCAAGTCTCACTGGGAATTGCAATCTTTTAAACTGAAAGGGCAAATCAGTTGGTATAAGAGGAATGCGTGGAATAAATACAGTTTCGCCTTCTCCTTTTCCAGTAAGAATGATTGCTTCAATTATGTTGGATCTCAATTTCACAACGTAAAGTCTTGTACCGATGCAAAGTTTTGGCGGGAAAAGATTTCGCAACAATATAATTGGACAACCTTCTTTAAGCATCAAGCGATGAGGAGGTAAACCTACAGGATCTAATGAGTTTAGAAATTCTGTAGGAAAATGTATGGCTTCCGCCATATCAATAATGGTATCAATAGATCCGTACTCTGTTACTGGTCCTGGTAATTTATTGAGTACTTCAATATTGATTTCATGAACGTCATCGTTTTTAGGAGCAAGAATGGCTCTCTCCTTCAACCAACGCCTTTCCCGAAAGTTTGTCGATACATCGGGGTAAATGGCATTTATTAATGCTTCTACCGAAAGCACTAAGTTACAAAACTGTGATGACAAAGCAATTAAACCGAAGGAATCTTTGAATAATTTTCCCTCTCCGATTTCTAACAGTTTTTAAGCAAAATTATGGTTCCCCAACCCACTCATTTGGACTCTCATATTTTGCCTCAAAGTAATATGTTTAACATGAGTCCAAATCGACGATTTTTTCAAACAGGCATTTATTTCGTCAGCCGCTGTTGATCTAGCGATAACTGGTAAAGTTTGACGAAAATCACCACAAAGCAGAACCAATGCACCTCCCATCAATTGATCATTTCCTCTAAGATCCCTTAGAGTGGTATTTAAAGCATGGAGAGAATTCTTATGTGCCATTGTACATTCATCCCATACAATCAATTTGCAACTTCGGAGTACCTCTGCCGAACCACTGGATCTACTGATATTACAGGTGGGAAAATCATGCCTGGCAATGTCAAGAGGCAGTTTCAGTGCAGAATGAGCAGTTCGACCACCATCCATTAATGTTGCGGCTATGCCAGACGATGCAATGGCAAGAGCAACCTGTCCCTTTGATCGCACTTCGGCTAAGATCAAATTGGTCAGGAAAGTTTTTCCTGTACCACCTGAAGCATCCAAAAAAATAATACCCCCTCGCTGTTGTGTAATGTAGGACATTACAGTCTCGAAAGCATGCTTTTGATCATCGTTCAATAGGGGCCGGTTGATCGCGATTATTGAATTCAGCTCGTCAGCATTGTAGCTGATTTCACGAACATATTCGGAGTGAAGAATATTTTGGTGATCTCGCACTGGAGTAGGAAGTTTTAATATATCCAGCCTTTTACCACACATCGCGACACATTTATTTTCAAGAAGGATTAAAGCCCTGTTGAAAATATTGGTATTAAACGTTACTTCCAACGCAGGATTATCTACACGTATTTTATGAAGAATATCCTCACTTAAGGCCTCCTTATATTTTTCCCATAAAGAAGTGGGATCAGATGGGCAACATTTAGCAGCGTTTAGCAGCGTCAACGCCTCGTTGTAAAAAACGTCGTTCACTGATGGTGCGGGTGGAGTTGGGGCTACGGGCAGCGCCGGTGATTTCACCACAGCCGCGAAGGGCTTGGCACTGACAGGCATGGAGGGAACATGCTTCGGGATGATGGCCTTTGGTACAGCGACAACATCTGGGCTAGCAGCAGCAGCTACAAGCCTAGAGTTGGCCGTGAAACGCGGTTTGGGTACCGGAGCGGGGGCTGCTGCCACAGGATTCCGTCGAGGGGCCAGTGGTGGAAAGGATGCCGACGTTATCGGTGGTGGTGGAGGACGGGCGGCATGGGCTGCTGCAGCCGGTGGCTGCACCCGTTGTTGTAGAGTACGGACCCTAGTGATGCAGGCTGGATCCGTGGCCTTGTGGTTTTGTCCACAATTGCTGCACTTTGGGGCCTCCGGTGGAACAGCAACGCAGACGCTCTCATTGTGCTCCTTTGAGCAGTTTGCACACTGCATAGGGAGCTTGCAGTTAGCAGCGCCATGGCCGAACCTCAGGCAACGACGGTGCGTGGACCGCCTCGGTGAGCCTCCCACTTGACGAGGAGGTCGCACAGCTTGCGGATAGTCGGCAGCTGTGGTACGGTGGTGGCGCCCTTCTTTAATAGCACCAGGTACAGCACACTGTGGTTTCTATTCTGGTCATCACCGGGGCGGCCAATGCGGTGAACTGCGGAGACCTCCAGCTGGTGCACCGCTTTCATCTCCTGGGCGATTTCTCCCTCGCAGTCCCGAGGCAAACCTCGGAGGACAACCTTGAAGGGTTTTTCCTCAACAAGGGCGTGAGAGAAATATTCGGCGTTAATAGTATCGAGGTACTGTCGAATGGATCGGTGTACCTCGATCCTTTTTGTGGTGATGCGCACACCAACACCACGCATCGCCATGTCAAATCCGCTGCCGATGTTGCGGTTGAGCTCACCATGGAGCTGCGAGAACGGCGGGGATTTGACGTAGATCGGCGGTATCTTGCGCGCCGAGGAGGAGGAGGCAGCAACTGGGGCAGCCTTTGCAGCAGCAGGAATGGAAGCTGGAGCTGGAGTCGGTGATTTGGGTTTTTGGGGCTTACGACGTGAGTTTACCACCATAAACTCCTCGTCATTTCCCTCTGTTGCATCCGAATCGGATGCGGTGTTCATCTCTGACGAACAGGGGACGCACGTGTCACTGTCCGAGCTGGAGTTGCTGGAGGACAAATGACGGCGTTTTGGAGCGCTGGCAACTGGCAGAGCAGTTGCAACGGCTACGGGGATCCAGGCCTCGGGACGGTGATGCAGCATCCGAAGACACTACCTCTTTTTTAGCGAGCTTCTTTTTCTTGCGCCCCATAGCGGAGGCTGCACTGACAGTGGAGCACTCACTGTAACTATACAGTATCTTCGTTTGGTACAGGATTAACGAGCCGAACGGGACACGAAGTGGCCGATACTACTGGCTGTCGACTAATCACTCCTCCTCACTGATGCATTTAGAACTTGAACTTGAAAAGGTGCTTTATTCTTTGTTTTTGTATACAATACTTTTAACCTAGTGTGAGAGACACAGCGTATATCGCTTTACAACTTTGGGGAACTTGTCGGCTACATTTCGCCTTGAAGATCGTGTACAGTTGGGGAATATAAATCTCCCAACTATTTGTTTTTGTTTGTTTAGAAATTTCTAACTACTAAGAAACTTATAACTAACTAATCTACCTAAAACCTAACTAACTAACCTTAAACTAAAACCTAAACTACAAGTGCCTCGATGAGGCGGTGAGAAGAGCTTGCAGCTCTAGCTCTGAATGCTGTTGTTAGCTCAGCTATTAGTTCGTTCAGGCTGGCCGTGGCCGCTGCCACCTGGATTTGGTTGTTTGTGGTGTGCCTGTCTGCTCTCATCACCAGCCGCAGTATTTTGTTAAGTTTACTCTGTAGCTTGCATTGCTGTACCCTGGCATATGTTCCCCAAACTGGGGCACCATATAGGACTGCTGGCAAGAGGATCTGTTTGTACACCGCTAAGCGGTTTTGCAAGGATAGATGTGATTTCCTGTTGATGAGGGTAAATAGTGCTCTGCTAGCAATAGCGCATCTATAGCAGAGTCAATGTGCTCAGCGAAACGAAAGTTGTAGTCAATGATCAAGCCGAGATATTGGCTCTGAGAGAGCGCGCGTTCCTGGTGGCAAATTTGATTTGCTCAGCCATGGGTCATTAGCAGCTCTGCTATGATGATGGTCATTTGGTCCATTCTGGTGCGGCATTGTAGTAACCGCGCCTTCATGGCTATGAATATCTTGAAGAGCGACACCAAGTCGTCAAGGCTCAGATCCCTCTGCAGGTTCCACAGGTTCAGTGGCGTTCGGGAAGGGAGCAGCTCCGCTTTGTTTTGCCATAAAGGCATATTCCAAGCCCGGTGGAATGGCTGGCTTGGGTGTTTTGGCGGTGGGAGCCTTGCTCGGCGGAGCTAAGGGCGGAAACGCCTTGTTGGAGGCCAGTTGTGGTGGGGCTGGCACCGGTTGCGAAGCACGAAGTTGCTTCTTCAGCTGCTTATTAGAGGCAGCTGCTCTAATTTCTTTGAACTTAGCTCTCTGCGGGCAAGTAAGGTCGCGCCCATGGTGTGTGCCTCCACAGTTCGCGCACTTGGGGGAAACCGCCTCCTGATCACATTGATCAGTGAGGTGTTCCATTGAACACTTTGCGCACTTAGGGCGCATGTGGCAGTGCTTCGTGCCATGACCGAAGCCTTGGCAGCGGAAGCACTGCGTGACGCTGGGACGTCCACCTCTGTACTCCTCCCAGCGTACTATTATTGAGCCAACCGCACGTATGGCTCTTAAAGTTTGTAGGGTACAGCTCCCTTTTTTAAAATGGATGAGGTAGAGGCAGCTATGATAGCTGCCCTCTACCTCATGTCTCCGTTTTATGCGGAAAGCAGAGATCGGGGTTAACCCATGGTTTTCCCGCAGCTCGTTGAGGATCTCTGCCTCGCTAGTTCATGGCAGTCCCCGGAAGACTACCTTATAAGGCTTATCGCCTACATAATCGTGAGTGTAATACTCAATTTTCGACAGGGCTAGGTGCTCCGTTATAGCCCTGTGAGTTTCGATACTTGCTGGCAGGATCTTAGTGCCTGCTCCCGTTACTTGATATTGAATGCCTCTGAAGGAGGCAAACATTCTTTTAGGCTCGTGCGGAGCCGGGCTTTTAACCACCACTGGTGGTACCTTTGTTGCCTTAGTCTGAGGCGCAGATGTTGTTGGCGTTGGAACAGCAGGTCTAGCGGCGGTTGGCACCGGGGCAGCTGCTGGTTTGGCCTTCGACTTTGAAGGCTTCTTCGCCGTTACTTCGATGAACGGCTGTTCCTGGGTATCGAACTCCATCACGGAGCGATTGCTGCAGTCGTCCTCCGCGGACGAGCCCGTTTCACTGCAACTATACGTCACTCCCACTCGCCAGCCAATGTGTCACCCGAATGTGTGTCCAGGTGTGTGTCCGTGTGTCGTTTGCTGCGATTAAACGTTTCTCGACTTATTAGCGTCACCCGCACATATCCATTCTCTTGTTACTTCGAGAATAAATTTTCTATAGGGCATTTTATTGTGTCTTTTTAACAACTTATCTTTTAACTTATTTTAAAGCTAAACGCCGCACAAACCGTTCCCGCGAGGGCTTGGGTATGTTTGGCTCTAAATAACGTGCCAGGACCTCTTCTTCCTTTTGACCCCCTTGCTGCTAACGGCCGCTGGTGGTTTCCGCGCTGGCTGCCGCCACTTAGTTTGGGGTCATTGAAAGAGGATCCTCTTCCTCATTCCATCATTCTCGGCGTGATATTCTGAATAGCTTATATTTTGTTGTCGTAGCTACGACGCAGCAGTAAGGACGACGCACCCTATGAGTATCCCATATATTATGAATTGCACAATGCAATGCAATTTATTTATGATTTCGTACTGTAGATCGAACAATCTAGAGTACGCTTCTCGGCGTGATATTCTGAATAGCTTATATTTTGTTATCGTAGCAACTACGGCGCTAAATATCGTTTCGAACTCTTCGATGGATAGTTTTGTTAGTTGCTGTAACACTCCATCAGCTCCGTAATACTAACATTTCGATTGCTTCGCTTTAATCTCGTTATTAGAGATTGTCAGATCTTTGACACATCTCTGAAAATTCTTTAACCTCTCTTCGACGCAGTGAGTTTGAAAGGGTAACCACATTTTTGCACTCATTCAGGATTTTTGAAAACCGCATGATGCATGATGTGATCTAGAATGAATTTGATCTTCTATGACTTACAGTAAGAGTGATGGGATTTTATAGAAACTGACTGTGGCTGTTTTTAATATATATCCCAACTACACCCCCTAGCCTAGCATTTACTATACTCGTTCCATTGTAACGTGTATTGAACTGTATTCGTACACAGTGATATCCATGGTCGAATTTTTCAGAGGCCTAACACGTTTCAATTGTGTTGGGCCACGAAATCTCTAAATGAATCAAATATTTCAATAAAACTTCTACAGTTCCATTCGTTTATAAGATTATATATATATATATATATATATATATATATATATATATATATATATATATATATATATATATATATATATATACATATATATATATATATATATATATATATATATATATATATATATATATATATATATATTTATATTTATTTATACATATATTTCTTTAGAATAAAGTCAAGCGGAAAAAAATATCATCTATAAGACCTGCTGGTGTACAACATTCGTTGTTTTACCTTCAGGAGCTAAAATAAACAAATTTTTTGGGGAACCAACCCTTGAGCAAGCCACATAAAATTGTTCATGCGAAAAGCAAGGCGAACGGAGATCCACTCCACAAAACGCAATCGATTGTCCCTGAGACTTGTTGATAGTCATTGAAAATGCAAGTCTCACTGGGAATTGCAATCTTTTAAACTGAAAGGGCAAATCAGTTGGTATAAGAGGAATGCGTGGAATAAATACAGTTTCGCCTTCTCCTTTTCCAGTAAGAATGATTGCTTCAATTATGTTGGATCTCAATTTCACAACGTAAAGTCTTGTACCGATGCAAAGTTTTGGCGGGAAAAGATTTCGCAACAATATAATTGGACAACCTTCTTTAAGCATCAAGCGATGAGGAGGTAAACCTACAGGATCTAATGAGTTTAGAAATTCTGTAGGAAAATGTATGGCTTCCGCCATATCAATAATGGTATCAATAGATCCGTACTCTGTTACTGGTCCTGGTAATTTATTGAGTACTTCAATATTGATTTCATGAACGTCATCGTTTTTAGGAGCAAGAATGGCTCTCTCCTTCAACCAACGCCTTTCCCGAAAGTTTGTCGATACATCGGGGTAAATGGCATTTATTAATGCTTCTACCGAAAGCACTAAGTTACAAAACTGTGATGACAAAGCAATTAAACCGAAGGAATCTTTGAATAATTTTCCCTCTCCGATTTCTAACAGTTTTTAAGCAAAATTATGGTTCCCCAACCCACTCATTTGGACTCTCATATTTTGCCTCAAAGTAATATGTTTAACATGAGTCCAAATCGACGATTTTTTCAAACAGGCATTTATTTCGTCAGCCGCTGTTGATCTAGCGATAACTGGTAAAGTTTGACGAAAATCACCACAAAGCAGAACCAATGCACCTCCCATCAATTGATCATTTCCTCTAAGATCCCTTAGAGTGGTATTTAAAGCATGGAGAGAATTCTTATGTGCCATTGTACATTCATCCCATACAATCAATTTGCAACTTCGGAGTACCTCTGCCGAACCACTGGATCTACTGATATTACAGGTGGGAAAATCATGCCTGGCAATGTCAAGAGGCAGTTTCAGTGCAGAATGAGCAGTTCGACCACCATCCATTAATGTTGCGGCTATGCCAGACGATGCAATGGCAAGAGCAACCTGTCCCTTTGATCGCACTTCGGCTAAGATCAAATTGGTCAGGAAAGTTTTTCCTGTACCACCTGAAGCATCCAAAAAAATAATACCCCCTCGCTGTTGTGTAATGTAGGACATTACAGTCTCGAAAGCATGCTTTTGATCATCGTTCAATAGGGGCCGGTTGATCGCGATTATTGAATTCAGCTCGTCAGCATTGTAGCTGATTTCACGAACATATTCGGAGTGAAGAATATTTTGGTGATCTCGCACTGGAGTAGGAAGTTTTAATATATCCAGCCTTTTACCACACATCGCGACACATTTATTTTCAAGAAGGATTAAAGCCCTGTTGAAAATATTGGTATTAAACGTTACTTCCAACGCAGGATTATCTACACGTATTTTATGAAGAATATCCTCACTTAAGGCCTCCTTATATTTTTCCCATAAAGAAGTGGGATCAGATGGGCAACATTTAGCAGCGTTTAGCAGCGTCAACGCCTCGTTGTAAAAAACGTCGTTCACTGATGGTGCGGGTGGAGTTGGGGCTACGGGCAGCGCCGGTGATTTCACCACAGCCGCGAAGGGCTTGGCACTGACAGGCATGGAGGGAACATGCTTCGGGATGATGGCCTTTGGTACAGCGACAACATCTGGGCTAGCAGCAGCAGCTACAAGCCTAGAGTTGGCCGTGAAACGCGGTTTGGGTACCGGAGCGGGGGCTGCTGCCACAGGATTCCGTCGAGGGGCCAGTGGTGGAAAGGATGCCGACGTTATCGGTGGTGGTGGAGGACGGGCGGCATGGGCTGCTGCAGCCGGTGGCTGCACCCGTTGTTGTAGAGTACGGACCCTAGTGATGCAGGCTGGATCCGTGGCCTTGTGGTTTTGTCCACAATTGCTGCACTTTGGGGCCTCCGGTGGAACAGCAACGCAGACGCTCTCATTGTGCTCCTTTGAGCAGTTTGCACACTGCATAGGGAGCTTGCAGTTAGCAGCGCCATGGCCGAACCTCAGGCAACGACGGTGCGTGGACCGCCTCGGTGAGCCTCCCACTTGACGAGGAGGTCGCACAGCTTGCGGATAGTCGGCAGCTGTGGTACGGTGGTGGCGCCCTTCTTTAATAGCACCAGGTACAGCACACTGTGGTTTCTATTCTGGTCATCACCGGGGCGGCCAATGCGGTGAACTGCGGAGACCTCCAGCTGGTGCACCGCTTTCATCTCCTGGGCGATTTCTCCCTCGCAGTCCCGAGGCAAACCTCGGAGGACAACCTTGAAGGGTTTTTCCTCAACAAGGGCGTGAGAGAAATATTCGGCGTTAATAGTATCGAGGTACTGTCGAATGGATCGGTGTACCTCGATCCTTTTTGTGGTGATGCGCACACCAACACCACGCATCGCCATGTCAAATCCGCTGCCGATGTTGCGGTTGAGCTCACCATGGAGCTGCGAGAACGGCGGGGATTTGACGTAGATCGGCGGTATCTTGCGCGCCGAGGAGGAGGAGGCAGCAACTGGGGCAGCCTTTGCAGCAGCAGGAATGGAAGCTGGAGCTGGAGTCGGTGATTTGGGTTTTTGGGGCTTACGACGTGAGTTTACCACCATAAACTCCTCGTCATTTCCCTCTGTTGCATCCGAATCGGATGCGGTGTTCATCTCTGACGAACAGGGGACGCACGTGTCACTGTCCGAGCTGGAGTTGCTGGAGGACAAATGACGGCGTTTTGGAGCGCTGGCAACTGGCAGAGCAGTTGCAACGGCTACGGGGATCCAGGCCTCGGGACGGTGATGCAGCATCCGAAGACACTACCTCTTTTTTAGCGAGCTTCTTTTTCTTGCGCCCCATAGCGGAGGCTGCACTGACAGTGGAGCACTCACTGTAACTATACAGTATCTTCGTTTGGTACAGGATTAACGAGCCGAACGGGACACGAAGTGGCCGATACTACTGGCTGTCGACTAATCACTCCTCCTCACTGATGCATTTAGAACTTGAACTTGAAAAGGTGCTTTATTCTTTGTTTTTGTATACAATACTTTTAACCTAGTGTGAGAGACACAGCGTATATCGCTTTACAACTTTGGGGAACTTGTCGGCTACATTTCGCCTTGAAGATCGTGTACAGTTGGGGAATATAAATCTCCCAACTATTTGTTTTTGTTTGTTTAGAAATTTCTAACTACTAAGAAACTTATAACTAACTAATCTACCTAAAACCTAACTAACTAACCTTAAACTAAAACCTAAACTACAAGTGCCTCGATGAGGCGGTGAGAAGAGCTTGCAGCTCTAGCTCTGAATGCTGTTGTTAGCTCAGCTATTAGTTCGTTCAGGCTGGCCGTGGCCGCTGCCACCTGGATTTGGTTGTTTGTGGTGTGCCTGTCTGCTCTCATCACCAGCCGCAGTATTTTGTTAAGTTTACTCTGTAGCTTGCATTGCTGTACCCTGGCATATGTTCCCCAAACTGGGGCACCATATAGGACTGCTGGCAAGAGGATCTGTTTGTACACCGCTAAGCGGTTTTGCAAGGATAGATGTGATTTCCTGTTGATGAGGGTAAATAGTGCTCTGCTAGCAATAGCGCATCTATAGCAGAGTCAATGTGCTCAGCGAAACGAAAGTTGTAGTCAATGATCAAGCCGAGATATTGGCTCTGAGAGAGCGCGCGTTCCTGGTGGCAAATTTGATTTGCTCAGCCATGGGTCATTAGCAGCTCTGCTATGATGATGGTCATTTGGTCCATTCTGGTGCGGCATTGTAGTAACCGCGCCTTCATGGCTATGAATATCTTGAAGAGCGACACCAAGTCGTCAAGGCTCAGATCCCTCTGCAGGTTCCACAGGTTCAGTGGCGTTCGGGAAGGGAGCAGCTCCGCTTTGTTTTGCCATAAAGGCATATTCCAAGCCCGGTGGAATGGCTGGCTTGGGTGTTTTGGCGGTGGGAGCCTTGCTCGGCGGAGCTAAGGGCGGAAACGCCTTGTTGGAGGCCAGTTGTGGTGGGGCTGGCACCGGTTGCGAAGCACGAAGTTGCTTCTTCAGTTGCTTATTAGAGGCAGCTGCTCTAATTTCTTTAAATTTAGCTCTCTGCGGGCAAGTAAGGTCGCGCCCATGGTGTGTGCCTCCACAGTTCGCGCACTTGGGGGAAACCGCCTCCTGATCACATTGATCAGTGAGGTGTTCCATTGAACACTTTGCGCACTTAGGGCGCATGTGGCAGTGCTTCGTGCCATGACCGAAGCCTTGGCAGCGGAAGCACTGCGTGACGCTGGGACGTCCACCTCTGTACTCCTCCCAGCGTACTATTATTGAGCCAACCGCACGTATGGCTCTTAGAGTTTGAAGGGTACAGCTCCCTTTTTTAAAATGGATGAGGTAGAGGCAGCTATGGTAACTGCCCTCTACCTCATGTCTCCTTTTGATGCGGAAAGCAGAGATCGGGGTTAACCCATGGTTTTCCCGCAGCTCGTTGAGGATCTCTGCCTCGCTAGTTCATGGCAGTCCCCGGAAGACTACCTTATAAGGCTTATCGCCTACATAATCGTGAGTGTAATACTCAATTTTCGACAGGGCTAGGTGCTCCGTTATAGCCCTGTGAGTTTCGATACTTGCTGGCAGGATCTTAGTGCCTGCTCCCGTTACTTGATATTGAATGCCTCTGAAGGAGGCAAACATTCTTTTAGGCTCGTGCGGAGCCGGGCTTTTAACCACCACTGGTGGTACCTTTGTTGCCTTAGTCTGAGGCGCAGATGTTGTTGGCGTTGGAACAGCAGGTCTAGCGGCGGTTGGCACCGGGGCAGCTGCTGGTTTGGCCTTCGACTTTGAAGGCTTCTTCGCCGTTACTTCGATGAACGGCTGTTCCTGGGTATCGAACTCCATCACGGAGCGATTGCTGCAGTCGTCCTCCGCGGACGAGCCCGTTTCACTGCAACTATACGTCACTCCCACTCGCCAGCCAATGTGTCACCCGAATGTGTGTCCAGGTGTGTGTCCGTGTGTCGTTTGCTGCGATTAAACGTTTCTCGACTTATTAGCGTCACCCGCACATATCCATTCTCTTGTTACTTCGAGAATAAATTTTCTATAGGGCATTTTATTGTGTCTTTTTAACAACTTATCTTTATTTTAAAGCTAAACGCCGCACAAACCGTTCCCGCGAGGGCTTGGGTATGTTTGGCTCTAAATAACGTGCCAGGACCTCTTCTTCCTTTTGACCCCCTTGCTGCTAACGGCCGCTGGTGGTTTCCGCGCTGGCTGCCGCCACTTCGTTTGGGGTCATTGAAAGAGGATCCTCTTCCTCATTCCATCATTCTCGGCGTGATATTCTGAATAGCTTATATTTTGTTGTCGTAGCTACGACGCAGCAGTAAGGACGACGCACCCTATGAGTATCCCATATTTTATGAATTGCACAATGCAATGCAATTTATTTATGATTTCGTACTGTAGATCGAACAATCTAGAGTACGCTTCTTGGCGTGATATTCTGAATAGCTTATATTTTGTTATCGTAGCAACTACGGCGCTAAATATCGTTTCGAACTCTTCGATGGATAGTTTTGTTAGTTGCTGTAACACTCCATCAGCTCCGTAATACTAACATGAGGATTGCTTCGCTTTAATCTCGTTATTTGAGATTGTCAGATCTTTGACACATCTCTGAAAATTCTTTAACCTCTCTTCGACGCAGTGAGTTTGAAAGGGTAACCACATTTTTGCACTCATTCAGGATTTTTGAAAACCGCATGATGCATGATGTGATCTAGAATGAATTTGATCTTCTATGACTTACAGTGAGAGTGATGGGATTTTATAGAAACTGACTGTGGCTGTTTTTAATATATATCCCAACTACACCCCCTAGCCTAGCATTTACTATACTCGTTCCATTGTAACGTGTATTGAACTGTATTCGTACACAGTGATATCCATGGTCGAATTTTTCAGAGGCCTAACACGTTTCAATTGTGTTGGGCCAGGAAATCTCTAAATGAATCAAATATTTAAATAAAACTTCGTTCGTAATTCAATAAATTCGTTTTTAAGATATTATATATATATATATATATATATATATATATATATATATATATATATATATATATATATATATATATATATATATATATATATATATATATATATATAACAACAAAGTCTTGCAGGAACATGACCCACGGCAACACTTCTTGTGGCACTTCAGTTTTCTTTAACGTACTTTTAAAAGCGGCACAATCTGTCACCAGTTTAAACGGAAGGCCCAAAAGGTACTGCCTAAGCTTCTAAATTGCAAGATACACTGCTTTTGCTTCGAGTATGTAGCTATGCTTGTTGGCCTCTGATTCACTTGTCTTTTTGCTCCAATAGTATACCGGATGCAATTTTCCTTCAACCCATTGCATCAACGCTGCACCAAAACCTACTTTGGAAGCGTCAGTGTGGAGTTCTGTTTTTGCTTCCGGGTTGAACAACATTAGCACAGGTTCTTTCGCTAGTTCTTCTTTTAATTGTTGAAAAGCTTTCAACGCACACGCATTCATCACAAAAGGCACATCCTTCTTTAAGAGATCCGTTAACGGTTTAGCTATTTTCGAGTAATCCGGCACAAACTTTCTGAAAAATCCAGTCAACCCAAGGAAAGCCTGTACTGCCTTCACATTTTGCGGGACTTTAAAGTTTTTCACTGCACTTATTTTTTCCGTTCGAAATTGCATCACTACATTGTTCTCTAGTCAACCATGACTTTCAAAACTTATAGATCCCTGAGAACTCAATTCTAGATTCATATCAAATGTACGGTATGTCATCTTTAATTTTCCGTTCCTGGTGATATTGTTCCATTCTTCACTCTATGCCCTAAGAAGTTTACTTCCCGTTGCATGAATTGGCACTTTTTCCACTTTATCGCTAGGCCGTATTCTACAGCTATTTTTAACACTGATTCCGTTTTCGATAAACACTCTACTGGCGTTGAACCGTGGATGACCATATCATCCATATACAAATCTAGCACGTTGTTTGCAATCATATCACGAAAGACATAGTTCACGTAACGAATAAAGACCGCCGGTGAATTACACAGCCCGAAAGGTGCTCGGTTGAATTCGTACAAACCACGTTTCGTCGCGAACGCCGTATACTTCTTACTCGTTTCCTTCACGGGGACATGAAAAAAACCGTTTTCCATGTCCATAACCGAGAACCATTGCGCCTTTTGAAGTTTTTGTACTACTTCGTCGATAACCGGTATAGGGAATCCGTCTTTCAAAATCATGGAATTAAGTTTCCGATAATCGATGCAAACTCGGTTGGTTCCGTCTTTCTTCTTAACCACCACAACACGGCTAGCATATTCTGATGTAGATGGCCTAACAATGCCTTTCTTCAACCATTCGTCTACCTGATCATCCACTGCTTTGGATTCCGAAAATGACAACCGGCTTGGTGGATGTCGGAAAGGCATTATTTGTCCGTCAGGTATTATCTCCAACTTGACTGGACACGTTTCTTGTTGAAAACCACTGACCCTGTTTTGGTTGAACTCGCGTATCATTGTCTCGATCGCGTTGCGATACTTCTCCGAAACTGTTATTAGTTGATCACTTTCCACTTGGAACACATCCGCGAGCAGCGTATCCTCCACGTTGTTTTGTTCTTTCTCCACATGCCGAGGTGTTAGCCTTACACCATACTTTGTTACCACCGCGTCGAACAATATCAGGGATTCTCTACCCACAATGCATTCGTACTTCATTGTACCGTCCGGCACAATAAAAAACGGCACTGCCTGATAGGTGTGGTCATTTATCGACACATCCATAGAAGTCCTACCCTCGGCACGGGTACGCTTTCCTCCGAAGCCGTGCAGTTCAATAGCGATGTTCTTTACAGGTGGTGCTCCGATTCGGCGAAAAGCTGTGTCGGTGATCAGATTAAAGTAACACCCGGAGTCAAACAGAGTATGTAACGCACAATTGCTGATTGACATATTTACCGTTGGTTCCTCTGCGTCTACGACTAAATTCGAAGGAACTCTTGCCACAAGCCTTTTTGTGCACTCGCTTGCCTTGTGCCCAAATGCAACGCACCCATAACACTTCATGCGCGACGCGTTACTACACGTTTTCGCCTCATGGCCCGGGAAACCACTATCGAAGCATTTTCCGCGTGTTCCTTCTCGTGTGTTGGAACCCGTAGCGCAACCATCAACTAATGATCGGGATTCCTTTGAGCGATCCTGAGAACGGTGCCCAAAGCTACCACATTCAAAACGCCTTATTTGTTTAAAGCAATCTCGGGCTTCGTGTCCAATTTTGCCACAACTGTAACACTTGCACACGCCACCTATATTCGTGTGTTCCTTTTGTCCTCCACTCCTTTTAACTATATTTTCCTTTTCTGCTCGTTCGAGGAACAATAATTCTTCTTTAAGTTCCATGATCGTTTTTGCTCTCGTGATATAGCGTCGCTCTTGTTCCAGCCTCAGCTGTTATGCCATCCGCAATGTACTCCACGAGGCTGCTTTCGTCAATCTCGGCATTGCTTGCTATTCGCTGCATTTCGTACACATATTCTAATGCGGATTCGCTTTGCTTCTTATGCCGCGTAACGAGCCGCCGATGTACATCGCTCGCGCGGATGATAGGCCCAAACTCTTTAATCAATGCCGCTCGCAGGGCAGCATATGACGCAACATCTTTTAGAGTCAGTATAAAACTTCGGGCTACTCCGACCATTTTCCTACACGTCATAATGAACTTTTGTTCATCAGTCCACCTTGCCATGGTAGCAACTCCCTCGAATTCATGGAACCAAGCTTTGATATCGCGATTTACGTCCTCGCCATATGCTTCGATCGAATCCTCCACATCACGAAACGAGTAAGGTTGCATGATTTCAGCTCTATTTGGTGCGGATTTCGGCTCAACTTCAGACATAGAAGCCTCCGCATCGTGAAAACCAGTCACACCTGTAACATCGTTGTCGAACTGTCCGTTAGCTTGCGCCTCGATCAAGCGCGCCGCCAAATCCTCCTTGGTGCCCGTTACGGACAATTCAGCGTCTTCGCACTTTCGCACTAATCCTGTGCGCGTAAATTCTTCCACTAATTTTTCCATTGTCACTTTTGACTGCTTAGCACACAGCAATAACACCACAAACGGTTTCACCCCGCTAACGCAGCTCACGACAATTCTGCGCGTTCAGCGCATAATTACATACGGCTAAACCACGCGCACACAGCGCCGATAACACCCACGCACACAGCTCTACCAAGCGCACACAGCACCGATACCGCACACAGCTCTATCACGCGCACACAGCGCCGATAACACACAAGACTCTACTCGGTACACAACCGTTTCTGGGAAATTCGCTATCCCACTTCTGACACCAAATGTAAGGAAAAGTACAGTCGGAGGGGAAAAAAAAAACACACAGATTGAATCTATTCGGTCTTCGCTCGATTCTATATATTCGGCGTGATATTCTATATATATACATATATATTCCCGCCAAAAAAAAAAGAAAAAGGCCGGCAAAAGCACGCCTTGCCACAAGAAGATCGTTAATCAGAGTCGTTACGAAAGGACCCATTCCCATGGATCTTTTCGTTTAACCAATCTATGATCGTCTTGTTGACGTGCCCAAGTGCCGCACCAACAGCTCCGACCACATCTAGGTTAAGTAGATGTGGTTCCATTGCGATCAACCCCTTCTTCAACCATTCTATGAAAGGATCCGGCCATGTCAACCCGTTCATAACCGTGTGGTCAACAGGAAGTAGGTACCTGTTTGTACCGTCAACAAAGGCTTCAGGGTTAGCGTAACCCTTGAATCTCCTGCTGTCAGGAAAGACCATGGTGTTTAATTCCACAACACCATCAAACTCAGGGGCAGCCACCTTCATTCTGCGACGAATACCGCTCTTGGGCAAGTCGTTCACAATGTTGTAGTACCACGAAGTCCAATGTACCTTCATATCGTGGGCATCTTTGGTCGGGGTAAATATCGTGAAGTAAGGCGATGCTTTCCGCTGGACTTTCTTCTCATACATGATAGAACTTGTGAGCACAGATATGTCCGTAGCATATGCTTCGTCTGCTTTGATGTGGTAACCAACTTCGTCCAACCAATCTTCATCTACGTTTAATCTGACACTCACAGGCTCCTTTGTCTTCACGGTCAGCTGGCCTCCAAACTTAAGAAGCACAGCCTGCACGAACCACCAGGGTATGACGCCCCCGTACCAATGTTCCATCCATTTTTCGTCTGTCACAGCCAATTGTGTTTCGATGACGGATTTGATCTTAAAAGTTGTGTCCGTCCATGCTGTGTTAGTTGTGTTAGGGGATTCAACAGCAAATCCCATAGTGGCTACGCTCACGAGACTGCGCATCTGTGGGTCATTTAGTTTCCACGACAACCCTCCTGTAGCCCTCCACAGCTCAGTCACTGCCAATACCAAACTGCCAGAGAAGAGTTGTCCAGATAGATGTCGCAGTACGCTAGCATCCTGACCAAGTCATTGGCTTCAGTCACTTCGTACTGGACCTCCCCCGAAACAAAACTCTCTAAGGCAGGCTTACTACCGTCACTGCATGAGACAAGGGCCTGGCTAAACGAGTGTAGCGGATCTACCCTTCACCAAGTGTAGTACTTGACTCTATCCGGCATCTTGTCCGTGGAGTTGTAGTCACTAAACCAGTCAGGAACATTATGGTCACCTATTTTGATCGTTTCTTTAGGGTCCATACAGGTGACACCTGACATGTGGTCGATCTCTTTGTCGTCCCTCAGATCCTTTCCTGAATTTAAGGTTCATGGCTGACTTAACCAAAGCAATTTTCTCAGCCAGAGCAACACCCCTTGCATCCCAAGCACCAGCTTGACTACTGTGTATGTCACTCAGGATGTCCATCCAGCCGAACAGATCATCCGGGGTTTCGTCGTCTGTGACCCCTATCTGTTCAAGCACTCTTTGGTACTCGTCCTCTCTGGACACAGTTTTTTTCGGTTTAGCCTCGTCAGTCCAAACCGAGGATTTTTGAAAACCGCATGATGCATGATGTGATCTAGAATGAATTTGATCTTCTATGACTTACAGTAAGAGTGATGGGATTTTATAGAAACTGACTGTGGCTGTTTCTAATATATATCCCAACTACACCCCCTAGCCTAGCATTTACTATACTCGTTCCATTGTAACGTGTATTGAACTGTATTCGTACACAGTGATATCCATGGTCGAATTTTTCAGAGGCCTAACACGTTTCAATTGTGTTGGGCCACGAAATCTCTAAATGAATCAAATATTTCAATAAAACTTCTACAGTTCCATTCGTTTATAAGATTATATATATATATATATATATATATATATATATATATATATATATATATATATATATATATATATATATATATATATATATATATATATATATATATATATATATATATATATATATATATATATATATATATATTCCCGGCAAAAGCACGTCTTGCCACAAGAAGATCGTTAATCAGAGTTGTTACGAAAGGACCCATCCTCATGGATCTTTTCGTTTAACCAATCTATAATCTAACCAATATATATATATATATATATATATATATATATATATATATATATATATATATATATATATATATATATATATATATGTATATATATATATATATATATATATATATATCTATATATATATATATATATATATATATATATATATATATATACATATACATATATATATATATATATATATATATTCGGCTGAATGCTGTTGTTAGCTCAGCTATTAGTTCGTTCAGGCTGGCCGTGGCCGCTGCCTCCTGGATTTGGTTATTTGTGGTGTGCCTGTCTGCTCTCATCACCAGCCGCAGTATTTTATTAAGTTTGCCCTGTAGCTTGCATTGCTGTACCCTGGCATATGTTCCCCAAACTGGGGCACCATATAGGACTGCTGGCAAGAGGATCTGTTTGTACACCGCTAAGCGGTTTTGCAAGGATAGATGTGATTTCCTGTTGATGAGGGTAAATAGTGCTCTGCTAGCAATAGCGCATCTATTTATAGCAGAGTCAATGTGCTCAGCGAAACGAAAGTTGTAGTCAATGATCAAGCCGAGATATTGGCTCTGAGAGAGCGCGCGTTCCTGGTGGCAAATTTGATTTGCTCAGCCATGGGTCATTAGCAGCTCTGCTATGATGGTCATTTGGTCCATTCTGGTGCGGCATTGTAGTAACCGCGCCTTCATGGCTATGAATATCTTGAAGAGCGACGCCAAGTCGTCAAGGCTCAGATCCCTCTGCAGGTTCCACAGGTTCAGCGGCGTTCGGGAGGGGAGCAGCTCCGCTTTGTTTTGCCATAAAGGCATATTCCAAGCCCGGTGGAATGGCTGGCTTGGGTGTTTTGGCGGTGGGAGCCTTGCTCGGCGGAGCTAAGGGCGGAAACGCCTTGTTGGAGGCCAGTTGTGGTGGGGCTGGCACCGGTTGCGAAGCACGAAGTTGCTTCTTCAGTTGCTTATTAGAGGCAGCTGCTCTAATTTCTTTAAATTTAGCTCTCTGCGGGCAAGTAAGGTCGCGCCCATGCTGTGTGCCTCCACAGTTCGCGCACTTGGGGGAAACCGCCTCCTGATCACATTGATCAGTGAGGTGTTCCATTGAACACTTTGCGCACTTAGGGCGCATGTGGCAGTGCTTCGTGCCATGACCGAAGCCTTGGCAGCGGAAGCACTGCGTGACGCTGGGACGTCCACCTCTGTACTCCTCCCAGCGTACTATTATTGAGCCAACCGCACGTATGGCTCTTAGAGTTTGAAGGGTACAGCTCCCTTTTTTGAAGTGGATGAGGTAGAGGCAGCTATGGTAACTGCCCTCTACCTCATGTCGCCTTTTGATGCGGAAAGCAGAGATCGGGATTAACCCATGGTTTTCCCGCAGCTCGTTGAGGATCTCTGCCTCGCTAGTTAATGGCAGTCCCCGAAGGACTACCTTATAAGGCTTGTCGCCTAGGTAATCATGAGTGTAGTACTCAATTTTCGACAGGGCTAGGTGCTCCGTTATAGCCCTGTGAGTTTCTATGCTTGCTGGCAGGATCTTTGTGCCTGCTCCTGTTATTTGATATTGAATGCCTCTGAAGGAGGCAAACATTCTTTTAAGCTCGTGCGGAGCCGGGCTTTTAACTACCACTGGTGGTACCTTTGTTGCCTTAGTCTGAGGCGCAGATGTTGTTGGCGTTGGAGCAGCAGGTCTAGCGGCGGCTGGCACCGGGGCAGCTGCTGGTTTGGCCTTCGACTTTGAAGGCTTCTTCGCCGTTTCTTCGATGAACGGCTGTTCCTGGGTATCGAACTCCATCACGGAGCGATTGCTGCAGTCGTCCTCCGCGGACGAGCCCGTTTCACTGCAACTATACGTCACTCCCACTCGCCAGCCAATGTGTCACCCGAATGTGTGTCCAGGTGTGTGTCCGTGTGTCGTTTGCTGCGATTAAACGTTTCTCGACTTATTAGCGTCACCCGCACATATCCATTCTCTTGTTACTTCGAGAATAAATTTTCTATAGGGCATTTTATTGTGTCTTTTTAACAACTTATCTTTATTTTAAAGCTAAACGCCGCACAAACCGTTCCCGCGAGGGCTTGGGTATGTTTGGCTCTAAATAACGTGCCAGGACCTCTTCTTCCTTTTGACCCCCTTGCTGCTAACGGCCGCTGGTGGTTTCCGCGCTGGCTGCCGCCACTTCGTTTGGGGTCATTGAAAGAGGATCCTCTTCCGCATTCCATCATTCTTGGCGTGATATTCTGAATAGCTTATATTTTGTTGTCGTAGCTACGACGCAGCAGTAAGGACGACGCACCCTATGAGTATCCCATATATTATGAATTGCACAATGCAATGCAATTTATTTATGATTTCGTACTGTAGATCGAACAATCTAGAGTACGCTTCTTGGCGTGATATTCTGAATAGCTTATATTTTGTTATCGTAGCAACTACGGCGCTAAATATCGTTTCGAACTCTTCGATGGATAGTTTTGTTAGTTGCTGTAACACTCCATCAGCTCCGTAATACTAACATTTCGATTGCTTCGCTTTAATCTCGTTATTAGAGATTGTCATATCTTTGACACATCTCTGAAAATACTTTAACCTCTCTTCGACGCAGTGAGTTTGAAAGGGTAACCACATTTTTGCACTCATTCAGGATTTTTGAAAACCGCATGATGCATGATGTGATCTAGAATGAATTTGATCTTCTATGACTTACAGTAAGAGTGATGGGATTTTATAGAAACTGACTGTGGCTGTTTTTAATATATATCCCAACTACACCCCCTAGCCTAGCATTTACTATACTCGTTCCATTGTAACGTGTATTGAACTGTATTCGTACACAGATTGATGTCCATGGTCGAATTTTTCAGAGGCCTAACACGTTTCAATTGTGTTGGGCCACGAAATCTCTAAATGAATCAAATATTTCAATAAAACTTCGTTCGTATTTCAATAAATTCGTTTTTAAGTTATAATATATATATATATATATATATATATATATATATATATATATATATATATATATATATATATATATATATATATATATATATATATATATAAATATATATATATATATATATATATATATATATATATATATATATATATATATATATATATATATATATATATATATATATATATATATTCCCGGCAAAAGCACGTCTTGCCACAAGAAGATCGTTAATCAGAGTTGTTACGAAAGGACCCATCCTCATGGATCTTTTCGTTTAACCAATCTATAATCTAACCAATATATATATATATATATATATATATATATATATATATATATATATATATATATATATATATATATATATATATATATATATATATATATATATATATATATATATATATATATTCGGCGTGATATTCTATATATATACATATATATTCCACCGGGCTATACTGTGTTCCTTTGCCTTCCCGTTCGCTCACCACCTCCTCGGTATTGCAAGGAAGGAATTGGGTCCCACACGGAACAGGATCACGTAAGAGCTCAGTGAACAGTTTGGCCAGGAGTGCCGACGCCCCTGAACTAGCAGAGGGTGTTCCTCCAGCACCTCCACCGCCCACCGGTCGACCTGGGTGTGGATCTCTTCCATCTCCATCTCGTCCACCACCCCCTCCACCGCCGCCATTGACTCCACTACCCGATGGACCAGGCTGATCACTCTGACCACTGCCCCTATGACTGTTGCCGCCGCTACCCTCACTGCTCGGCCCACCGCTGGCACCCGGTCTGTCATGGCACCTGGAGATATTTTTTGTTTAGGTGTTTCTCTTCACCTTGACCAATAAACCAATTGAAATTGACACTTGATCCGTGAATATTTGCATGGCGTGTTGATAGTTGTAAGTAGCATGTGCTGTACACATGCAGCAACAAATCCCCAGATGAACCACCCTACGGGCTTTTCGGGAGTCCAATCCTTGATGCAGATCTCCTGTAATCCCTGGAAAAAATAGTGTGGTTTAAATATATCTTCCACTGAACGAAATAAAATGTCCGCCACTTCCTTTGAAACTACGTTGCCTTCCAAAATTATGCTTCTATTAATCTCCTGCATAGTGCATGATCGATGATATATTGTGAATAGCTTATATTTTGTTGTCGTAGCTACTACGGCGTTAAACTTTGTTTCGAACTTCCCGCTGGAGACTTATCTATACACTTATGCTTATAGGTCTTCTTGTCTTTGACAGTCTCTTGATCCCACACTGCTCGTATTTTCCTTTAATTGCATCTTCTAGAAAGTAAGTTTCACTTACAGTTGATAAAAAAGCTCCCAAGATTTCAGATTTGATCTTCTATATAACGGTATTCTATGTTTGTCTCACCTTGATTATTCGGGTCATTATAGAGTAATTATATCGACATGTTCGTTGAGCAGTAATCAATACTTGGATTATCATCTGCTACTACGTAAGTGCTAATGATTCGTATGTTTTTGATGTTCAAAATTTGGTAGAGCGTTATTATGTAGAAAAATCTGTTCATTGTTAACACAAATCACATACTTCTCGTCATAGTGATAGCATCATTTACTTGCCATTGCCCACCAATGTATATATAACTAAGGAAAAACTTTTTTTTTGAGTTTTTTTGCGTAGCACAAACCTTAAGTCACACTAGCCACACAACGCTATAAAGAGGATAACTTTTTTGTTACAACCATATTTTTTCATAGAATGCATTGTCAAAAAGGATTCCTTTAAAAAAATAAGGGTTCATAACTAATTTCAAATATTCAAAATTTTATTTTTCTCAGCGATTCATTAGATTCATAAGCTTAATGCTTAATTAATTAAGTAGAAAACAAAAGATGTGGCGATTGAAGTAATTTTTTTTTATTGAAATTCCTCTACAGATAGGAAATTTACAGTATTTACAGAATTTGTGTAAATAAATAGAATAAACATTTGCGGTTACCCAATGTTTATTGAAAATAAAAATGTACAATTGAAAAAAATGTAAAACTTGTTTTAATAGCAAAATCATATATCACATTATTATCACATAAACAAGTTCGTGTTCAAAGAAGTTCTAATACTGGTAGGAAATTTTCTGAGTTCTTCCAGTCCATAAGGATGCAGGACAATCACGGAATTGGACTATTTTTTCGCCAAAATTCTGTGCCTTGTTTATCACGTCCGGCCAACCTATAATTGATCCCAATAACAATAGACCTATCAATATCCTCCCGCAGATGTCAGTATTAAGCCACACAGTTAATCCAGAGCACACAAAGATCAAGGACGAGAAAATTGCAATCAATGTCGTGTTTACCGGAACGCCATCGTACGTTTGAACGATCGAACTCTCTAGAATCAGGTAAGATCTATATAAATGAGCACACATTTATAAATTTGTGTATTTCTCTCCCCATCAGCCGCCGCCTGACGATGGTCGTAAATTGCATGATTACGATGATCGTAAATTGCATTGCAAGAACACGACTAGATAACTTAGGAGTGATCGAGCCCTGCACTTTCCTCGGGTCATGTCGATCAGCTCGTGTTAACAGATGATCTCTTAGCACAAACGAACAGATAAATTAAAGGAAAATAGAACCATCTCGCTTGCCATATAATTTCTATACCACTAAACCTCGCTTGGACCACCGTACATGTTGAGAGCAGAATGGGGCATAAAATTAGATTCAATAAAGTGAAAAAAACGCTTTTGATAGCTACCGATATCATCGTGGTGAGTATTGAATTCCTTGATAACGCGATGATAAGATACCTTTACCAATCCGTCCTTGTTTTTCCACAGTTTGCAATTAGAGATATGACCAGCGGTTTCATCATTTAAAAGTGTGCTTTATTAAACTTGTAAAGCATTCTCCTTCGAATCATGTACCCGTGAGGCAACAAAATTTAATTTCGAAAGTATCCGTGTCCGGACAGTACTAGGGCCAGGTGGAAAGTCACCTCTTCATGTCTCCCACCGCGTGTACCTACTAGCTCCGTCGTCTACAGCGTCAGCGTTCCAGCGCCGCTGCCGTTGCTCCAGGGTGAAGGCACGCTCCTTCGCCCGGATCTCTTCAGCCGACTGTCTGGCCTCGAACACCCGGGCATCTTCCTGGATCAGCTCGCAGACCGGCACAAGGCCAGCGAGCACGACGCTGTACTCGCTTCAGCATCCATTGGCACACACACACAGGTCCGTGGCGGAGTGCCAGACTGGAGCTGCATATCTCATAATGGATGTGGACACCGAGGCGAGTAGCTTTCGCTTTTGCCGCCGATGGACCGCTATGGTGTTCCGCATGAGTCTCAAAACAGCCCCTGCTACATGGAGCGCCTCTAATCTCCGCCTCCCCAATGTGGATCGATGCTGCGATCGGCCTTCTGACGCTCGAGACCATCACCACCGCCTCCGTGTTCGCGGGAGCAAGTCATGGTGATGTTTCCCCATCCAACGCATAAGAGAGTGCACCACCGCTGCTGCTGCTGCTGCTGCTGCTGCTGATATGTTGCTGCTTCAGGGCTGTCTCCCAGGGACCATGATAACCAGATCGTTGGCGAATCTAATGGCCTGGACCTGTTGGAGGGAGCTGCACGTGCAGTACTCCGTCGTCGTACATGACATTCCACAGGGTGGGGCCCAAGATAGATCTCTGTGGAACGCCAGCGGTGACGTGCCGTACGACAGGGCCATCAGTAGTGTTGTAATGCAGCTCTCGTTCTTTAAAATAGCTCCGAAGTATCCGCTGAATTCTGGCGGCGGGGACCTGCTTCTCTTCAAGCGCGAGAACAATGGACTGCTAGCTCGCCGTGTTGAATGCGTTAACGGATGTCCAGTGTAACGATCAACAGGAATCAGTTCACGCCAGCTCTGGTACGGTTTAGCAACATGGTCGTCGTTCTTCCAGCCGCGGGAAACGAGGCACGATTCAGGCAGTCCTGATCGACTCTTCGGAACACGTCGCGATGCTCGATGAACGATGGATGGATGCTCCGGAAACAGGTCAGTGACGATGCGCGATCCTGGACCACTCGGTTGGCCTCCGGTGGCGCTCGACTGTCACGGAGAGACGTGAGCACGACATCCTGATCCTGATCCTCGACGACGTCAATGAGGTCCTGGAACCGCCGTTCCTCGCTCCTCTTTATCGCCTTCTCAAGTGTCCTCCTCGCAGCTAGCTGATTTGCGAGGAGGTTCCCGTTTGATGGGCTACGGTCCGGTGGCTACCATTGCTACGCTCCTTACCGAGTCGTACACCCAGGTGGGGTTGTTTGCCGGAGGGCGGAAAACTTCTGACAGCAATAGGACGTCCATACATCCATTTCTCCCCATCTGCAGGGCGAGATCCTGCGCCGTCCTTCCCCGGCCCACATTTATTTGGAGGCACGGTTTTATCGTTGGTCGATAATCTAATGTAAGGATCGAATTCTTGCTTCAGGTGAGATTCTTGAGGTGGTTCCACGAGACGAAATTGATCGACTGAGCCATTAAAAACCGTCAATGGGTAGTTGAACGACCCACAACATCCTTCATATACCGGGCTTTGGTTGGGTGGTACGATTCATGCTCCGAAGAGATAGTAAAACGAAAGATACAAAAGATTGCAGCAGATAGGATGTGTATTCCTGATCTGCTTGCTATTGTATGTGTTTCCCTCTTTTTCTTTTCTTTTCAAATATCCAGGGACTTCACTGAAATGCAACAAACTTATTCTACCATATAAGCCTCCCATTCGGTTGCTCATGCTCATTTATAATCGCGAGGGATCCATTTGACTCTCTTCTATCCACTAACTTGGCTGGTATTACTTCCAATTGTTTCCACCCCCCGTGTGACAGTGTTTCCCAACTTTCTCCTCGTTTCTGCTTTTATGCTTTTACATGGCTTTTCCTGTTTCTGGTTCCGTTTCTGCTCCTTATTTACAAGTATATCTTTTCTCTCTTCGTTCCAGGTTGTTTTTATTCTCGGTTTAAGTTAAGGTACGGATAGAAATTGATCCGCTAGCCACACAAAACAACACCAGAGGCACCCCATAGGATCAAACCCAATACACACCTGCTCCCACTGACCGAAAGAACCTCCGGCCTCCCGGATCGCGATCGCCGCGGCACACTGGCTTCGTCGGGAGGACAATTAAGATTGGCGTTCATTCTGGCTGCATTGGCGTTTGAGTTATAGCATAACACAAAATACACGAAATAAGAGAGCAAGAAAATAAAGAACAAATTGTATCATTTGTCACGTGAAAATTAGCATAGGTAGTACTGTAGTAGCACGTAATGCCACCCTTTCAATAAAGCCCCTATTTCGCGACTAAATATTAATCACTTTCTCGATTGGGCTTACATTAAAAAAGAGCGATTTAAAAAATGCCATGAATGTGGCCCTTGCATGTGGATTCAATAAGTATTATTTTTATATACCAATCATCCATGATATGTTGTAATCAATAAAGAAATAAAATGGGCTTGAAACGTAAAAAGCTATAAATAAAGTTTAAATGTGTTTTCTAATTTCTATGCCTGCGATCCAAAAGAGTAAGTTTACGTGCGGGTAAGTTACCTCCGGCCCCTCAAATTGATTGGCCTGCATTTGCTTTCTCCTCCTGCTTCACCAACAAGGATTTCAATCGATGACGATACTATTTCAATCAAAGGATAATAAATCTTTAACACACAACTTGTGATATGTGTTCCGATGCGGTAATAATGTAAACAAATAGTTTGTTGTGTTTTCCAAACCCCCGTTTTTGTGTGCATTTTCACCCTCTCACGCGTCCCCGTTGTTCGTTTTCTTTGCCCCGGTTTTTTTTTGCGATCTATTTTCCACCTTTCTTGCGCGTTGAGCAACGAAAGAAACGCAGCTGCATTTTGCTCCGATTGATCCTGGCAAGACGAGTCCTTGCCTACTTAAAGAGCCGCCCTTGATTCAACAGCGATCAATCGGTGGAAAACCTTCGTTTTTCCGCGAACAACACCTGTTTTTCCCCGGCCACAAAAACATTCCCATGGGTGGTCACGTCGAAAGAAAATATGCATTTCCAAATCCAAAAGATTTTTCAATTCCATTTTCCAATGACCGTTCAATGCCAAAGCCGAGTTAAAATGATGACCAACGACAGACATCCAACGATTAAAATCGCGCTTTCAAGACGGTACGCGAAAGCAAACTTCAAAATCGTTGTCGGAACCGAGTCTTCGAGTGAACGAAAATTACCCATCTTTTTAATAGGGTCGCAGGCATGCGAGGAGGCTGTTTGTTTTGAACCAGCTGGTACGCCTGATGCCACGTGCGCATGTGAAATGGTACTACTGCTCCGTAACAAGAAAGAAGAGTGCGGATGCTTTCGTTTTGCTTTCCACACCATCGCACCATAATGCGATCCAATACATTAACAGCGATCGAAGCACGCCACGCCACCGCACGAGCTGCGATAGTAACTGACAACGAGAGAGAGAGAGAGAGATAGCATTCGAATTTGGCAAGCGCGTGAGAGCAAGAAAGAAATATGTCCAGCTGAACTCCTGGTAGCACGTGGTCCAATGCTCCGATCAGATGTTGCACTATGGACCACAGCGTGACGAAACCACACCATTTTTATCCATCACATTAATTTCACTTGCTTTTGTAAATCAAAGACACTTAAAGCTGCCGAAAACGTTAATTTATGTTACAGAAGTTTACAACAAACAGCATTCTTTGTTGTTTTCAGCAAAAAAATGATACTTATTTATGAAGCGATGTATTTTAAACACGTTTATTATCGCATGGATTATGGCCACCAAGCTTCCACAGTACAAAACCATCGCTCCATAGTGCGATCCAATTTACCGTTGACGATCGATAGCAAACCACGCCCCCGCACGAGCTGCGATAGTAACTGATAACGAGAGAGAGAAAGACAAAGCATTCGAATTTGGCAAGCGCGTGAGAGCAGGAAAGAATTGCGGACAACAGACGAGTTATTTCCTTGGAGTGAAGAGTGCGATCAGCTATGGACAGGCTACCAACTGCAGGTAGCCTCCTCGAGGCATGCTCTCCTGTTATTATAGCCGGTTTTTGGATAGCGAAACTTGAACGTCGAAAAACGCTTTTTAACAGCGAGCGGACCAGGGACGACGACGACGCGCTCACGGATGCCTGCCTTTGGGAGGGTTTTCTTTCGGTGGTGGTTTTATTTAAATAAATTTACGAAAAAACCTTTTGATATGAGACACTTTTTAAATACCGTTTATTTTCTAATCAATCACTCTTCCAGCCAGGTGTTGTGGGGTTTTTCATTTTTATTATTTTGTTTCGATAATGTGTGTATGCATTATTAGTTATTTTCCGCCAGCAGGTTTGTAATATTATCCTGTTGCAATTATCCAGAGTTATTGCGTTAGTGCGTTTGTCTGTTTGTTTGCCAATTAATTGCTGCTTCACTTACAAACATAGAGCCCTTTAACTAGGTTAGTTACATTCCTGCCTATCCTAGAGCTGCTACGAGTTGAAGATTGTTGTTCCGAGTTTGCATGTTATATATTTCTATTTCTGATTTCGTTTTGCTTGCAACGTGTTCCACCAACATGAAATATGCTTACCTTTGGCGCTTATTGCCTATTAAATAAACCTATATTTATATTTAAAGATGTGTAAATACGGTTGAATTTGTGTATATTTCGTTTTTTTTTTATTTTTTGAGTTATCATTTGCAAATGAATGTACCACTTTATTCAACCATTCGCAACGGTGTATCCCTTTTGTCTTCATTATTATATCGTTTCTCTAGCTCTCGCCTTGGGCAAATTACTCGAGATTAATAATCATTGCAAGCGATCGTGCTACGGACACGCGGTGAAAGGCAAAGCATTTAAGACAAATTAGTTTGGGGGGGTCGATCGTAAAAAGCACAAATAATTTAACTGTCCTTTTTTTGTTGTTGTTACGTTTACTTATGCTACATCTAGCTTACTATCGTTCGCCAGCAGCTCACATTTGCACAAATAGGCATAGGTTACCGGGTCGAAGAATAGAACACCTTCAAACAGGACAGATTGAATTTTTCGCAGGGTTCGATAGTAAGTTATGGTAGTTTCCAATTTTTAGAATAATTTGTACCCAATTTGTTATCACTTTCGCCCCCTTTCACTTTTGTTAATGTTTTACAAAATCTAACAGGTATAATTATCCTTTTTGCACCTTGCGCTCAACGTATTGCATATGAACACGTTTAAAGAGAAAACAAACCAATCGTGCATTAAATTCAGAGCGCCTATTTATGGTTTTGATGTTTCATGAAAAAAGTGCACTTTCTTTCCTGGTTCAAGGTTCGCCGATTCTACAGTTTAGCACGAGCACAGGCATAACCACGATAATCACACGCATCCAAAGCATCTGTTCAAAGCCGATAGATGAAAAGAGAACATAAGTTAAAAGAAATAATACAAGATATAATGATTCTTTAAAAGTAATGCTGTTTATTCCATTTCTCGTTTAATAGCTTTCCCTTTTTTTTCAGTATATACTAATAATAGTTATGCATTTTATATTGTTTTTTTTTTCAGCGTTCGCGTTCGTAGGCTGGCAGTTTAAAAATATATAATTCATATTGAAATTTGATTGAACATCCTCCGCCGCTCGCGTCGTTTTTTTAGTTGTTGTTGTTCTCTTTCTTCTACATTCTTTGTAATCCTAAACAGAAAGGAATTTAACTTTAATTGTCGCTACTGGTTGTTTGTGTTAGCTTGCTCTGCCACCTGTTGTGTCTAGAAATATATTCTCTTCCTTCGTTTTTTTTTGTGTTTTGTTTGCTTCTTTGTTTGCTTTATGTTAGTGCAATCTTAGGTGTATTTGTTTGATTCGCTTCGTATCATGTGCTCTTATCTTAGCTAAACCTTTTTGCACAAACCGTACGCCCTTTTCGCTTGCATCTGGCTGGTCAGTTCCTACTTCCTGATCCATATTTTTCCCTTTTATTTTGCATTTCGCGTTACCAGCACTAAAACATTACTTTAATTGGGTTTTTTTTTTCATTAGCAGGCCATCAGGCGTACTTAAGCATACGAAAAAACAAAAATAAAATATGCAAATCAACCACGCGCACATCCATTATAATAGTCAATAAATAGTACACTGCATTTAGCGAAAACTCGCGAACACGATCGGTTTATGGTTGCTACGATCTGCTTACTCCATCCTTTGCTATGTATGGATTAACATTTTTTTTGTTTGCGTTGGAGACAACATGTACCGCATATTGTTTGTTTGCAAACTAGCAATTGTACTGCGCTAGCTTACCTACCGATTGAAAGGGCGTCTGAAAACAATAGCACTCGTTGCACCATGTTTGTAACAACAACAAAAAAAAAGATATACTTTAATGCCAATTTGTTGGAGCCTCGCTGGGTGTTATGGCTAAGAGTTTATACGGCAAGTGGGTCCAACAAATGTTCCCGTGCAGCGTACATAGCCATAGATCCCACATCCCGGATCCTGGATGTAATTTTCCGCTCATTCGAACAGTTTGAAAACGTTTCATCGAACGTGATGCGTCGGTGCAAAAACTCTCGTCACACATGTGGCACACCTTTGGCCCGTCGAACGAATCATAGCGCGGTTGGCGTATGACTTTAGCTGCTTCGCTTAATAAGCTATTTCTCTCGATACGCTAGCCATAAATGCCTGAACAAGCAAACAAGCGGACAGCAAAAGCTGACAATATACAATTCTAATAGACGCACACAACGTTGAATTTTCTTCCGTTCCGTTCGCGCCACACACGCAGGACACACAGGACATCTACTCATACGAAATCAACTAAAAAAAATTCCCAGCTGCCTTTTCAATGGTGCTAAATTAAAACGAGAGAAAAAAAAACGAAATTTTCAGTTGATTTCTTTTTCACCAATGTTACTCACGTTCACGCCAAGGCAACAGAATCCTTCGAAACGAAAAAAAAAATACACGCTATTCGCGAAAGAGATAATACATTGGTTGTTCAAAGGATTATATTCAAAAAGAGAAAAGAAAACTCAAATTTTACATCATTCTGTTCACACGATCGTCAACTAGCAAGGTGCCATCAAAAAGCCAGGCGTTCTCCTTTAGTCCGCTACTACTTCGCCCAATTTTGCGTCGCGTGTTTCTTCAGAGTTTCTTTTCTCGCGAAACGAAACCGAAGTCCTAACCGAAGCGGTTCGCTATTTTCTCACGTAGGCTTGGCTTCTTCCATTGCAGCCCACAACCGGGCTTAGAGCCCAACAGTTACATCCGAACAGGTTTTTTTTTTTCAAATTGAATCGTTCGCCTCAGTTAATCAAAACACGCATCTTGGCTAGCTACATTCTAATAACGATCGTTTTGTATTTGCCACTGCTGCCTTCGCCTACGTTGTGGTGATAAATTATCATTTTAAATAAATAGATTATTACAGTTATTCTCAGCTACTTTACGGCTTCATTTTTTTTTGTTTCTACAAAAGGTCTGTACCTTGGAAATTTGCACTAAATATTGTTGTCGTGGCAATACCAGGACATTTTACTCAATCGTTATTACTTTGCCATGTGTGTTTCTGTTCGAATGATGATTTCATCGCTTTCACTCTCTGTTCTGCACACCAGCTTTATATATTTCATTTTGTCGTGCTGCGGATTCTTCGCAAGTATTCCTTACTGACCACAGGCTCAAAATAGTTTTTTTTCTGTTTATATTGCACAATAACGTAGCAGCTGTGCAAGTATTCAAAAGTAAAAGAGTCAATGGGGGACATTTGCGATATAATAGTTGTATCTTAGTTGGTTTTTTGCTTCCTTTTCTTCTTCTGTTTTGCAAAGTAGACTCTTCGATAATATATGCAATGTTTTGTGTGTTGCCGTCTTTCAGTATTGCAGAACAGATGTTTATCCTATCTTTGTAACACTTTTTGCTTGGCGGATAATTGATTACTTCCATCGTCATTGTAATATTTGCGCATAGCGCCAAATTTTTTTTTGCACACATAGCAGTGTTCGTCCGGGATTTGAAATAGAAATGTATATAAAAAATATCGTCCTCTAGATTAACATATATAACAGAAAAACCTAACATAAGCCAAACTAACCGCATTCTTCACTGCATCGTCAGCTTCGGTAAAAGTACTGAAAAAATATTGTTTTGCGGTACGCGAATGCTACACTGCAACTGCCATATTGTTTTGTTTCGTTACGTTTTGCTTGTTCGTTTTGTATGCATCGTGCTGCGCCGCATCCGGGTTTATTGCAGTGGGTCTCCAGCGGCAGTTTGACATACAGGATTGGAAGTAATGTATCTTCGTTTCATCGTTCATTTTTGCAGGATTACGAAACCAAACAAAACCAAACATAACTCGAACATCCGAATTCGCGGAAGAGCGCTGGAACTGCTGAACTGTTGGATAGTGCAAAAGCTTGCGCTCGTTTGCTTTTGTTTAGCAGTTTGGTAAGGATAAAATTACGTGACAGTGGCCCGCGTTTGTCGTTCAAAGTAGTGATAGTATAAGTTGTTTTTGATGTCGGAGTACTTTGTGAAACGAGTTTATGTATGTTTTCGTAACTTTCTTAACTGTGAATTGAAAGGAAAAAAACGCAATAGAAAGAGGAAAAGAAAAAAAAGGGTCAGAAACATTTTTGATTTTGCCCAATCCAATTCCCAATATAACTAAAGCGGATCTACGAAGCGTGGTTAGGTTCCGAAGCGTAATATTTGCCTGTTTCTAACCATGCATCATAAATCATAGCCGAAGCCCATTAGCGAAGCAAACATAAAGCAACGCTTCCTTTCAGCACTTTCATTCTCTTAGGAGATGCTTCCGAACAAACGGAAATACCTCCCGAGTGGGGGTGCTAAAAGAAACGTTCCCATTTCTTTCGTTACGCTGCACAACGCTTTCCTTCTTGTGTCATTGTGTGTATCTGTTTGTGGCCAATTCGTAGTTTCGGAAATGACATTTTTTGAAACATGGTGCTTTGTGAATGAAAATAACTATGAAACAAAAGGCACAAACAAGGTAAACATTTCATTGCGATTCGTTCTGTCGTAACGTAGTTTACGTAACGAGCAGAAGCAATAAAGGCATGACGCGATAGTGAGCATAGTGGAAAGTACGATGTTAAGTAATGCTTATCTGCTGCAATATGTTAGTGATGAATAAATAATTGAAGTTGGATACATGCTCGTCGGACTGGCTCTCCGGATTATTGCATAATTCGTTCACGTTGTTGAATGCTATCGAACTGTACTTCTTTTGTTAGCGAGAATAGAACTAGGATAACTAGAAACTATCATTAGTTCAGCCTTTGAAGGGACATTGGTAGAGTTAGTATACTGTTGTTCAAAAATTTCTTTAATGCAATGCTTGCATATTTGCTGATTACTCATTTGAATTAAAAAGTTGTAAACTAGTAATATTCAAATTTTAAATATAAAAAACGATGTATCAACCAAAAAAACCTTTTTTAAGAACCTGATAAACCAATGAAGGTTAAAAGTTAGCATTTTGAGTACATGGCGACACAAAACGGTATGATTCGAACATACAAAGATACAACACGAAAAGTAACGGGGACAAAATGGGCACAAACTTTGACACAATGCTGTTTCAATTATTGTTTTGCATTTCACACTCTGAGCTTCGAGACAAAACTGCAGATGTGGGCAAAACAAAATCGAGGGCAAGCATGGGGGCTCACGATGTGGGATGGATGGATTGATGGTTGAAGAATGGGAAAATTCCGATTTACTTTTTCTTCAGTGTAAAGAATGACCGTCTCTTTTGTTCATCCTTCTGAGAGGAAGCGGGCAGCGTCAGCGAACGGCCTTCGCCGCTTGAGTCAAGCTCGCATTGTGCTTTCAAAGCTGTTACCCATTGTTGCATTTCGCCGTCATCGTGGCACTGCAGCAGGAATTCGCCGCCATTGGATAGCCTGCAATAGGATATAAATAGTTTGATATTAGTGAGATGGAAATTTCACCGTTCATGTATGAGGTTTTTTTTTAATCTAATTCACTTACTTGATTCGGAACACGTGCTTCTTCTTCGTATAGTCACTCGCGACCTCAATTTGGGCTCCTTTCAGGTCAAGCGGTGGCTCGCCGCGGAACGTCTGCTCCGGTACAGCTTTCGTTGATTTCTGATCCTTGAAGAATGTTAACCGGCCGCTGCGGGCAACGCAATATACCTGTGGAAACAGTGAATCAACAATACAGTTAACAAGACTAGACTTTCAACGAAAGAGATAGAAAGTGACACATACCTTATCCCAAGAACGATTTGAAGCTTTTTTCGTGGTGGACTCCCATTCATGTTTTCGCGTGAGAATGCCTTCTTGGGCACCTTCCTCTGCTCCACCTGGACTAGGACGATCTGAAGTATGAGTGATTTGCCGAAAAAAAGCAGCACAAATAGCAAAAGAGTGTCCCACGAGGGGACAACATTGTTAGTAGTTAGTCGAAGTAAAGGGATCATTACAATATGGGCTTTTTTCATCTATGTTCATCAAATCAAAGTGATCAGAGTTATTCGTTATCGTGCAACCTCGTTACGAAATGTATTTACCGTAAAAGATACAGTCAACATTTGACATACTAACTTTCATGCTGATTTCATTTTTGCACTGGCACTAACAGTTGAAATAACACGCAGCAAAACATAACACTTATGCTTGTCTACTTTGCAATTGATTGAATCAATTATTTTGCATATAAATCTAAAATGCTGGCAATATCCAGATGAAAACGAAACACCACACAGCAACATGCAATCATTTAACGAAAAAAAAACACATGCTAACATGCTAAGTACTCTTATGCTTATGCACAACAAAAACCAACATCAACAACAAATCATGCACTTAATACGAATACATATGCAACAACTATGGTATACCTACTGTAAATATCCGGAACGAGATATGAAAAAAAAACCGACAATGATTTGGGTATTGTTAAAAAATGAAAAAAAAACGAGAAAGTAATCTAAACCATATACTAATAGCTAACGCAACACAAGAATGTAGGAATGATGAATGAAATATAGCCGACCAACTTTTGAAAGATTTACAGAGTTACTTAAAGAAGAATTCGTTCATCTGTGGCGAATCTTATACCTTCGTCATCCGAAACCCCGTCATCCGCCTTCGAGCTGGTGCGCTTCCATCTAAAGCTACGGAAGGGGCTTTTGGAGCGAGATCGTCGACTGACCTTAACTCCTGCCGACGCGCTGGCGGAACTGCTGGATCGTTCCTTCGGTACACCGGAATGCCGCCGTGACACTAGCGATTGGCCAGCAACTGCATAAGCGAGTGCAGATTGGAACAAGGCGCGCCACATCGTGCACGTGTTTGTGATTCGGTAGCGAACCATACCACGCAGCGGTGGCCGTTGTGGATAGAGTTTAAAACATTTTGGGCATGCAGCGCGGCGAATTCAAGTGAAGATGAGCATGGTTTATTTGTGTTTGAAGTCGCCATGTGGCAGGCGTACGTAGATGATGTAAAGTGGTACGGTAAGAAATAAATCAAATGGAAGATAAAATAATGAATAAATGAAGAAATTGAACAAATGCAGAAATCAAATAACAGAAATGAATATACGGAATGTCAGGGAAATTATGAATGTAGCCAAGTTAAACCTCAACCAAACACTGACAATTATCGATATTCAAATATGTAAGGAAGATCCAACCACCTTCACATTTATCGCAAAGATTTCAACTGTTGTTTTACGCTTGGATATACTTACAAGAAGCTCGCTTCGGTACAGCACCGGTAGATCCGGCAGCAGTTTTAAAAACCGAAGTACTTTGTTCTAGAGAAGTGCTTCGAATCGCCCCAAACAGTATCTTACTTTTTCTGACATGCACTGAACAAAAAACCAACAAAAGAAACCCAAACAACAACCATACCAGAAGAAAACAATGAAAAATAAACCATGTTAGTTCGATATGAAAAAAGCACCACTTAACAGATAAATTTTAATAAAATTTATAATAAAACGACAATAAGCAGTAAATACAAAAACTACACATATCAAAAGTACTATCTAGAGGCAACTACTAGAGACAAACACGAAACTGTTTGTCTTGTAATCAGCACACCAAACACAAACACTACATTAATAAGCCACAGCAACCAAGCACTTGAAATGTGAGAAAATTGCAATGTACTACAAAGAACGAATATAATACATTTTATCAGAGTTGTACTAGACCATTGCCAGCATAAAATGCACAGTGTATAAGAAATAAACAAAAAGGCACACACAATCATTTGAAGCATTTGTCTATAAAGCCAGAATTGAAAAAAGGACATAGTGTTATGCTCAAGTACCTGTCTGGGAAATGGGTCTTTCTTTTTCTACAGGTGAAGTTGCACGCATAGTGACTACGGGTGTTAGTATTTGAATTTCCATACGATACAGTATTTGTTACGTGTTTACCACGTCGGCGTCCGATATGTATGCCAATGGATTATTATTTTTGTTAATTACAATATAGTATGTTAGCATAGTGAATCGCGCGGGCAGCGTGTAAAAACGAACGGATTGTGGAAGTATATAAAGATTCGGTTTTAGTGGCAGAACATCGTTAGCGGTAGTAGAGTAGTTAAGTATTAAAAAGTACAAACTTAAAAAATAAACTAGAGCACAGATTCGAGGACAAGGACGAAACGTTCTATGTAGGATTATTAGTTCAACGTAGGGTGGGAGTGTCATAGGAAAGGGTAAAAAAATTATATGCATTTTTAAGATTAGCTCACCTGACTCCTGTTCTCTGGTGGAATGTGGAGATCCTGGTGCATCCGCAGCATCACGTGCTGCAGCTGCCTCTGCCTGACGGGCAGCTTCTGCTTCGGCTTCAGCGGCGGCACGCGCTGCTGCTTCCACTTCCAGGCGTTGACGCTCCGCCTCTTCGGCCGCATCTTGGCGACGCTTCATTTCTTTGAGCTCAAACTAAAGAGATACGAATGGCGTGAAACAAACCGAACGTCCTGATTTGTGGTAAGTGTGGCAACACAAAAAATAAAACAAAATCTCACCGTTGTCAATCGCTCTAATGCACTAAAGCGTTCTTCTTGGGCAGCGGCAGACTTCTCGAAGGCTTCGTGTTTCTTGATAAGATTTTCGACTTCATCAATCGTGTGTCCTAGCTCGGTAGACATCAAATACGGTTCCTGTGCGATGAGCCATGCTTCGGCTACGGCAGCATCTCGGGCAAATTGGTACACTTCCAATACTAAAGAAATTGAGGAAAGAACAATTCATGTTTATGCTCGAAACATATCACACACACACACAACCGTTCACAATACTTACTCAACTGAAGGTTCTCCCAACGTTCTTCCCATCGATGTAACAAAGCATTTCGGCTGTTTGTAAGCTGCAGCAGGCGATCTTTAATATCAGCGGATGCATAATGGTTGCGTGACAGCAACTCTTTACCCAAAGCCAGGCATGCGCTGAAATTATCCTCCCGGGTATCGATTTCGGCCTTCAGACTCTGGTGATTGTTCATCAACAGCTCGACTCCGGACACATCGCGAGGCTTCTCCGAGGTGTTCATCTGTCGCACGACGTCTTCCATCCACAGCATCAGCGTGCGGACCATATTGAAGAACTTGAACAAGTCACCGGTGTCGGCAAGCTTACCACGGCGCTCTTCGCACATGCCCTGCAGATGCGCCCAGGCGTTCAACACTTCATGCTCGCGGTTGGTGATTTCTCTAGCCTTTTCACCGGCGTAAGCCGCCTGCAGTTTGGCCGACTCCTCTTGGATTTGTTGTACTTGCGAGTGCAACGTCATCAGGTCCTGAATGAAGTTCTGGTGTTTGCGCTGCAGTGCCGACACAACACCGGCATCGCGTCCCAGCTCCTCTGACACGCCATGCTGCTTCTCGTTGATGCGTCCCAGCACGTCCTTGCAATCGTGGAAGAACTTGTGCAACTCGCGCGAAGCCGCCAACATTGCCTTTCGCGTTTCGATCAGCTCTAGCAGATCTTGCCACGATTCGTTCAACCCATCCTTCCATTCCGCGATCGTAGCACTGTCCGAGTGGCCCGCATGGATGAGATCATCCGCAATACCGTTGGCCTTGGCGACACGCTCACTGCCGACGGTGGCCGTATCTTGGGCAAATTCATTGAACCGTTCCCAAAGCAGCGTAATATGATCGTAATCCTGTCCGAGTTCATGCGAACCAGCGACGACCTCGCGATCAGTGATCCACTGCTCTAGATCGTCCACTTCACGGCTCAACATGAACAGTTGTAGAGCTTCATCCAGACGGGCACGACGTTCACCGGCAAGATCCTTCAAACCAGCGTACAACTTGTCCAGCTGCGATTGCTTCACGGATACTTGATCGCTGTAAGCATGTTGCTCCGATGTCAGCTGACGGGCCGTTTCACCCAACTGACGAATCGTATCGGCATAATCCTCCACTGATTGCTCTAGGCTTTCGTGCTTCTTCATTAGGTTCTGCGCAGACGTTTCATCCTTGCCGCGATCTTCCACCATCATGTAGAGCTCCTGTTCGCTCATCCACGATTCCGCTTCAGCAGCATCGAAGAAGTATTGCTGCACCTTCTCAGATTGGTCCAGCTGTCTGTGGCGGTTTTCAACGGCATCTTTCAACTCCTGCCACTTCTGTGTGAGCTGGCTGATCAGATCTGCGTACGGACCGGCGTCCTCATGTCCTTCGTCAATCAGCTTCTGTCCGTTGTTGCAGATCGTCATGATGCGCGGTTCATGGTTATCAATTTCGGTGTTCAACGACTGGTGCTTCTTTTTCAGCACGTGCACATTAAATAGCGAATTTCCATATTCCGTCGATTCTGCCAATGGCATCTTCTCATCGATCCACAGCTTCTCGTCTTCTACGTCGCGTCGGAATTGGAACGCTTCCTTCTTCTTTTCCAACTGACGTTGACGCTCGAGCAACGGTGCCTTTATCTTCTCGAAACGTGCATTGACAGCCTGTTTCTTCTCCACGATCGGTTCGACCACGTCCTGCGGTGCGGTCTTCGTGAGAACTTCTGTCTGTTTGTCTAACTCCTCTACCTGACGAGCCTTAACGGCCATTTGCGTTTGGATGATTTGCTGTTTCTGCATCAAAATGTTCACTGAAGTCAAATCGTTGCCAGTGTCGGTATTGATGATCTGCTTCTCCAGATCGTCCATCCACGAATCAATATCATCCACGCTCTGCTGCACGATCACCTCCCTCTTGGCATCGAACAAGAGTGCGCCCTTCTCCTTGGTGCTGGTTTCAAGTTCATCAAAGTTCTTCGACAAATCTGTCAGCTTCGGCTCAATAATCTCCTTAAACTCTGGCTTCTCGACCATCAGCTCCTGAGCGGCTTTCTTTGCCTCGTGTAAACGTTCCTTGTTGGCAGCAATTTCCGCTTCGAACGCCTGATGACGGGTCCATTTGGAATGCACGGTCTTTGCGCTACGGTACGTGTCATCTTGTGCAGTTATGTATTTCTCCTGCACCCACTCGGTCAGCTCCTCGATGTCTTGCAAGAACTCATGCAGCTTCACTTGATTCTTCAACTTCTCGTGCAGCTCCAGCGCACGGTTACGATTATCATCGCGACGATGAGCGATGCTTTCGGCGCGCTTGGTGATCTTATCCGCATCGAAATGATCCTTACTGGTCATCTGGCCCGCCACCTGAACAATCGTATTAAACTTCTCATCATTCGCCTCCATCGTTGTAAGGAAGGCTTCGTGGCGCTTCAATTGATTTTCTGCCTGTTCCAGATTAACCGGAGTATCGTCTTTGCTAAGCACGTGCTCTTGCTGACTGAGCAGAACCTCGGCTTGACGAGCGTCGCGGTTGAATAGCTGTTGATCCAAGCCCTGCGATAAAAGCACCTGGCGATTTTCCCACATCTGATGCAGCTCTTCCCATCCGTCCTTAAGCGCCTTCAAGCGCTCGCGCAGGAACATGTACTGAGGATCTTCGGTTTGGGTCGGTTCCGAGGTCAAACCTTCGCCATAATCCATCATCTTCTTATAATCCTCGGTATAGTTGTCGATTTCCTCACGGATGCTCTGATGCTGATTGAGTAGTTTCTCTGCCTCCGGTAGAGACGTCGGTGTATCCTCGGAAGCAACGTCGGTTTGGGTCTTTGTCAGCCATGCCTGGAAGTGATCAAGATCGCGCAGGAAACGATGCAAATCGCCTGCTTCCTCCAGTTTGGAGTCGCGTTCTTTCAGCATCTGTGTCAACTGTTCCCATATTATCTGAATCTGCGCCACGCGCTCGCGGATCAAAGCAGCCTCTTCCGGATGTTCGCCTTCAATTGCATCTGCTTCATTTTCAAGCGCTGTCAATTTAGCCTGGATCGCGGCCAGGTCGCGTTCCATACCGCTCAAACGACGTTGTAGGGTCATCACACCAGTAAGATCCATTTGAAGACTGTCCGTTTCGGTAAGAATACGTTTCTTGTCTTCAATCCAGGAAATCGTCTCACGACATTCAATGTAGAAGGTTTGAACACCATGGGCCGACTTCAGGTCGTCGCGTTTACTTTCAGCTTGTTCACGCAGCTTCGACCAAGAGTTGTTGAGGTGATTCTGCTTTTCCAGAATTTCTTGAGAATTCGGATGTTCGACGTGTAGCAGTTGACGAGCGAGCTGATTCACCACGGCAACGCGAGATGCATTCGCGTTCATTTCCTTATCGAACCCGTCGTAGCGATGCTTCATGATCTCGACGTCTTCGATATCTTTGCCAGGAACCATGGTTTGCAGCATACGTTCCTTTTCACCGATCCATTGCTCAACACCATCGCTCTCCGAAATCAATTTGTACAAACTCAAAGCATCCAGCAATCTCTGCTTGCGCAATTTAGCCAACTCTATCAGCTCCTTGTAGCGAGCATCAATCGCAGCCAAACGTTCGCGTACTCGCTCCTGCTCGGGAACATTTAGCGTCAAGCGATCTGCCTGAGCGTGCAACTGTTCAATCGTTTCAGCATAATTTTTGAGCTCATCTGCCACATCCTTATGCTTCTTCAGCAAACTCTGCACATTTGCTTCATCACGGCCCACGTCCTCCGACGACACCAGGCGCAGCGCATCCAGCATCCAATTGTCAATGTCATCGGCGTCAGCGAACAGTTGGAAGTAATCAACAGCGTTCTCCAATCGCTTGCGACGATATTCCGTCAAGTCACGCAAGTTATTCCACATAGCCAAAATTTCCTTCAGACGCTCGTCGATGCGATCAGCACCGAAATGTCCGCGGCGCACCAGCTCATCACCAACTTCACTGACGGCCATAAGCTGTGGTTCGTGGGACTGAATCTCGGATTCCAGCGCCTTATGCTTCGACAGCAGAAGATTTACTGTCGTCAAATCATGACCAATCTCGTCAGCTGAAACAATCTGCTCCTTCTCCTTGATCCAATTTTCTTCGTCCGCCATGTCCCAGTAGAACTGCCACAATTTGCGACTCTCTTCCAGTCGGGAGCGACGTTCTACTGCTAGCTTGCAAAGTTCGGCATATGCATCCTCCAGACGCTGAACGCGATCGACGATAATCGACGGATCACACGGTTTGTAGTTGTCTTCCTCGTCTACCAGGAATTTTTGCGAGTTTTGCACCACCTGTTTCACGCGGTCACCAAGAACGTTGATGTCCGCCTCGACCAGCGAATGCTTCTGCAATAAATCCTCAACGCCCATCAGATGTTTGCCGTAGTCATCCGTAAGCAGACGTTGCTTGATTTCTTCCATGGAATCTAGGATGTAGATCATTTCTTGGAAGTTCTGCTGGAGCTGAATCGAAAACTCAAGTCGCATACGGCGTGCTCGGAGCAGCTCGATCAAGTAGTTCCACAAACGCAACACGTTGTCCTTACGGGCAGCAATGCGCTCGATGTCGTGATATTTTTCTGCCTCCAACTCGTTGCATACCGCCACAACGGCCTGCACGCGTTCTTCGTATGCGAATATGTCCGTCTCGATAGCCTCGTGCTTTTTGGCAGCTGCCTCGACGGCTGCAAGATCAAAGCCGAAGTTGTCGGTGCTGACCAGGCGTTGGTTTTCGGAGAGCCAGGTCTCACGCATGGTAGCCTTGCGATTGAACCGTGCGGCCAATTGCTCCAGTTTCTCTTGACGAATGAGCTCCTCGCGCAGAGCAAGTTCCCGCTCGTGCTCGGCCTTCTCCAGACGTTCCCAGGCTTTGTTGATGTCCGATATCATCTTACCCTCCTTAGGAGTATAAGGTTTTTGATTGTTTGCTCTCATTTTGGATTGGAGCGTGAACAACAACACCTCAAGGTTGCCCTTTTCCACAAACTTCGGCGGTTTCTCGACCGTGCGGTAGTTAGAGAACTGCGCTAACTGCTGTTGGACTCCTACGAGCGAGTTGACAAAGTGCCTATCGCCCAGCTGTACGATTGTCACTTCGATCCATTTCAGCAGCTCGCTTGTCAACGACTCGTACTCATTGATCATGCGATCATTGTCCATCGCAATACCGACCACCTTGCCGATACGCTTGCCCTGAACCGTCTCCTGCTTCAACTTGCTGAAGTAATGATAGTACGTTACTACGTAGGTAATGATGGACTTTTCATCGGGATGATCGACAAAAATGTCCTCCGCATCGAGCAACTTTGTTAGTCCCAGCTTTTCCTCAGCAACATTGAACGCGTTGTTCAGGTTCTGGATTGGGTTCGTTTTGGACAGCTTGTCGAACTGTATCAAGTCCGGCCGATGCTTATGTATGATGGCATTGAACGCCAGGCCATCGCGCCATGATGTGGTGAAGTTGCGCACGTTCACATTATGATAACCAGCCGTTTTCATCTGACACCACAGTAACAGGGCATCCTTAGCCGATTTTGTCTCTTTGTTGTCCGTTTCTTCTATTGTGATGTCTTGAATCTGAAATTTTACAATATTTTGTTATACACAATGTCATCTACAGCAGGTTTAAAACACCTGTTGTCATACCTGGAAGCGCAGAATGATAGTCCAGATCAATCCTAGATTAAGGCTTGCATTTCCATCCACAATATCATGCGAACCGATATTCTCCAAATGGACACGCTGCTCGCGCAAAAATTGCAACGCCTTGTCCACGTTCTCCAGGCAATGGATACGCATTTTGCCCTTGGTCGGTCGTGGCAACCGCTCGCCTGACAACACCTCCAGCAGCTTGATCAGATTCTTACCATCACGCATATCCACGTAGAGGTCTTTGATCGGACTGTTCACTCGCACGAGATGGGAGTTGACCCATTTTGTGAATGTCTTTTTTTGAACGCTTTCACGTTCCTCTGAAAATGGGAAAACAAATTAGAAATGAAATACACTGTGTCTAATGTTTTTTTTTAATTTCTTGTTGAGGAGTACTTGCCTGCTAACGCCTTGATGCGTGATCGTTCGAACAAACGTGAACTGGAGTTTCCTCCGTCGTATTCGATATCTTCGATGAATTCATTTCCAGGGCCCTGGCTTGGGTCCCACCGGACCACGGAAATGTCAGTCGTCATGATTAGGAAGCAATGGAAAAGAAAATAATCTCTATTTTCTTCCTTCCTCCCCTGGGCTAAGGATGTTTAAGTTAATCTGCTCAAAACGTGAGTAGTTGCCCGTGCTTTTTTATCCAATAAATCTCCAATTACTTGATTGATGTATCTATTTTAAAAGAAACAAACATAATTTATAAATTTAACGTATACTTTGTCTTAAATATAATAGAGAAATAATTTAAATTTAATTTGTCTTTCTTACAAATTTGCCCAGCTTGAACAACCTTATCTATATTTTTTTATTCAAGCACGATAAGCTTTGAAAACATTAGGTAGAATATACTATTACAATTATGCACAGCATAATAATATTTAACCACTGTAACTTAAATCAAAATCGGAGATAGAAACTGTATTAATATTTTTTTTGTGTACTCGAGTAGGTACAGGATGCGATCAGCACGTTTCTGAAAATTCAAAATTGATATCTTTCTCTGAAAATTGAACACGGCGAAGGAAGAAGAAATATTTGTCCCAGAATTTCAAAAAAAAGGGATACATTTCAGATCAAACTTACTCTTCGACTAGACAATCATTGCATTGCAAGTTATTGAGCGAACTACTGCAGACACAGTTGCTATCAGGGTACGGCAATTTAGCAGCTCACAAACACGAACTCCACTTTTAGGGTGTATGTTTGATCGCGTACGAGAAGAGAAGATGTACGAACGCTCGCAGCAGAGCGGACTCTATTTTGGGCGTTGTCCAAGTTTTGTGATACGTGCGGCTAAGCCTGCCGATCACCAGACGCACAGCTCAAACAAACGAATTGACGTTGGTTTGGATTTGGTAGCGTGTTTTTCGAAACCAAAAAAAAAACACCGTGTTAACACTACCGCTCTGCACTTCCATGAAAAGTGGCTAGACACACTGTTCAAGAAAAAAACTCGTCCATAAATGTTACGCTCCTACAATGATAAGCAGGCGCATGATAAGACAACAAAATGAACTTAATTTTGTCGCTTCATTTGCGGTGTGGCTCATTTTTTGAACCAATGTATACAAAAATGAAAAATCCTCTTCAAATGTGACAATACTTACAAGAAAAACATCATTCATACGTTTCTGTCATGTCGAACATGTCGTAAACCACCAACATGATTAAGAAAAATAACTGATAAACTGGAGATAAATAAACTTCCTACCATAGACTAGACGATGTTGAAAAGAAGAACTTATAAATTGTGTGATAAGGTCCAGCTAATAGATAAAATAGACCAGGATAAAAGAACGTGGTATCAAATGCGGGTTTTCGTTTAAGTAAACTTTAGTTTAACCAATGTAACGAACAACTCAACATAATAAAATGGTTAAAGAGAGTGTTCAACATAACATGAACATCACCACAGAGTAGCAGGAAATCTATTTCGCCCTTTCATCAATAATCTGGAATTACTAAAAGCATAGCTCCAAGGGAGAGGTCAAGCCAAAAAAAAAGCTTGAAAATTCTTCTCCCATCACATGTGAACCTCGATGTCATCATCATCGTTTATTGATCGCGCTGCAACAGTATGTTGGTAGCGGCACAGTTGCACAATCCTATCCAGCTTCACCACCATTCATCACGCACCACACCAAAACCAACGCGCAATGCCAGCAACACCAAAGAAGCACCAGCACACGGTCAATTATGTATAGTTGTCAAGTGGCCGGCCACGAGGGCAGGATCACAATGTGATAACAACGAAGCAATCTAGCTTCCTCCGGTTTCTCTGCAGTGTCGCCGTCAGCGCTCGATTTCCTCCCTTGATTACCGAATACACCCAGGCACATCATCGATCGGTCCGATGGGCCGGAACGACGAGCAAAGCAAGGCTGGCAGGGAGGTGAAGGGCAACAACAAAATAACAAACACAATAACCCCGGCATGATGTCATCGTGCCAATCTGATATGTTTGCTGGCATAGTAAAGCCACTCGGAGAGGAAGACTCGTTCGAGCAAGTGGCTGAAATAAAATGCAATCATCAACCCTCACTGCACACATATGCATGCATGCTAGGCCATATTTGGATAGTTTTTTTTCTACCACACTCCTTTGCAATACATAATTATAATCAGAGAGATTTCAGAGTTGCAATTACAACTAAACAATCATCTCAACAAGTCATGAGGTTCATATTTGCATACAGAATCAATAATATTTAAAAATCATGACGGTTACATTCAATCGAAGAAGCAACACTTCTTACTAACCTCAATGAAATTCATTCTTAATTCTTCTAGCCGCCAGACGCCATGAACAGATCATTCATTACTCCTTTTGTTTTTCTCATTCATTCGCTACCTATTTCGCCTTTTTCTCATTTACTTCGAAAACTCACGTCTTCAACTATTCCTTCAACTCACAACAAATGAGACCAAAGTTTCGGTTCTTCCTCTCCGCTCATTCGCGTGTGGTTATCATGACCAATTCACTCACTCTTGTGGTGGTTCATCCATCCTCCAAGCAACATTTCAGGCAGAAGAAAACATTAGAGAAAGAGTAAAAAATCAGTCACCAGCCAACAGCAGTGGCCTCGCCAATGCCGCAACACCAACAGTTAACATTTAAAATACAGTCAGCAGGCAGTGTGCTTTTGTGCCGCCGTGCTGCGGTACTTGAGAGAAGCGGCGGTGAGTTATTTTTAGGCAATGACTAAATCAGCGTTGAATTTGTTCGTCCACACCTCGTGAGCGGCTCATTCGCAGTGAGTTCTCGAACAAGCGCAAAATTTGGATTAAAATCTCATCACGCTGGGGGCGAAGCGGAGAAAAGGGCAATGTATTGAAAATGGAAGGATGTTGGCGAATTTATCGGAAAATCGTTTTTCAGGGCAGGAAGACCCACGCGCGCTGCAGCAAATGCATTGCGGCTGTCTACATTTTACATTCCAAGTGGGGCGGGTGACTTCACCTATGGCCTCTTAACCCTTAAGTACCGAGGTAATGCAATAGTAGAAAAAATAAAACTGTTTTTTTGTATACTAAAAGACCGTCGAACAACATTATCGATGCAACTTTTGTTTGTGTTGATTAAATCCTAATATATAACGAGAACGAACGAGGACTTGGATTTTATCATTTTGCGAATTTTGAATATATTATTGCAGGTATATGATACACGTAACGATTGTCATCATATATTAATATATACGATTTAATATTTTTTTCTTTTTCCACTAAATCCATGGCATCAAAAGGTTTCGTCTCTCACGTGTTTGAGTCACAAGGCGGAACACTTCTGATACAAATAAGAAGCATTCCCCATGACTGTAAGATATTTTCGGTCACTTAGGCTGCAATTCAACACCAACTGAAACTGACGAGTTGGAACAGTTTTCGTTGCGCATCTACGAGCCCCTACGAGCAGTTAAACAGGAGCTCATGTTTCACATCTCTGTTTGAGACTAAAAAAGTGCCTTCCTCTGCCCAGAGAGGGCTTCTTCCGAGTCCTACTGCCACACTTGTGAACTTTTCCAAATCGGGTATAACACAGAACGGAAATAAAGCAATTGCGTGATTTGTTATTACGCTATGAGTGAAATAGCATACGAAAGCAAACAAATGCTTTCCAACAATCCCGTTGAAAACTCTGATCTGTAGTATTTATTTGACTAACTTTGCATTTTTTTTTCACATCTTTTAGCTCATGTATTTTCCACATTTTTACTTCCACAACTCAATACAGTGGCAGGGTGTGGTTCATTTCTCTCCAACAGCTTGTCACAACGATTGTTTGCGTTACAATAATTAGTGTTACAAGCTTCCTTGTTGTTCAACATTAGAAATAACATCGCGACACACACCGTTACATGCAAAAGGGTGGGTCCTATCAAGGTAACCAACCAATTACCACACATTTGTTGACAATATGGTGTCATTGGAAGCGCTCGGTAAACAAATCGGCAGCATCATATGCAAGCAACGTTGGCTCTCGTATGACAACAGAAAACCTTTAGGATTCATTCCTAATCGAAAGGAAAAATCGTAAACAAAAATGTACGACAAACTTTGGCCGTCTGAAGGCAGAGTTGTGTGTATTGCTGCAGTACTGAATAGCAAAGGATTCGATATTCTACCCTAAATTACAGAGGTTTGTTAAAAAACGAATACTCAGAGGCATAAGTCAGATAACAGCGTACTTTAAACCATTCAACCACCACATGCATAGCCCGTATCTGGAGGCATACGTGTGCACTTCATATGACCAGCCAACGTCTACATAACGGGTGACATCATGCGGACAGCAATTTAATTCTAATTTTCCCCAATACGTCCTCTCGGATAGGATGCACAGTTCATTATAAATCTTCCAATAAAGTCCGCAATATTTTACTGTCAACTGAGTAGCCAGACCTCATCATTTCGAAATACTCTGCTCTAGTCATTCATGTATTTTAGCTTGCAAGATTTACGAAACAAAGGCCTATAAAAAGGCCTAAAAGATGTCACCTCGTGAACACAGTGCATTTAAAATATATATATTTTCAAATCATTTTTTTTTATTTTTTTTACAATCGTTTTGAAAGATCGTTCAGACGAAAATAACCGAAGATGTTACGTTTGACAGATCAGCGGTGTTCTTAAGAGCGGTTTTGGAAAAAAAACTTATCATGCGGTCCTACTTACTGCGCATGTCTTAGAAAAGGTAACAGTGTATGACATCATACTGATGTCCTGTTTGTCCTAGGTGATAAAAGTTTCCGGGATACCATTTTGCTTCGAAGTCCCCTCTACTAACGTACAATAATCTTCGCTCGCTGAACCTGTCTTTTCCGATTTCAAAAATCTAATAAATGATAAAGCGTTTGACGGTGGCTTGCGATGTTGAAGAGCGATTTTGCTCAGTCAGTTGGTATGAGCTGGGTGTTATTTTTATTCCCTCTTCACAGGAAAAGACATCGAGCGAAGACATGAACACATCAACTTCTTCATCGACACCGTTCTCAACTTATACCCGGACATCGAACATCACCAAAACCCCAGTTGAAGGTTTGGTTTATATTTGGTATCATCCAGAGGAACAGACTTCATATCTATAACGTACGTGTCTGTGTTCTATAAACGTATTCTAGCATTTTATCGCCATGTAGAGAAAAATAAACATGACTTTGAAAAGTAGAACCGATTGGTTTTTTCGGCCACGTACACTTATCAATACAATATATATGTGTGAAATCTTGTAGATAAGACGTTCTGATTGCAACGAGTGCATTCGCCCACAGTCCATATGTCAGTGGTCAACAATCTTTTTATGTCTTCTATAAATTTACCTTTAAGAATAAAAAACAAAGTTGGAATTGAAAGTGTGCATTCTATCAACGATTTCCAATTCAAATCAAATTCCAAAATCAAACCATAAAAATAAGAAAATAATATCAAGAAATCAACCGAATGAGTTTAAATTATAGTAAAGTTTACCTTTAGTATTATCCAACTACCAACAAACACAATAATATCTAAACTTCAAAAGCCCTAACTGCAACGTTAATATTTAAGAAACTTGGCTAATATATTTTATATAAATGTGTATGATTCTCCCAACACCAAAAAACATATAACCGTGGTTGGATAGTTGGAATTGATATTCTTCTTGCTCATCTCTACTTGTTTCTCTTTCAACTCGTAGGATAGAACGTATAGGGTCTGGAAAAAATAACATGCTATAATACGGCCTCACACTGCAGCTCGGCCATTGTTCTCCAGTTGGCTTCCTTCCCTTTTTTACTTTTCCTTCCTCTGCTGTTCAAAGCGAAGAACAATTATTACATAAACTTGTCCCAAATGCTATTACGTGTGTAGCCAAAGCAAATATAAAAATTAATGGGGCGTTTATTTAGGATGAACAAACGGTAAAATATAATTACCTTTTAAACAAAGATTTGCAACCCAGTATGCTAAATACATTGTATTTTTCATTTGTTCATACCACACCACCGAAGGCACCCATTTTTTATGACAGTGTTTTTGATAAAAACCATGTCGGCACATGAATGCATCAGACATCTGAAAATTACTCCATGAGTAATAGTACAAATCATTTAAATATTCTAATCTTGATCCTCCTTGATATTCTTAACGAATGTAAATTTGTGTAGCATAAGATCGACTAATTTAAGAACTAAATCACATGAGCTAATATAAAAATGACATAAAAATATAAATATACATATTATACATACATCGCATTCGAGAATCGACCAAGCAGCAAAATTTTTCTTGTAAAGCGTGTGTTTAACAACTACAACATTCCATTATTGATCTAATTTAATGTCCCACAAGCGAAAACACAAATATTTGTCATACGAAAGATTATTTTCGTTTATGGGGATTCACTATAACCACGAACCCATAACAGAAGAAAGGTCATTTTCATTGAAAATGACAAATAAATACATACTTAGTATTGCTTGCACAACAATATACATGTCGAAACGTAAATATTTTCAGTCCCTCCATCGAACCCCTCCATAAAGGCCAGAATACATTTATCTTCTTATATGTGTGTTATTCTTCATATACCCACTGCCGCACTGATAGATAGCACAGGCTTGCGTGCATTCGACCCGTTATCTTTTTTGGGTGTACGGAAAAGCACACACACACACACACTGCAGCGACTAGCAGAAACGTTTATGATACCAAACAAAATGCACCACACCTGCTGACTCGTGCCCACCTGACTGGGTACCGAACAAACATATAAATAATTAGGCATCTACCAAACAGTAGCCATGTAACCAGCAAGTGTGCGTTCTACCAATAAAAAAAAGAGAAAAGAACAAATTCACCCACAACCTTTACTGGTCATGTCAACTGTCACAATTTCCCTGTTGCGTCCATTGGATAATGTCCTCTCCATTTTCTTCCAGACAAAACAAAACGTCACTCAGTTCTTTTCCATGCGTACGCAGACTGCATTACGCAGCGGCTGCTTCATCAATACATTGCCTACCTTACTTGGCATTCCGACTCCGAAGCTGTATTGCCCGTGAGAAAATTAACAACCAAAAACCCCCAGCCAAGGAAAGGGGGAAGGAATCAAAAAGGCCAAGAACATACAGCAAAATAGCCACGGAAAGGAGCTCTCAGAGCAGTAAACGACAAATAACCCAAATGCGACAACCCGCGATTGCGCAATCGATCCGGCAAAAACATGGCGTTGGTCTGTCTCTTTCCTTCCACCGCGGAAGGTGCCGCTACGCTCTCACTAGGCACTCTGTGATTGAAGTTGAACCTTCTCCGGTGGAACAGCGGAAACGAGCGACAGCATGGCGCGTAGGACATGCACGCACGCACGCACGCAACGGAAAATAACGGCACGACCCTTGTGGGACCCGATGGGAACGCAGGAACTTGCAATACGTGCATGTATGTATGTGCTTGAGCGTAAATAAGTAGCTTAGTAGGCGTAGGGAAAACCACAGCGATGATTCTTCGACCAAGAATTATGCTCCGTCTGTCAGGAGGAAGGTGTTCTGTCAGTTCTTACTATTCCTTTACTTCCAATGTTTAATTTTCACGTTCGCTCGATATGTTCATTGATTTCTTCGAAACACTATGATGTCACTGCACCACTCGCTGTTTGTGTTGTACTGCACTGTACATTGCACTGTCGTTGTTTTTAGAACAGCAGTATGCATTCCACTATCTGAGCTGCTTTTCCATGTGGAAATGATTTACTTGCACCGTCACTTCGCCACAACTCCCGATAATTTTTTTCTTTTTTTAAGTACTAGTCCCCAGTATATAGTGCACGATTGCCAATAGCATACGTAACCGTAAAACAAACATTGACACACAGGCTGCTTATCAATGCCGCAAGGAAAATGATAACATACCACTTAAAATCATAGAAAACTAGGAAGCGCTGCTAGGAGGTTTTCACCATCTCAAACAACATCCAAACATTGGCAATTTCGAATGACGGAAACTATGAAATCTCCTCGGACATGGCTCTCTCGGGATAGAACACGATAATGAAAAAAATCAACCCTTCTTACTCGTCCGCGCTCGAGCCGACGCGACTGTTTCGAGTCAAGTGCTCTAAATGCTGGATTGCGCTAGTGTACGTACGCGTATTCCCTCTCTGCTGCGCTACGCATAATAATGCATCATCCAATGATGGGGCCTTTCGGGCCGCTTTCCGTAACCCATAGCGCATCTCTTTCGCACGCATGCAACCGGCTCGATTCTCCCTTTTTTCCGGTGAGCCTCTGCGGAAGAAGCCATCGAGTGTGTATGCGTCCAACTCACTCTCCAAAATCGCTCACTTGCCTTTGAGGTCAAATTCATAAAAACAGAACCATGTTCACGGGTCAAGCTTTCCACTCCACTAACGGGAACACGCACACTGACGGGCCGCGCGAAGGGAGAAAAATGAGAGACCGTCAATTTCTCTTCCCTACCAATTCAGCTTTTTAACATCATTCCAGTAAGCAAATTAAATATATATCGTTTATATATATACAAAATTCATATAAATTCAACTAAGCTTTTACATTTTAATCCACAATAAATAGATTTCATTACAGTAATGAAATCAACTTTGCGTGCATCATTCCATCTGTCCGGTATGTTATGAGAAAATGTAAGGGATGATGTCATGAAGTAAAATAAAATTGACCATCTCGCTCTCACACGAACTTTCTTCTCTTTCTTTCTCGCTTCTCTCTTTTTCTTCCTTTTCTTTTTTTTCTCTCTCTCTCTCTCTCTCGCTCTTTAGCATTTTTTGTGCAATTTCCATTCCTGCTGCTCCTTTCTTTCTCATCGTTCATTTTCGCGATCAAACGCTAAACAAAATCTCCTAACCGTTCCTCACGGAGATGAAATTGGATGCGTCATGTGCACTGAAGTAGAGTTACATTTCTCCATTCTTTTCTCTCACTTCGCTTTTCCACCGTTTTGATTGCACTCTTCCATTCTGTGACCCACCGAAGATTGGCTCGGCTCAATCGCCCAACGGTACAGTTCCGGCGGGGGCCTGATAAATTATGGGGCTTCGTTCCCTTTTACGCACACAAGCACAAGCACACACACATACACATATACGTGCACGTAACACACATAACGCAAACCCCCCCATCATCCAAAAAAGATGGCATGGGCGTTGCCGCAGCGGTCGTCAACGTCAACACTTTTTTTTTCGCTCCCCGCTAAAGTTCACACCACTAATTCACGATGTTTCGTGGCCAGTTCTATTTGACCGCTTTTGGCTTACTTGCGTCTTCTCACGAGGCCCTTCGAACGCGCATCACACATCAAGCCAGCCAAACTCTGCTCCTTCACCAGAGACTGCACACCGAAAATAAACGCACGCGCACGCGGCGCACCAGATTCATCCCAACTGCTCTCGATTTTCGGCACAGAAAAATCTCATCGTAGACACCCGTCGCGCACACACTGCTTCTCGTTCGTAGTGTTTTTTCTTCTCTTTGTAATTTTCCGCTTTTCCTGACACCCTTTGCCGGAAAAGGCTACTACTCCCGGAGCAGCTGGTTGTCTCGCTCGCGACCATCGCCCGTGCGCGTCACACCAACACACGCCGCCTTGCGCTGTTTTATCGCCCATCTCTGTCTTACTCGCTACCCAGTTTTCCTGTTTTGCCCTTGCACGATTTTCTCAATGCAGCTCACCCTGCTCAAGCGTGTAGCGGTGGTGGAAAAAAGTAACTCTCAGGAGGGAGCAGCCGCTGCTCGAAGCAAAGCAGAAAAATCGATATTTCAGATAGAACGAATTCTTTACTACCAACTGCCAACAAAGCGCGTATGGAACTTTCTTCCATTTGCGGAGAAGCATTAACTCACACAGAAAAAAAATACAATACCGCACACTTTACCATTCGACATGTGAACGTAATTTAACAGACCAAAAAACGGAGCGTCGGCTCTACTTTTCTGCCGAAAAAAGTTCGTTACAATCCCGTTAGCGAATAAACAACGAATTTGGGGCCACCATCCTGCTGGCGCCCTTTTCGCTTACATCCACTTTACACAGTCACAAAGCCCAAACGAAACACAACGGTGTCTTCATCTTGCAATTACCTTTTCCTGAGTAAAAAGTATCGCCGTGCTATTCCAACTTAGCGGGATCATCGGACACCCCAACCGGGGGTATAGATTTTTTGTTAGGTATTACTTCGTTTGCTGTACAAAATTTCGCTTTAGCTTCACTACACGTGCAACTCTTAACCGGGTTTCGGGCACCTTGCTTCTTCACAACGCGCTTTTCACTAAAGAAATTGAACTCGTAAGACGACGGGAATCGCTCTGGCGAATTCAGGATCATTCAACGCACGGAGAACATGCACCAAAACACCGTCCGTCTCGGGCGAACCTTTTCCTACACATAAACAAGATGGCCACCAAAGGAGCAACTAGCCTAAATTTCGTTCTGTCTCTTTTTTCTCTGTAGAACACCGCTCCAAACACACACTCCGGCCAATGAGCACTAGTGATGTGCATCACACTTTGTGTCTGCTTGTGCCGGATTATGTGCGCTCGGAGTTTTTGTCGTTCAAGTTTGAAATACAGTTCTTATTCCTCTGGAAATGTCCTAATATATGAGTTAATGATTAAAAAAACCAAGCATGCAGTTGATCGACATGAAATTCACCTGTTTTAAAACTCCATACGTACATCACAAGGATGTAGATGCGCTGGAGGGTCTTGTGTCTTTTAGTAAATCAAATAACGGATTCATATTATTACTACGCTTGTTAAATAAACCAAATGTATGTATGTAAGCCATAACAAATTCTAAAATATGGTGATCATTTTCCAATATCAAAGATATCCTCAATAGACACGGATTTTTTGTAACAGCTTTAATGAAGTGGCTTACCTAGCAGTGTAAATGCATTGCTTGCCGCCGACGTGTTTGACATAATGGGACAACGCAACAAAACAATGTTATCGCCAGCACAGCAAAACGGTTGCAAAATACGTATATCCTACAGTACGTTTTTCTAGTGTTTTTCGATCGAAAAAGCAAATAGTAGCATAAAGATATAGCAACCAATCGATAGCCAACCGTTAATCCTTGTTATTTTCGTTCTGTTGTTATTAACTAGTTTTACATTTTAGTTTGTCGTTTGTTATTAGTTTAGAATATCTCTGTAAAAACTGGTGAAGCATGTTAGACCTGTTTACAATCTTTACTAAGGGTGGTATCGTACTATGGTGCTTCCGTAGTACGAACCAGCTGTTTACTCCGTCAGTTAACGCGTTGATAAAGAGCGTAATTTTACAGGTAAGTTATTGCACGTGATATACGCAGCAGCCTGCTTCTATTCAAATTTGCTGCGAATAATACATTTCCAGGAGCGCTCCGGCGTGTACGATCACGATGGACTGTCGTTGCAGTACAAGTTGGATAACGAGTTCGAGCTCGTGTTCGTAGTAGCATTCCAGAAGATACTTCAGCTGTCGTACATAGACAAGTTCCTAAGCGACGTGCACCTGGAGTTTCGGGACAAATACAAGAATGATCTGAGAGTTGACAATCGCAACTATGGAGACTTTAACTTCAATGCCGACTATCAGCGCATCCTCGAGCGGGCCGAAAAATGGGGCCGCCAGCAGGCAACTATGCCGAAGCAAATGCGCAGCTACGAGGATTCGGCCAAGTCGAAAAAAACGGTTGCGTCTATGATAGAGCGAAAAGGGGAGGATAAACCCGCTGCGGGTGGAAAGAAGTCCGTCAAGATAGTGGAGAAAAAGAAGACGGATACGAAAGATAACGAGGGAGCGGATTCATCGTCACCTCGAGCTGGAATGGCTGGCAACGCGAACGTGCCCTCTGAACCAGCTGACGATCTGATTATGGAGAGTCGCAAGAAGCTAGCTGAGAAAATGTCGTCCAAGGGCAGCAAGCCCAAACCGGAGAAACAGAAATCTCCGAAATCACCCCAGCAGCAGAAGTCTGGTAAGCAGATGCGCGTCTGGGATCTAGGCGGCAACTCGAAAGACCTTCCGAATCTGGATCGTTCCAAGGATCGGCCCGAGGATATGCGAAGCGACTTCACGCCGAACGATCAAATTATCGGCAGCATGCGAGGCGGTATACAAGATCTGGATGTTGAGTCGGATAGCGAAGGCTTCTCCGATGAGAATGAAGATGAAAACGACTACGAGCCGCAGCAGGATGGCAAACAGCAGTCGGCCCGCAGTGGGGGCATGTTTTCAATGTTCAAGGGACTGGTTGGCTCGAAAAACCTCTCGCTGAGTGACATGCAACCGGCGCTCGATAAGCTGCGCGATCATCTGATCGCAAAGAATGTCGCTTCCGACATCTCTCAAAAGCTATGCGAATCGGTCGCTAGCAAACTGGAGGGAAAAGTGATCGGCACGTTCGACACGATTGCGACGACGGTGAAGAACACGCTCACGGAGGCACTGGTGCAGATTCTATCACCGAAGCGCCGGGTCGATATTTTGCGCGACTGCCTGGAAGCGAAACGCTCCGGCCGACCGTTCGTTATGAGTTTCTGTGGCGTGAACGGTGTTGGCAAGTCAACGAACCTGGCCAAAATATGCTTCTGGCTTATCGAGAACAACTTAAGCGTGTTGATCGCGGCTTGCGACACGTTCCGCGCCGGTGCGGTAGAACAGCTCCGCACACACATGCGCCATCTGAACGCGCTTCATCCTGCAGAAAAGCACGGCGGGCGCAACATGGTACAGCTGTACGAAAAGGGTTACGGTAAGGATGCGGCCGGCATTGCAATGGAAGCGATACGTCACGCCAACGAAAGCAAGATCGACGTGGTGCTAATCGATACGGCGGGTCGGATGCAGGATAACGAGCCGTTAATGCGCGCGCTCGCCAAGCTGATCAAGGTGAACGAACCGGACCTGGTGCTGTTCGTCGGGGAGGCACTGGTCGGAAATGAAGCCGTTGATCAGCTGGTCAAATTCAACCAAGCGCTTGCCGATTACTCATCCAGTGAACAACCACACATTATCGACGGAATCGTACTGACCAAGTTTGACACGATTGACGATAAGGTCGGTGCTGCCATATCCATGACGTACATCACCGGACAGCCGATCGTGTTCGTCGGAACTGGTCAAACGTACACTGACCTAAAGGCGCTTAATGCGAAGGCCGTTGTGCACGCTCTGATGAAATAAAACTCAAATAAACAGCTAGAAACGGCGGTCTGTCATGGCAAACCAATGCTATCCATCTTTCCAGTCCTTCCTGCGTGCTCAGCTAGTCAAATCCTCCTCACACAGGGCAAGAAGACATCGTCATATCGAACACCACACATCCACAGTTTACTAGTTTCAACGGCGTTACCAATGTTAGATGCAACAGCTAAAAATCATCCCAAATAGAAACACTTCTCCACGTCTTGATGGTCCACTTAACATACCGCTGGCAAAGGCCGGGAAGACGGGCAAAAACGAAATCGAGGGTTATGCATATTACCGTGAAAACAATATGCGTCCACATCGGGGTTAAGGGTATTCTGATATCAATCAAAATTAATTTTAAAACATCGGAAAAAATATACAAAAAAAATTCCTTATAGCAAATTATTTACCCCTTTTTTACGGGTAGACTGCTACAAGTATATGATGACAAAGGGACGTAGTTCTTGTCGATTTTTATCGCATTGTTTTATTACCTCAATTAATAGCTTCGTAAGCGTAACAATGGTTTCTTTTAATGTGTGTCTCCTGCACCTCTCCAGCTCCGTAGCAAAACGATGTGTCAGCGTTAAACGGGAACAATTTCAGTCGCGATGTTTTCTTGCAAATTATTGGCAAGCTGTATTATTCATTCCAGTTTTACTCAACTTGCAAGAGAGTTGTTGTTTTTGTTTTCGCTCGCTTATCTATCACTCCGATAGCTGTAGCCTTCCAATGTGCTGTGGATTAAAATTTTTCCATTTTGCCTTTCGTCCATAAACCGTATCATCTAATTTAATTTCCCTTGTTTTTATAAACCATAGAAATTTATCATGTTTGGTTTACGACACGCCTTCTCATGAGATGTGTGGTGTTTGCTTTGAAACAAGGTGTTACGAGTGCTGTCCTTAGCAGTGCGAACTACATATTAAATACAAAACTTGTTAGGCTATTTTTGTTTGTCTTATCGAGAGATTACTCTCCATAATTTTAACATTTAGTGTAGAGTCCTGCCCTCGTTTAGTATATTATAGTTCTCCGGACAAAACGTAATTAAAACAAAATTTTATAACAAAACGCCACTCAACAAAATATTTTAAAAAGAATGCAATTTTAGCAAGAAATAAATGTTATGAAACAATTTGATATGAAAAATATCCTTACTGAAAGGTTTTTCAAATTGAGTCTTATGTTATCAATCATTTACTAACATAAGCCTTCGTCTTATCAGTTTACAAATATCAAATACAGTGCAATATTCATGATTTAAACAGAATCAAAAAAGTATTGTAATACGTAAAATTATCACTTTTAATTGTCTTGAAATGTATAACGCAAGCCGATATATAAACAGCAATACAATGTGGCTAATGTTTCGAGAACTCGTAGTGTTAAGGCATGCAACAAAATTCATGGATAAACAAACAAGCTGTAAACCATATTTCGTTGTCTGAGAGTTGCTAAAACCTAGATCACCAATTACTCCATCGACTAGATTAAGAGTCTCCAAACATTTTGGCTAAGATTGAAAAATTACTTGTTTGAATTGCAATTAAAGCGTGTTTTTTTTAGCAATGATTTTCTGAGTGGCTTAGACACATGCACAGGAACTGGCTTTGTTTTGTATATAGGTTTCATTAGACGAAACAACTATACACGTTTAATATAACTAGATATTTTTCATTACTTATACATTTTTGTCGGCCAACGCCAGTCAGTTTGAAGACCCTTGGTCTAGAAGATGAAGAAATATCACGTATAACTTGAGTTTTCATTGCTAGTTAAGTATTTTTTTAAAGAACACAACTCAAACTTCAGAGTTCGGAACGGAATATAATACAATTGTCCATAAACAGTGGAAAAATGCATTATCACAAACACAACAGTACCAGTAGATAGATTGTTCTTACTATGACTAAATGAAAACAAAATATTACATAAAGACTGAATAATTTTAGAACAATTTCATTTTTTCCGATATATTCACCATTATTGTTGATAGCTTTTTAGTAACCACAATAGTTTTCGTTAAACGTATTAACCTAATGAAAATAAAAAACCAATTACGAATCGAAAGAAACGAGTGCCTGCTGTAAATTAAGGGTAAAATTAAAAAAAAAACAACATTAACACAAACATAGGAAACATAACAACTTTCTTAGTGTCCATCTGTCCTGATGAAACAGCAGTAGCTGCTTATATTTAGACTAATATTATTAACTCAATATTACTGATTCGTCGTTCTGTACAGGACTATTTGTTTGGTTGCTTATGAGAATCTTTATAGTTACAGAGCTGACGTTGCACTCCCATAATAACTTTTGCTATAACGTTGAATCCTGCAATACACTGCGCGGCATCGCCTTTACCTTGATTTGCAATTTTCTAGTCTGTTCCATAGTTACGGTATACAAAATGCTCACGTTAAGCGCAATGTAGCTGATACAATAGTAAAGGATGGGGCTTCTATGTACACGTTACCTCGGACGGTGAAACGTACGAATACTGGAACGCGAATAATTATTCGAAAGTGTTTGCAATCCTGTATTTGTTGATTTAACTTCCTACCTTATAGTTGGTTTGCCACAAAATTCTTCTTTTTTTTACTATCTTAAATCGACTTTAGGTCATTAGGAAACGCACATATGCTAATAGAATAGGAAACTAGAGGAATACACCTGTTCCTACCAGCGAACCCTACTAGAGAAGCAAAGCTCGGTGCCACAGCCGTGTGGGCTAAAAAACGTTAACGTTTTAACACATGTTTCATAATCGAGCCGCCTAGAAAATGGTTGGACATTTGGACCAGTCCTGTTTCGCTTTAGAGTCCCAGTAGGTTCCCTTGTACACGTGCACCAGGTTTTCGGTGCCCTCTTCTTTCTCCTTACCAAACCATATCGGTTCGTACGGTGGATAGGGACGTCCTTCGGCGGCAGCTGTTTCCGCTTCTGCTTCCCGCTGTCGACGACGAGCCCGTTGACCTTCTTCTAATCTGTAGGGGTAGAATTGTCACATTAGTGCCTGATACAATCTTTTAGGCAACAATTCGCTCGACTTATCCATACCGGAGCTTTTCTTGGTTACTCTCGTTCCATTTGCCATCTTCCATTAACCGTTGATCGGGCCGTAAACGTGAATCAGTTGGCGCCAAACTCGACTCCAGCTCGTTCAGTTGGCAGGCAAGCAGAGTGAAATTGTAGTACTTATCACTGTCTGTAGGTGGCAAACGCCGCGTCCAGGCTGTCTTGTAATTGCCCGTTTTGTACACTGGATTTTCCGTTGAACCACTCGTCGATGTGACGGGCGCTATTTCGATCTTGCTATCCCATGTTCCATTTATTACCCATTTCACTTGGTTGGAGTTGTCCATTACGACACCCTTCACTCGCCGTTGGGTGTCGCGCGTGAAATATGAGTATGGAAGATACTTTAAGTGACACTTTACACCCTTCGCGTTGCGCTCGCCGAAAATTTCCATATCACCGTGGTTGTCCACCCAGAGCTTCCCTACGATGATGTTATGCACTGTTGTCGTTACCTTGCGCCACGTGTATTTGTTACCGGTGGCAGGAAATTCGACGTGCGTGTAACCGAGCGGAACGATCTGAATGTACTTTCCACGGAACTTCGACGTCATCGAAAATTCTTGCCAGCAACGCCAACCCCGACCTTCGCAATACTGGGCGGCCATAGGTGGGTGATGGGAAACCTGGTGAAATGGCATTTATGTGATTCAATATTCTAGGATGCTAACATATTTTATTGTTTTTTTTTAATTATATTTATATTTTTTGCATCAGATTTTAAAGTTATTTTTATCTCTTCACAACATCTGGGAAATAAAATGGCCAGGGAATAGTGCTCTTAACATGTCGTGGTATTTCCAGAACATTGGTTCTAGTTAACGCGTCGGGGCATCCACAAAACTAATTGGGTGTCCTCGGACTGAGCCACCAGATTGACCACGTGATGTAAAACCGCCGAAGACAGTCGAGTCTGTCAAACGTCGCAAAATATACAGGAGTAAATATCGATTTCAATCACTACTTGCTTAGCTTAGCAAATCGTCACAGAATGGTCCATCCACGCACTAATTTACATGACGAAACAATGATAGATCCGTTCAACATGAACTCCCTCTTATGTTCAGGGATTAATAAGGCATTGAAGTACTGAGTCTATCACAGGATTGGGGCAATCCTCTCCAATCCTGTGATGGACTCAGTACTCCAATGCCATATTAATCTCCGAAGTCAACAAACAGCTAGAGCCTTCATTGGCAGATGATTACATGCTTCAATCAACTAGCAGTGATGACATCCAAAAAGCTATGCATCGGATAAAGAGTTCATCCATCTCATATACAAGAAAAGAGGTAGGATACAATATAGTAAGGGCAAAATATAGCCGTTTAAGTTTTGCATAGATTTCATAGAATCGTATGCCACGTGATGATGGCTGGAAAACACTTCCAGAAATCATCACGTGGCATACGATTCTATGAAATCTATGCAAAAATTAAACGGCTTTATTTTTGAGGATCTGCGCCAGGATGCACTAGCTTGTTTATTCTTAAACCTCGCGCTAGAGAAAACCATCCGAGATCTATATTCTGGCACATGCTGTCAATCGACAAGTCAATGCATATTCTGGAACAATCTGATGACATAGAAACCCGTTGGTTCAAGGCTTTCCTACATAGCATAAGCATACGAAAGGATTATATAGCCGACAAAAAACAACAGATAAATTATCAATAAAGCAAACACGAAAAGGATACAGGACACAGACCAAAAACCACATGGCCAGACGAGGCGTGTTAGCCCCGAAATGGAGCAAATAGTGATAGCGTTCATGCGTACGCCAAAAATACCTGAATTAGTGATTGACAGATAATGGCGCTCGAACACGAGCGGTTTGGGCTTTTCTAAGCACAGGTTTATGACGAAAAGCGGTTATAAAACATTATATAACAATCTGAACAATATCGACTAGGTTGACATCAGCTAGTACGAATCAAATACGATACATATCGAATATGACAAAGCATATCGTGTAGAAAAAATTAAATGCGCTACTAAACCATAATTAAACAATAAATACATTCGAAATCAACTAGTATCAATCAAAAGCGATACATTTCAAATACGACCGAGTCTATCGTGTAGAGAAGATTAAATACGGTACTAAACGATAATGTAAAAAATGATCCCAAAAATTGTTACCTGTTCATTTATACACCTCCAGCCGAGATCATCGGTGCGATCACATTCGTATGTTTCGCCTAGCAGAGGATTGAACGGTTTTCCTGTACGGTTGCTTGTGGTTGAGTAGCTGGATACGGTAAATGCTGTAACGTAGGCGAGTTGCTCGCAAGTATCCTTAGCTTGTGCTGCTTTGTCCAGAATTTCCGAATACTCGAAATCTTCCGTCAACCTGTATCAAATTTAACGAAAAGAAAAAAACACATCAATAAATAGAATTTGCTTCTGCAAGATGCACGTATCACGTGGTACATTCGTTGCCACTGATCCTTACCGTTGCAGCATGGATAATGGCTCGTTAAAGTTCACCGGCATAGGAATCTTTGAAAGATCCTTTCCGATACAATTCTTTATGATCGACCATAGATTGAGGGGATAGTTGGGCTTGTCGGGGACCCGTGTCCGCCGTTTACGGACCACTTTGGACTGGTTTGAAAGCGTTGGTGTCAGTGCTTGGCTACTATTTACAGATATCCTGTCCGTTACATCCATACTGTCAAGATTTTCGGCGACTACTAATACCTGCAATAAGATGAAACAATGAAAAGATTAGCAAACTTGTTGGAAATCATCGGAATTTCTATAATGCAATTAAACGTTAGACTGCTTACTTGCTGCGTTTCACTGTTGCCTTCTTCCCCTTCCGATGAGCTTCCAGTTGCGTCGTTTGAGTTGCGCCGATGGTTATGATGAGTAGTAACCGGTATGTTTAGAATGAACGAGCTGTCTTCTTGTAGTGCAACGGAACCACCTCCTTCCTCTTGTGCATCGTAAAATTCATTATCTTCGTCATCCGACGCAGATGTGGCAGCATCTGTAAAATGAATATCATATTATGCTATCAGTTAATTCGTAATTCTTTGTGAGCTTCAGTTCATTATTCTATGAAAATCTTTTTGAAGATTAAGGATGCTAATTTAATCTTTAAATTTTGTGGGTCAAATTCAATGCGGTGATGCTTACAGACTGTAGTATAGGAATCGCGATAACTCTTGCATCTACTGATCAATATGAAAATGTATTTCTTTTGTTGTGTATCAATAAACTCCATCCCTTCAAATAGCTCTCAGATAACTTTGAGGTTTAACTAAGGGAGCACAGGACACACGACTGGGACTAAATAACATCTCATTGCGTTAGCATGGAATGCTTCTACCAATAATATCTTTCCGAACTGGAAATAATGCTTATTAATCAGAATGGAGGTTTGGTTGTGGTTTCTTATTAAACCCAATATTCCTTTGTACAAGGACATCGTACAAAAGGCAAAAATGATAACAAATAGATTTTCTGAATAACCAATCAGCTGTTCAAAAAAGCTCTTTAACTACAATCAAACAAACGCATACTAATCCTAATCCTATGAGAACATAATACGATTATAATACGACTTTCACTTTCATGCGCATCCGTAGCTAATACTGTCGAAAACTATTCCTTTTACTGTAGTAACGCAATCTTCTCTATTAGATAGGCAACTGAAAACCCAATAATAACAGATTCAAATTTTTAAAAATTCTAGCGCATTAGAAGATTGTCGTAAAATATTATACAAAGCCTCTATTTCGCCACCAGTGCGTTCTCGTTGCTTCTTCATTTCCTCATTCTTTATTTTCAAATTTTGCCAGCTCAACGCAAAAGGCAAACACAGTGGCATCTGCTTCGAAAAACGAGAAGAACAAAAAAATAACATCCGTCAGCAGTTCGCAGATAAACGCTGCAGACTTGCGTCAACCGTGAACTCGGTGTTATAAACGACCGTGCGAATGGTATTTCATACACATCCGCCATTCAGGGACACACTGTTCGATACCACGTTACCGAGCACGACAGTAAAACTCACTGTACAAGGTTACCATCTGGTTGGTCTACGGACAACGTAGGTTGCATCCCATATACTTCCAGCACACTGTAGGTGTACGCGAGAGAGAAAAAAAAGTGCCACATATCAACACCACACGCTGAGGGTGGGTTACAGAAATGTAATGTAACACCTTCAATTGTTTTTAAGAGCACTTCACATCGTACGGGTTTTGACCACGGGTTGAAGCGGATCAATGCACTCTCCATTCCATCATGTCACAATCAGCTGATTTATTTTACGAAGCAACTGATAACACGCCCGGAATGACGGATGCAAACAGGTGCAAGATGATGGTGAGCAATAGAAACGTACCGAAACAAAAAAAGCCACTACCCGAATGAGTGGACCATTATCTCACCAGAAGCTACGTCATGAATCGCGCGATGATGCGATACTGCAATTTTATTTTTGACAACACAGCTACTAACCCGAACCAAAGCCCAGACCTCGCGGCGTTTCACGGTACCAATGACACTTCCCGCTTCTGACGACCGTTCACTGGCCTTTTTCGCGCTCGCACACACACACACACTAACACAATTTTCCGTTCACTCCGAGATCCCCCCTTTATTTCCGTTCACGCGATTGTACAGGTTGCAGCTGTGTAAAGGAAAACTAGGCGGTGCTCTCTCGGCTAAATCGGCGCGATAATTTTTTACTCAATCAAGCACCGGGAAGCAACAGATCCCTTATTGAACACACGGAGGCACGCAAAACGCAGATACGATGCCGGGGAGTGAAGGCATGCAAACACCGGGATGTAAGGCACAATAGGGTAATAGGGCGAGGATAAAGGAACTGTGGAACACACGCGGGCGCGGCCGCCCCTCTTATCAAACACCACACGTTATTCTTGCCGTCACAACGCAAGGCAACCAGCGGAATGGGCTAATAAGTAACGAATGGTTGCGAATTGACCAGCATACGAGCGGTTTCTGCTGCAATACCACCACACTCGCACAGTACAGTGATGGGCGTACGAATATGTGCAGCAAGGATACAACCTGATCAGTTGGCTCTTATAACCGACAATCGAGCAGCTGTATTATGCTGTAATATGGCAAACCTGTATAATTATGCTGCAAATATGGCACTAAAATAGCGGTCAAAAGAAAATTTTAAATTTTTACATCCTGAATCAATGTATGGAATTAGAAAAGGATAAAATAACGGTGCGGTAAAAAAAACAACATGAATAATACCACCAGGCAGTATTATGAAAATCGCCTGTGCAAGATATAATCTCACATCTGCATTCTCTTTATGCACTCAAGGGAAGCAAAAGCAGCCCGGGTTTCAAACGACAATTCGGTGAAATTTTAATTTTCATCTACCAATATTTAATAATGCTTTTATACCTCAACTAACGTCACTCCTCACAATAAAAAAATGTAAGATTGTTCTTCTCATGGGTAGGTTGATCGTTTTCCTACTTCAATTCAGCAGCAAACTTTTGACCGGACGTTACGTGATTAATTACCAATTGTGCTGCCTTTATGAAACAGAAAATTCGTGTGATGATAGTGCGGTGCACGATCGGCTAATCACAACTCATTATCCAGCGAATGACGCATCATAATCACCAAGGGTTGAACAATGATTAAACCTTGGCCAAGGCAAGTGCATATGTACTCGGATCAGCGTACGCGTGCAACTCTCCTGTGCCGTGTTTGTACCGCGTTAAATGCAAAGCATCGGTGGCGGCGCTCTGTCGCTAACCCAGCTACCAAGCGAATCAAAGGAAGCGTGTGTTCTAGTTCTAACAAAACGCGGTAGTGTGGGTCATACTATTTAACTACGTTTTTTGGCTCCCCTTCTATTTTGCCGGTGGCCTTCGCCGTAATACAAAGCAAAGGCTTTATTCAATGCCAATGACAGTAGCAAGAAAGAAATTGCATACGTTGGGAGCTCTCATGAAATTCACTCGTTTAGCTCCCGCTCGAGTAAACTATTGCAAAATATTCTCACGCGCCTTGCCGAAAATATTCTGCCTAGTCTTCATTCTTCGTATGTATACCCCGTCCGAGAACCATATTTACGGCGAATCAAAACATCCCTCGCATGGCAAAGCGTATATATCACAGTTAATTGATGATAATTCAATTTGCCATCCAAAAATGGAGAAGGTCAACAAACACTGACGGGAAGGGTCATTTGACATAACAAAAATCCCACCACAGTTGCCTTTTCAATTTTCCTGTTTTTCAGCAGCCAGCCTGCAATGCCTTCACAGGCTACACTAACTTCCTTATTGTTTGGCCAGTATACAACAATCGACAAATAGCAGATAAGCGATGTTGCAACACGTGTGCTAATGAATGGGGGTGTCGTATTTGCAAAACGCTTTTGCTCATACGTCTATTAATGATTTAAAGTTGTTCGTTGCACTATACTCACTCGGTCTGTGGCGAGTGGCTGCCTGTTCCAGGTGCGAGTGTTGTCTCGCTAGCTGTTCGACCATTTCCTCGAGATGCAGTTTTTGTTCACGCTCGTGTTGCAGCATTTTCGACCATTTGTGGCCTTGCGTTTGTGACGTTTGCAAGTAGTCTGAGCAGGCCTGGAAAAATAATGAATTCATATTAGCTTCAGTATTACATATAAAATTTCAATAAAATAAGCCATTGAAACTCTGTTTAAATGATTTTTTTTCTTTGTTTTCAGAATTTTTGTGTATGTTAGTTTGATAACGCACGCATGTTTTTCTGCTGAGTGCAAGTTATCGCACTGCCCAGTAATGCAGATAAACGACACTGATGACTCATGCTCGTTCTTCTATGCATAAAGCACGCAACAAAAGAAAAGAAAACTGCCTTAAAGCGGCGTTAAATAAATAAAAATCTAACTCAAATTGCGCTCAAATCAATACGCGTAGTTTCATACATGTTAAGGAGGGGTTTTTCCCAACTCTTTCACCCAAAAAAGACCACCATTTTCCAAACACGCTTCCGGTTCGCTCAGCGAATACTTACGTTCATCATGGCGTTGGACGAAATTCTGAAGAGAGTCGCACGTTCGCTGACAATTTTCGTCTTGTTGACTAAATCGTCTCCCGTTTCCAGCTCGGAGAGGGCCCGCTGCAGGGCCGCCCCGTGCTTGGTGATAAGGTCATAGCATGTTTTCAAATTTTCTAACCTAACCGTCAGCTCCCGCACGACCAAGTTCAGTTCCTCGCTCGGTATCGTGTTGGCAGTATTGTCCTCTTCCTCCTCGTCGCTTTCCATCGCGCGGCTGCAGGAACAGGCGGGGGAGTGGGGGGGGGAGAGAAAATGGAGAAAAGCACATTAATATCCGCTGCGAGGAAAGGAAAGATTCTGAGGGTTCATCGCTTACATCGCTTTTGCTTTTGCCAGTTCCAGCGCCGTCACCCAGGATTGCCGCTCGACCTCGTTGGCGGCCTTGATGTGGAATGTCTGCGTGCCGCCGTTCGATATGACGAAGGTGCAGGAATCGACCGTGTGGATGAGGGCACCATGCAGCGAGATCGTGCCGCGGCATGTGTGCGCCATTTCGGCCTGGTTTCTGTTGAAAGAGCGCAAAGATAGAATCGAACGAAAAAATCAAGACACACAATTTCGGAGCGTATTCGCAACCACGCATAGAGTAGGGCAAGCATAGGAAAAAGGTAAGTAAACCGAATGGGCGGGTGTGGGTGAGAGATGAAAGTAAGAAGAGGAAGAAAAGCTGACATCCGATGCGACTCATGTCATCCAATGTTTCGATAGCACACAGCTGTTTCATTGGCACCGAAGAAAAGGATTTTTTCTACCCACTTTGTTCCTGATTCGCTTTGCAGACTAAGCCACTCCCGGGCAAAGGACACGTGGTGTAGAAGCAATCCATTGCTTCTGTGTGTTATCGAATGTTGAACGAGGAATCTGAATGGGTACTGAAGTTCAACAAGATCGTAATGAACGGAAAAAGAAAAACAAAAACAAACTAAAACAAGCATGAAACAGAAAAGCGAACTGGAGCGAAAGGATATCGTCGTGTGGATCAATTGATATCTAACAACAATGGCATGTTTAGTGGAAGGAGGATGTTAGGATAAATGAAGGAACCGTAATATACAAACAAACAGAGCCCCATCACCATGAGATTGAATGGACAACGTTTCGATGTAATCTTGAACTGCAATTGCAAGTTTGCATACTGTTGATGATATACTCTACACATGACACTGTTTGATATTTTAACAACCTGCCAATGGGGATTAATGTCCGTACATGTTAACACTCATAATCCCGAGACCGGATGTGTGACAGGATTAGATGGTTGCTTTTTTTTATATAAATATATGTATATCAAGCAATGTTAGAGAAGCCGATTCAGAACTTTATTACAATCATAGGGGTACTTGAGATTAAACATGAGAGCCTTTCCACCGTCACCAGACACACAAATTTGGAGGATATTTGTTCAAACACACTGCTGACCATTACCGAAAGGGTCAATTGCACTTAATCGCAGCTACTACTACCGCTACTACCGACTAATACACGCTACACACGAGCGACAGTGTTTAGTTTAATTACTTTTTCAGCTTTTTGCTATGCTTCTTCATCGGCACATTGCTATTGCTATTCGAGTCTGGCAGGGAAGAGAGTACCAATCTAGTTGGAGAACGTGGGGCTCTTAAGCATTGCATCATGGTTCCTTTGCTCCTGCGGGGAAATATTATGGGGTTGGGAGTCAGTGGCAATGGCAGTAAACTAATATCTATGAATGTGGGGGAGAAGGGAGTTCAGGTTACCGATTTGAACATCGGATATGGAAAATGCATCTATATAAGCAAATAAGGTAACAAACCATCAAAATGACAAAAAAAAATGACTGATAAGCTTGACAAAAATTATTCCGAAAATCAAACAACTTAAATTGAAGGATTTTTGTTGTTGTTCTAACTATAATCGAATAAAAGATTTTTTTTAATTGAAATAAGATATAGAAGAATGATACTGAAATAAGAAAATAATAAAAAGAGAACATAAAAAAGAGTAAAATTTAAAACAAACAAAATTTGATCAAAAAAACAAAAGAGTAATTATGTATATTTCATTCCATAATATGCGTCTCCATCTACCTGAACAAACCGTAAAATCATGCGTCCCAAAAACAGAAATGCAAAAAAAAAACATTTTTTAATAAAACCACATGCATATGCTCCATACGCATTTATGGAACAATTTATTTTAAAAAATTCATACGAAATCAAACCCTGTCGATCGTATCGTTGGGTGAAATTAGTTTGCTACAAATTTGTAGATTTGTTATTAACAATACTACTGATACAGTACATCATTTTGCATAAAATGCAGCAATGCATTGTACGACTAAACTTATTAATTTTATTTTAAGCGTTAGTAATGATTCTATGAATTACTAATAAGCACTATTATTTGTTGTAATATGAAATCATGCAGCATCATTTGTAAAGACTACATAGAATTGTGTTATACCAACATGTGAATATTTAGTTAAGCAACAAATATGATGTAATAACAGGATTATAAACAAAAACCTAGTACACGCTTGTAGTAAGGCAATAATGTGGAGAAAGAAAAACCTTCAAACTGAAAATGATCAGGCTTCAAAACGAGCCAGCAGCAGTCATATTTTGAATCAATAAACAAGGATAAAAATTGTATGATCAACTAATAATTCCAATGCACGTAAATGCAAAAAGTTACAAGAACGAGTGTGAAGTAAAGTGTTGCTGAATGCAAACCTATTTGTAATTGTTAGCCGAATCTAGTGATTAAACAAAAGGGTTTAAATACATGAACGAAAAATATCACATAGAGCAGAAAAAAATGTGATAATTCTTTGCAGAATCAGTTAAGTTTAGCATTGAACAGTTGATCATTTATTTTCAACATTAATGCAACTTTCGAAAGGACATGCTTTTCAAAAAAATAAAAGCCAAATAACGTACCGTTTCGAAGAGGTATGATAGAAACGCATATTTGAAACTTTCATCTACGAGTTGGACAATGTTTGCAAAACAAAATTACAGCTATATCAAGATACTAAACGATAAACAGCGTAGAGATAGAGCACATAGGAAAAAAAGATATCATGAATAGAACAACAAAAACTAACGACAATCAATAAAAAAAGAAAAAGAAGGAAAAAATCAATGAATCAAATGCTTGTATTAACGGAAATGATTTTAAGCCTATTAAGACACGTTTTCCGAAATCGGATATAGGAAGGTATTTGTGGAGATTTGCATTCCACGCGATTGTTTCCATTGGGGCTCTACTCACTCGGGTCGGGGGCCTTTCCTACGGCGTCTTATAGATAATTTGCCCGCGGCACTCCTGCCCCCAGCATACGCTCCGGCTCCGTGTTCAGCCCTGTTTAATAGCAAACCCCAGAGTCAGATCAGATGTGGTAGGGTCTTTCAGATTGATATTTGTTTTGAAATTGAATCATGAACGAAACAGAAGCTATCTGCCGCATTTGCCGATTGCATCGGAGTTTTATCGCAACTGTACGACGTGAATAATACAACTAGTCATGTATGTAATTTATTTTACCATTTTTTTTATATCACAAACCAAAAACAGAGCAATAAAAATAACATACTGAACAAACATTAACAAAATTAAATTAAATCATACAATAAATAGGAGCTTAGTAAGAATGCATCATGCTGGGTAAGAAAATTGAAAATTAATTACATAAAAATAATGTGATTAAAGATGAGTTATGAAATGTGTGTTTGCAAAAGAGAAGCAAGTAAAATTATTTATTACCAAGCAAAAGCAATCTTGAAATACAATTACATGTACTGATGAATAGGGCTTTTTGAGTTCTATTTAAAATAGTAACAGGGAACGACACAATGATACAACCACTTTTCATCATGGGCTTACTTGGGTAAAATGTACAAAACATGCTAAATTTATCGCAAAATGGTAATGCCCTGTTATGCATATACAAAAAATTTATCGAGCGCGTAAGGTATCGAGTATCTACCTTAAGTAAAAAAAAAATGAATTAATTTTACGTTATTTATGAGATATTCACATGGTTGGGGAGGGTATTTTATATTTGAGTACAGCATTAGAGTATATTAGAGTATTTTATAGGTTGTAAAAAATAATGTTGAAACATAAATACGGTGCCGGAAATGTGGGGAATATATCTACAAATGTTTCCATTCTGATGTGATTTAGAAAACACTCAGATAAAATTATTCAAACAAACCAAAAATGTTGATTAGACAAAAAAGAAAAGAATCACAAATAAATTAATATTAAATCGGTGAATTTTTTCATATTTTTTGTTTGGGATCTCCCAAATCTTCGAATCCAATTATAGATAGCATTAAAAATCTGGATACTAAATAAATAATTTATATGTGCTATTATTTTCCTTTTTGTTGATATGTTAAGTAGGAATTTTTATATATATATATTTCTAAAGAACTCGAGCGCTCTAAGCTGGCCTAATTAAAAGACTATTAACGACACCTACGCTTTCGTTCGTTCCTGATCTTCAAGCGAACAATCATTTCAATGGCAGGGATCTCAAAGTCCAACTCAACATTACGAGATTTGAAATATTGATAACGTTTCCCGGAACGGATAGGACTATTTATGTTCAGTAACCGGTACTTCTCTGTTTCGTAACTATATCTCTTCACCGTAAGACGATGGATTTTCCTGTGACCGATAAGACTGATTTCGTTGCAGCACTCTTTTCATATCCTTAAACCATTTGTGAATCTTTTTTTCTTTTTTTCCAACCAGTACATTTGATTGCCAGTGTCATTTCTTGCCGTGCAAGCAATTTAGTGTACTTTTCGAAGCCAGCGAACCCGTCTTATTATGCAAGCTGGACACGTTTCTTCATGACGTAACAAAATGATTTTGTTTTCCTTTTTGTACGACGAAATGCAGTGAGTCCATGTGCAGGTACTTGGGAACGCTTATCAAAACGAACAACATCCTTTCGCTGATGCAGTGTTGTTTGTGTTCATGGACGTTGTTAAGAATGACGGTAGCGTTTAACCGTTGCAGGTCAAAAATAGACGTTATTTACGTGGCTCGGGAAATGGGATTTCAAAACGTCCGATGTCACAATTGGCTTGAGCGATCAGGCAGTTTTCTTCCAGCCTTTGCTGCCCCTGTTTCGCCGCAAGACTTAGTGTGCTTGCAATAGATAAACAATCCCCATACACCGATGTCTAATCACAGTCCCCACCGCGGCGCCAAAAAGCCCTTCGTCGGTACGTTTTACCATAGCAAGAGCAGTAGGCGAAATCTGGCGCGTACACAAACACCAGGCCGCGTCGGTAAGACTCTCAAACACTCAAAGGTACACCGCCGTGTTGCATCACAGCTTCAAAAGGGGTTTGATGCAAAAATTTGAACTTGAGTCCGCCGAAAATAGTCCCCAGTATGCCATGACATGCACGCTACTACTGCCTACAGCTGTCATTTTAGGGAATGTGTTGCAAAATTCAACTGCTTTAACATTAAACAGGTGCGCTATAAAACAGCTCGATGGCGATTTTATTTCGTGGCGAAATCAAGATGATAGCTCAAAGCAATAATTAGGCGGTGGGCGGTGAATACTTATATGCATTAAGTTGGTGCGAATGATTGATGCTAAAGTATACAATAAAACGTTATCGAAACCGCTTCAACTGTGTAAAGTGGGGAGAGAGACAGAGAGTGAAAACCATTTGGAAGGAAATAGAAGGGTGGGAAGTCAATATTGCGGGATGGATATTCAAAGAAACCAACTAGAAATAATCAAATCGCGTTTGAATTTAAACATAATCATTCGATTAACACTCATAGATGGAATAAGAAAGGGGGGCGTTTAGTTTCTTGTTAGATAAATTCCGAACATGGAATCGAAAACGCAATTTAAGCCAGCATCATCCGGCCATTTCGGGGGGCTTGACTATGTTAAATCATCTGTTTTTGACAATAAAGGAAAACAAGTTTTGCAAAACATTAAAACCACTAAAACAGCATCAAACCTAGGCAAAAGGTTCATGAGGGGTTGAAATGAAGAAAAGAGGTGGCAAAAAGGAGCAAAAAAATAGAGCTAGAAAGCTGGGGAACGAGAAAAAGAAACAGGTGAGGAACCGAAGATCAAATTTGGGCTTTCTTTGGTATGGAAATATTGACGGATTATGGAAATTGGAAACAGCACGTTTATGATGCAATCCCCTACCTGTAATAGGACAGCACGCCTTTCGACAGCACGAACCAACGCTTCTGGTATCCCTTCAGGTAGTTGGTCCATTTCAGCAGCCACCCCTTCATATCCGGTTCCGCCTGTGAAGCGGCCGCCACGTTGGACCCATTCGGGTTGCTGGCGCTGGCAGCCGCAGCGCCGGAGGCCACCGTTGCTGGATTGACACAAACGATTCCACCCGCCGAGGCGCCACTGGTGCTGATCGCGGTTGGAGTCGTAGCACCGGAAGGCTTCCCTATGCCTTGCATCGTCGTTTCGGACATTTCTTTCGCGCTTGCCGTTTGCCCTTCCGATTTGCCCAACGATGCCCTGTTGTGGCCCGCTGGAAACTGCACTTGCCTGGCTGCGGGTGGCGATGGAGGTTTTTTGTTTTTGTCACGCGAGAGATCTAGAGCGCTCCCGGTCGAGTACGGAATGCGGGACACGTTGATGACGTCGAGCTCTATCTCTCTGTCTCCATTCGGCGCGACCGAATATCACGGAATAGCCCGCTGATGACCACGGGGGTAACGACAGTGGCAACCACTGCGCGAAGGACGTCTTCTTGATTGTCTTCGAGCGCACACGGAGGGCTTTGTTTTTGTTACCATTCACAAACACATCGACAACGGTAAGCGTAAAAGCAGGAACTGAGTGTGTGGGTTTTGTGTGCTACGTTGGCTGGGCGAGCTGATATTATTGATTACGAGTCAAACCGCTGCACGAATGCTACGAAATTCACCAACACGCGGGGATGGATATACGCACTTGCCAGACGACGGGTCATATGCACCGATTCGAGTCGAATATGCCATCCGAAGACAAACACATAGCCCTTGCCCAGGGGAAGACACTCTGGCGATGCTGATTCCACCTAAGCATGCGGGGCGTGTAAAATGTGGAACTAATCACTGTGCTATTTCCGAATAACTTGCTCTCCACGCTATAAACAGCGTCCGATCGCGGAAATAAATAATGCGAAAACAATTTGCCAGGCTCTCTCGGACACGACCAGCCACGTCCACCAATTTTCGCCAAATCTAGCCTTGTTCAAGAACCAGGTCGGTTAAACAGTTTTCAGGAGCAGCCCATTTGACAGAGCCGCATGAAATGTTTCATTTGTCAACATTTTGCCAGTTTCAAAGAGATCGTTTATGCTATGATGAAATATTTCAATGAAAAAGTTGGTTCAATGAAAAAATTGTTTTGAAATCATCTGGTTTTCTTCATTTTAATGAGAGCGATAGTAACTCTAATAAATTTTTACTGGACTATTTTGGTGGATTACAATAATGATCCTCAGAATTTTCAGCGTTGTAACTTTATACTAACTGCAATAACTACAACAAATAGGTTTTATGTTAAACTGGTACGATTGCCGGAAATTTGAGACTTAGTGCTCTAAACATAAGGAAAAGTGTGAAAAAAATCATTCCCAAAAAAGGGCCTGACTAGACAATCTAAAAATATAACTCAAAACTACAAATTAAAACCAATTTGGCATGTATCTGATACGATGATCATACTCTACAAAACATGCTGCAACTTTCAACTTCCACAATGGGACCTGGTCTGCTTGCCTTTTGTTAACCAATCAATAATTAAGAAACATGGAAGTAACTAATGAATGCTTATAATTAAATGATCAAATAATGCAATCAACAAATTTCATTAAAATTGCACCCACCACATGGCTTAAATCTTAACCATTTAGTTACGAGCAGAAAACTAATAAAATATGCTAGTTTTCCGACTTTTCCAAAACATATTTTTCATATTGAATTTCAAATCAATAGCTTAGAGGAAAAGTGAGTATCATTTAAAAAAAAGATTATTGGTACATGAAATATCGTGAGGTGATTGTAATATGCATACAATAATATTGAATAAAATGCATAATGGAGGCGCCTGGTCTCTCACGATAACGACACAAGTAATTTTTATTTTATGTGATTTATCTAACACGGAAACGCTTGATGCATTTTCAGATTATTTAAAAAACAAGTAAAACAATTTCACAAGTCGTTATGAAACAACAAACCCCAAGCATGCGTCAAAATCAAGCAAACAAAAATACCCTATTATATGTTGTTTTATTTTATGCTACCACTTTTATTAATTTATCGATATGCCTAAAAGCAACAGGCTTACCACTTTATTTAAGATTAAGTTAAACACCTCCCACTGGTCTTTCAGCTAAATTCTTTCGACGAGTGCTGCAACGCGTACGCACGCGTTTCATTTGCGTCATTGCTCTGGGTTGCAAAATAAATGGCCCCATTCACGATACGATTGGTTTTTAGGAATGTACGGAGGCCGAGAAGCCCGGCTGTATTGGTTTTGTATCGTTTTGATCCGCCTCAAAGCCATCGTTTATGCTACTAGGAATTATTTCGTGTACGCGCGAACCCCATTACGCCTGTAATGGATTGGTTTTTTTTTGTGCGTGTGTTTGCATTTTTTGTTTATGGATTTTCTTAACTTAAATGTCTGCTCCTGCATCCGGAGACGGCAACACTCGCTAGCATGAATAAACGTTATCTAGAAATCGTATAGCAAAGTTTACATAACACATAGAAAGCTCCCACGAGCTTCCGGTGGCTCGTTGCGATCTTCACCAGTGTAGCGCTTCTGTGCGTGCTTTGTCGGTGGTGTATGCGATTCTGCGGATGGTTTTGCCCCGCACTAGGACAACGCCGTCCGGGTGGTGTTCGGTAAAAACAAGCACATAAGACCTCCTCCTGCCAGCAGGACGGCCACAATAAACGTCGGTGCGGGACAGTAGAGATCGAGCAGCGTGGCAATGACCACGTTGCCGATGATACCTCCCAGCCGAGCAGCCACCATTGAGATCGCCACTCCAGTTGCACTGTAAAGGTCAACAAAAGCTCGATATGAGATGCGCCATTTCGGTGGTTTTCAAGTTTTGCAACACACTTACCGTAAATTCGTTGGAAACACCTCCGTAATCAGACAATCCAGCGAGGCGTTGCCCATCGAGATGACACCACTGAAAACGGCCGACACGGCCAGATTCTGGTGCTGGTTGGTGACGAAGTACATCGACGCAGAGCACGCTCCGGCCGCCATCGTGCTGAAGACGAGGAAAAACTTGCGCCCCAACCGATCCATCCCCAGCACGGCCACAATGTTAGCGGGCAGTGCGGCCGCAACCGTGATCAACGATTCCATGAACACCGTGCTCGGGATTGTGGCCGAACAGACGCCTGCTTGGGAGTGCGAGCCCATACCCACGACGTAATCCGTCACCTGACAAACCGAGGCATCCTCAACGCCCGGATGCGCGCGTGTAAACTCGTCGAACCGATTGAACAGCTCCGGGAACCACATCATCAGCCCGTAGTACCCAATGTGAAACGTGAAGTTGATCGTGATCGAGATGGTGGTGAACTTGAGGATCGGTGACATAAACACCTGCTTGCTGTTGTCCAGGATGTCGTACAGCATGCGCTTGTACTTGTTCTTGATCGGTTTCGTGACGGCTTCCAGTTCCTCGCGAAGCTTCTCGTCGATTAGTAGTTCCTTGACGGGGTACTGGTCCTTCGTGCGGCCGGTGTTGGTGACGTAGATGCCACGGAAAATGGCCAACGCTTCGTCGATCTTGCCCTGCGAGAGCAAGAACTTGGGCGACTCGGGCAGGTACAGCAACAGTGCGGCCACGATGAACGATGGGATGGAGCAGACGAGCAGGAAAATGCGCCACGAGTTGTACGTGAAGGCTGGTGTTGTGATACCGATTCCTATGGTTCAAAGGACGAGTGTAAGTCATCGGCGTGTGCTAGCAAAGGTGAAGTTCTTCCGCAGCCACTTACCAGTGGGGATGATCAACCAAGCCAGCCCAGCCACCAGCAGGTTACCGATGGTCCAGAACGCCGCCATAAAGCTGAGCATGGAGCCTCGCTTCGACTTGGGTTGGAACTCCGCAAAGTACGGCCAAATGACGGGACCACTACCGCCTAACCTGCACGCAACACGCAAAATTGCACAAAACATAAAAATTGCGCTCCTCCAGCACCGGCTATTAACCCCCAAAAATTGTTCCCAACTTACGCCACACCGTTGAGGAAGCGAAACACCATAAACACCTCGTACGTCTGGGAGAACGAGGACGCGACGATGCAGAACGCGTTCATGATCGAGATCACGATCAGCACCTTCTTCCGGCCGAGCGAGTCCGCCACGCTGCCCCAAATGTACGCCCCAAACATCATGCCAATGAAGATGATCGAGTTCAGCCAGCCCTTGCTTTGGGTGTTCAGATCGAGATCGCACTGAGCGGAGGGCAGAATGAACGACATCGAGATGACGTCCATCTCCTCGCTTGTGCTCACCAGACCGCATATTGCTAGCAGGATGTAGTGGAATCTGCCATAACCAGTCAGCTCGATCGCCTGCTCGAAGTCAGCCCGGATCGAGTAGGCACCCCTCTCGGGGTCGGCAACGGGGCCACCCTTTGCCTCGAGCTGCTTACTGACGATGGCACGATCCTCGGCACCGGTTAGTGGGCCGTACAGCGTCGGCTGCTGCTGGTGCTGTTGAACGACCAACGATTTGTCTGTGAGCGAAACCGGGATGGTTTCCGCCAACGGATGATCCTTGCTGTCACCGTTCGCTACTCGCTCGTCCTTTACATCGGTATCTGTGGGGGATGGTGCAACGAAAAAAAAAACATGGAGTTCAATTAAACAGAAAACGGTGCTAAAGCGCCTCTAGTAATACGTACATTTTGAGTGGTTCTGATCGGTGTCACCTTCTACCATCCTATGCAGGCGAGAAGTGTTGCTAGCTGATTTCGATACTAGCGAGGAAATAAGAATTAGACACTATGGATCTAACCACTGGCACTGGGTGTAACTGTTGCTTAGCTAAAGCTGGAATTAAAAACAAAAGTGAATCTATTAACTCAAAAAGGATTGTACGCGTAATTGGCTCGAATTAAGATGTTCTTTTGCGAGATTTAATTCCCTGATCCTCGGCGCCCAGAGTATCAACCACCTTCAATCATACCTTCAATCGATACGAAACGGATTATCAATTCAAACCCATTATCCCCTCGCAAAGTGCGCTTGTTTTCAAACCATAATACATATTCACCGACCGAGTAATGCTTCGCTCTTGCGAGCGTACGCTCCGAAATTGTGCGATATTAATAATAAATCATTTTCAGCTTCATCACAATGCACCGCAGCGATCAGCTATTCCGTCATCCGTGGATAATGTAGTGTAAGCAGGTGTACTTCAAAATAGTCGGTGGCCTCACCGGAGGCCCGGAGCTTGCGGCAATTTATTCTGCCTCGTATTTCACCCGCACCAGAATGTGTCGCTGCTAATGGTTGGCTAATGATAGCTGGCTATCACCGCGAGCCGGTGTAACATAGATTAATGAAATTCCCTGTCCGGCCTGGTGCTAATCGGTTTAGCCGAACGCTTGCAGGATGATTGAAGTAATTGAGCGTTACTTCCATTCACAGTCTGGCGCTGTCCCAACGCCGCACATTGCGCAAGCTAGCGCGAGGGCGAAATTGGCGCAAGGGTTTGAAATTGAAATAGATCGGTTTTTTGCTCGAACGGGAAGCTGAAAGCTCTTTGGGATTTTTGCGCGGTAATTAGCCAACTGCGTGCACTTCATTACGCGCAACCTCCCGCTGGGTGAGAAAAGATCTGTTTCGAGATGTTTTAAGATGCCCTGTACCTTGTGAGAATTTGGCGTTTGTTGACTAAGGGATGAAGAGCTTTCAACGGTGTTGAACTGCTCTATCATTTTCTTAAAACGCAAACATCGCAAACTATTTCATATGCTTTAAATGTTCATCTTCTTAAGAGACCAGCCCCAAAGCACCTGTTCCCATTTTCTATCATACTCTAACCAAAGGAAACACCTATAAAATCGCTGTAAAACACTAAACATTCGTTACACAGTGAGAACTAATTTGACTGGTGAGATTTCTTTTTAAACTCTTCAAGAATACAGTTGTTGTTCAATTTGTGAAAAAAAAATAGAGATAAATTTACAAAGCGAAAAATATGGTGAAATTTAGTGAAAGAGTGAGATAAAATTGATAGGGGTGTATCGATGATTTAGGAAAGCGTTAATTGATAGTTAGTACGATAAACGATTGGAGATAGTTTTTGAGCTGAGGCTATTGAGATTTAGGTAACTGGTTATAAATTAGAAGGATTTTCCAGAATGAAGTCTAAGATTTTAATAATCTACAATTTGCAATGAATTTTATGATCAATTTAATTACAATATATAGCCTGACAATCGAAAGATGTAAAATTTTAAACATAACAGTTTTTTACTACCAGATATGTCAGAATATACTAATATATTTTACATAGCTTTAGTAATGATCTCTAGTTTTTGAAGCAATTAATGCTGGTCTAAAATACATTGCATTAACAGGTAAAACGGACAAAAATAAAATATTGTTTAAATGTGAAACGAGCTTATGCTAACATAAAAATAGATACATAACACCAATGAGAGCATACACGTTCAGCCTTCTTTTAGACCGGGAAAAGACACAGCGCACATTTTGCGCCGTTTTGCTGTGGATCGTTCCAAAAGCTGTCGAGTCTGGTACTGCAAGCAAAAACAAATGCTTTTTACGTCAATCTCATGCTGCACTCGTGCTGCACCGCACGAGTCGCCAGAATGCATTGGGTGAATGCTTAAGCGTGCTAGATCATTTCTGTCTCTATCTTTTTTTTTGCTCCCTTGCGATCCTCCATTTGCACACGCTTGATGCGGTAAAAACGATTGCAACACCAGCAACATCTAAATAACCGGTCGCCGGGCGCATGCGGCGGGTAAAGTTTGCTGGAAAGTGGTACGAAAATGTAAACTCATTATTCTGCGCTCTTAGCTTGCGAATTATACGCTTGCGAAATGCAAATGTAAATCAATCCGGTTCACTACGGTGCTAAGGCTAAGATGTAAGGTGTAGCTATTCTTCTAGTCTTAACCAGATCGCGGTTGTTTATTTTTTTTGCAAAAAGCGGAAGTAATTTTCAGCTTAGACAAACTATCAGTGGCACGAATAATAGTCACGCAGGGATTCTAGTAAAAATAACTCATTGAACTATCAACTGACGAATGAGTATACCATTTCAAAAAATCTTCTAAAGTTCTTCAACATCTTCAATCAAAGATTCATCTTTTAGCGTAAATAATATAAGTATAAACTGATCTTCCTTAAATAAGCGCTCATCAAACGAACTGAAGTAGACAATGATTAACTAAGCATGATTAACATGATTAGTTAATCATTGTCTACTTCTGCATGAGCAGTAGACAATGATTAACTAGTTTAACCGTCAAATGCTTATATCCTACAAAACTCTGGAGGAATCACATCTTTCTTAAATAAAAAAACCTTCACGACAGTGCGATTGCTTCGAAAATAAACTCTTCTAATTCTTATCTTGTTGCGATTGCGCTACAACAGAACGGTATGTTTGATAGGGCGCTAGAATTTGGGTACCACCGCTAGAAAGCCAGAAAAAGGTCAATACAGCAACCGGCCAGGGTTGTGTTTGAGCGTTTGAGCGGCCTTACAGATGCTTCCTAGCACGTGAACGAGAACAAATCTCGTGCAATCTCGCAGTTACTTTTTACGATGTTCATCATCTCAGTGCGAGTTCGAGTTCACGCTAAAAAACAAAGGCCGAGCCATTCCGAGCCTAAAGTACAACCAAACCAAACCTTGACGGCGAACCTTCAGCAGAGTTGTCTGGAGTAACTCTCGCTCAACGCCGGGGTTTAGAGGTTTCCGTTCAAGCGAATGCTGCACGAGCCCTCAGGTATGGCCCAAGTGCATACGCAGTTTTGCGATACACGGTAATTGTGCGGTGGAACCGGCGGGTTGTGGGCAGCATTGATTAGAAAATTTGTTTTGCTAATTAAATCATCCGATCGGTGCGCTAGGCTAGGGCCCGGTCAACACACGGCATTGCACGGTTCGACATGATTAGTGTTACACGTTAGCGTTTTACGCGTCGGAACAGCGCCAAGCCAACGCAGAGCAGCCGGCCGGCCACAAGCGGAAGCAGGGCATGACGAAATGCTGCCCGGTTGGGTCAGTATTCCGTCGTCCCGGCAATTGCCGGACATCTTAATTTTTGTGGTACGGCAAATGTTTGCCGTGGTTATTTGGAGCGTTCTTCAATCGAAACTGATTGCGCCCGGGTATCGAGGTGAATTAGAAGACGGTCATCAGCGAAGGAAGCAAGGACAATTGCTGGGAGTTGGTCCGAGCATGTCCGTGCGCCATGCTGCGTTTATTTACTCGTTTTCGGCCGCATAGTTACTAACCAGAGGCACGGGTGTATGTATATATGATTTGCTAAGTGCCATATGCACATGTACATTTATGTGTATATATATATATATATATATATATATATATATATATATATATATATATATATATATATATATATATATATATATATATATATATATATATATATATATATATATATATATATATATATATATATATATATATATATAATTTACTTTACTGATATTTACTGCTTCAATACGGACCGCTTTAAAACGCGATCTTTTGGTCGGTTAAAGATCGTCCGAGATGTTCTATACCTTTATGAAGTTTCAGTGCTTTCTGTAAAGAAATACCAATACCCGGCATTATATCAATCTTTCTCTCCTTCATTTGCCTATTTCTAGCGAACAATTCGAATAGACCCCAGGACAGCCATCCTGAAGGATACCGTCACAAAGCCATCTCATGCCCTTATCACTCAAAAAGCTGCCTACCTCGAAGCGCATTGTTGCAAAGCGACAGCCCATCACTGTTCAAACAGATAGCAAACGCGACCCTTATGTCTGAAACAGCACCGCGCGTGTTCCCAAAATACACAAACACCCCGTCCCGGGTAGCCAGCACCGTAATCTTCCCACAGACCGCTCGCCGTTTCTATCCATCAGCAGCATGATCTTACGCCGCGTTCAACCCTCGCCTGCGGCTGATAAGTCTGCCCATCATCATCCCCGGCATGGGGTTGGAAACATTTAAATAAGTATCGAAATTCGGAAGCGCGATCGTTTCCGTGTTGAAATAGGTTGAATACCGCAGCTGGCTGAGCTCGAAACAATCGCCAATCACGCATTCGTCACGGCGATCGTGTGTACAATGTACCATGCGCCTCCGCCAAGGCAGCCATGGCCAAGGGCGTGGGAGATCTTTCGATCGAGGTTGAGTGGCCCCTCCCGTGGGATCCAACCACCATTGGGCGTCGTCGTCGTCGTCGAGCTGTGGGGGTGGGTGGTGAAAAATGGCGATGTATGGCGAGCACAACTATGATGCACTTTAACACCATTCGAAACCGATAAACCCGATATGACGTTTCGATTTTATTTTTAAGCTTCCTGTATCTACCCCATCAACATCAGGCGCCATTTTGTTGTGCCATTTCCCGTTAACCTCGCAACGAGGATATTATATCGAATCGATTTAAAAACATACCTTTTTGTCACAAACGAGCGTTCGCGTGTTGTTCGCTCAACAGGAACAAAGCGCTCGTTTGACACCTTCGATGGCCGGTAATGGGTTTGCACGATACTGCGGATAAAGGTGGCAGCTCGAACAACATTAACACTGTTAAGGGTGGCAAATGACAAAACACAACCAGCGGCGATCAGCGAGCTAAGGGAGGCGCGATCGAGACCCCGATAATGACGTGCGTGCGTGCGTGGATGACAAACGGTGGCAAACCGGAACCGGAGTGGAATGCTTTGACCAAAAAAAAAAGCGTCTGATCCTTGCCGTTTCGTTGCGCCGGAACTTTCGTTTTGGTCGATAAAACACGCCCCAATCGGAATGGAGACGCGCGCGCACGCGGCGAATGTATTGCACGCTATAGCGCGAAAGGTGTAGATCAGACCCGGACAACTAACACTGCGTTAAGCACCAGCACAAAACCGTGTAGCGCGTCTAGCGGTTCGGACGGGAAATGTGGAACTGATCAATGATCCTGCGACATGCCGCCACCAGGCTGGGGTGCGTTCCCGTGAGTGACCGCACGTTGGCGACAAGTGAAACCGCGTTGCGTTGGGCTGCTCGGCAGATGATGGCAGAGGGCACTCAACATCGGTCAGTACTATGACGGACACACAGACACACACACACGGAGACACGGAGGTACGTTTCACCAGATGAGAACCGACCGAGTGGAGCGAACGAGGCGAACTTTGCAACTGAGGGTGAGGATGATCGATCGAAACCTCGCGGCTTGGTAACGATCGGATGAGCCAAATGTAGCCCCCGGGGAGCGTGAGTGCGGAGGAGGGTCGGGGGGTTGACGGAACAAATGGCCCTCTGGTTGGGGGGGGGGGTGTTGTTTTTCGTTTCTCGCAACTCTCCCCCCCCCCCCCCCCTCCACACACTCTGATCGGTAGCAGACTTTATCAGAATTATCGCACGTCGAAGGCGAAAGCTGCTGGATCGTAGCAGATCAGATGGTTCCGAGAAAGGTGTTCGATTCGCAAGCTCTCACTCGCGCGTTTTTTCGTTTGCTTAAATATCAGCAAAACCTCCCCAAAACATGATTATTGTGAGAAAAAAAAACATGCTTAAAACCCCCAAAAAAATGGCTTATGTTTTTTTTTATTGAACAAAAGCCGGTTTGTGGGCAACTGCTTAATTTTTTGCTTTGAAATTTAAATGTTACGTTTAAAACCGGCAGAAAAATGATGGATTAAAATCCCTTCATTCATCCATTGAAAACTGTTGCAAATTGTTCATTTGCAGCGTGATCTTAAAGCTAAACCAACAAAAGATAATTTTCAATAAATTAAGCAGAAAAATGATGGATTAACATCCCTCTCATTACAATTAAGCCATTAACTACTGTTGCAAATTGTTCATTACCAACGTGATCGTAAAGCTAAAACAGCAAAAGAGAATTTTCAATAAATTAAGCAGATAAATGATGGATTAAAATCCCTTCATTAAAATTAATCCATTAAAAACTGTTCCAAATTGTTCATTAGCAACGTGATCTTAAAGCTAAACCAGCAAAAGAGAATTTTCAATAAATTAAGCAGATAAATGATGGATTAACATCCCTGCATTAAAATTATTCCATTAACAACTGTTGCAAATTGTTCTTTAGCAATGTGATCGTAAAGCTGAACCAGCAAAATAGAATTTTCAAAAAAATTAAGCTAATTTAAGATCAGCAAAAAATTGAACATTGAACATTGGAGTGAGAATGAGAGAGAATTAATGAAACAAAAAAACATGAAAATCACCATCTTTGCAGACTAATCACAAGCAGCAATGACTTTCACACTGCGCAGCATCTCCAACAGGCCGCTTTATTGGTATAATCATTATCACTGGTTGCGTTCTTTGAAACCGCCTTACAATGAAGGCCGCATATCCGAGGTATGTTATTTTCCTCTGCGTGCGTTCGGTTAAAAATGTTCTCTGTTCTTTAGCTCGCAATATCCGCCTTCGGTGGATGGCGAACCCGTGCGTGCGTATCGTGCAGCGGGAATTGGCTTTGAAAGCTCGCGGGGTTCCGTACAATGCCACCGGCAAACATGTTCTGGCCATGTTCTGGGAAAGCAAACCCGTGAGTAAATCACGTGGTCACGGCGCATGTACCATGCAAATGATGCTTGTCTTAAGGCCGCCTGCCAAGAACGTGTACACACACACCACTCGATCCCGTGCGCTAAAATAATTCCCTCCCGAAAGGGGTTCCGCTGAAAAAGCTCATTTCCTGCCTACGTCACACGAACCAGCCTCGGAGCGTTCCCGGTCTCTGGTTTCAAATTAGCAAGAGCGCTTTCTAATCGTACCGCGAATTTTCCCTCCAAGGCACGCTCGATCCCCGGCAGGTGTGCGGTCAAACAAGCGTTTGCTGCTGCCGAGGGTCGTTTCATTAATTGGATAAATTTTTGTGCCAATAATAACATGCTTAAATGATGGCTGCGTCCCATTGTGTTGCGTTGGGCAAACGAGCTTTCAGGGTTTTTTTTCAAACTGTTTACATTCTCTTTTCTTTACGCGCGAGGTGTCCATGTGGCGTTTTTCGCGCCTAAGGAGACTCCCCGCTTCAACAAAATAACACCATGCAACCTGCGGGTTTACGTCGAACGGCGACACGGAACAGGACAAATTAGCGGCTTCACGGTGGGATGGATCTTTATCAATAATTGCTCGTCGATTTCGTCTGCTGCGTGAGTCATGGAATGTTCGACACAATATTAACAGCTATTAGGCTGCCATTCTTTCAGCCACCGTGAATCATGCCTAATTGAGAAACTCATCCGAACCCACCTGGGTTCTTGTGCAAAATCTTACAAAAGCTTCGACGATCGTGCTTCGTGACGAAAAAGTGATCACTGCTCCGAATGGCGATCTTCCCGATGAGGGAGCATTTTTCTTACCTTTTTCTCTCTCTCTCTCTCTCTCACGCGCGTTTACTGGTTATGGCAGAATTCCACTACACCTTGCGCGACTGCACCACTCGTTCACCAGCGTTCGAAGAAAGCTTCCTCCTGCAGGCGTACGCGCAACACACACGGGGTTTGCAAGCAAACCTCGAAAGGTAGGCCAGCTACCGACGTACGCCTTTTATACGCCCCCTTTTGCTTCCGAAACCATGGCCAGGGAGATTTGCTCATCATGCGAGACAGCGATCAAGCTCAAGCATAAGATAACCCGCTATCATTCTGCAAACAAAATCACGCTAAATGGTGAAGCTGAACGCGCCAATCCAACGTGATCGCACGGGTTTTTTTTTCGCTCCAAACGACAAAGCAGACCGGTTGAGGCGTGAGCCCGAATTATTCCCCGGCACGATAAGGCCAGTTCGCATGGTGATAGCGTCTTGGGGGGGGTGGGGTTTTGTGCCGAAGCAGCAGCTTATGGTTGTTGAGATTTATTTTTTTTGGTTTTGCCCCCGCACAGCAGCCGAAAATGAGCAGCTGTGGGTTTATCTGCCCGTCGGTAAATATCCCGCGCACCAGCGAGGATCACCTCCAAAAGGGTCCATTTATGCAACTAAAAGAGGCAGCAGGTTCTTCTTTTTTTTGTTTTGATGGAATAATTAAAATCGCTTCAATTTAAATTGTCATGTTGGAAAAGAAGAAAAAAACAATTGAACACTCTCTCGTATCATTAGCAAATTGACGATCGCGAGACGTTCTATGCCTCTTCTGGCCCGGCTGAAAAGTTGCCTCTGGCCCGCACGCTTTAATGAAATGAGCGCATGCAGCATGAAGTGTGTGCCACTATGTCCAAGTCTCGCAGCTGTGCAAACGCAAATGTACGGTGTGTCGGTTATTTTGGCCTGCGAAACGCCACCTCCAGTCACGTGGAGCTCTCGAACAGCGATTTCGTCCTCGCATATTTTTTTGCCCCGTCACGTTTTATCCAGCTTAACCGTCTGTTCGTGCTGCTGCTACTGGTGCTGGTATAGCGTTTGCAATGAGTCATTTAAAAGCACCCATTTCGTGTCTTTTTTGGGGTGTGATACTAAAATTGAACAAAAACCGCCACCATGGGGATGCACATTACAGGACAGGATGGCCATTTTGTAACAAACGCAGGCATCCGAAAGCCAATGATGGGGCGGAACAGAATTAACCTTCACGATAAACCGCACGACGCACTTGGTTTGTTTTCGAGGTCCCAAAAATATCCGTCCGCCCGTATCCAGCTTACATCGGTTACACGCGGTAGGTAAGCGCTTTCTGGTGATTCACAATTCAGCCGCAATTGCGCGGTGCCATTTTTGCGCAACTTATGCATCTCGGGTTGTCCTTTTTACACCTTTTTTGGGGGGTTTTACCTTTATGACGCCTGCGAGGACATCGAATAGTTGCCGCGCACGCTTGTTTTGCTTTCAAAAAACCGCCAAAAACTAGAATTACTTCCCAGAACTGCCAAGTGCGGCATTTTTTTTTGTGCGCGCCATCACCAACGGCGCTATCACTTGCGTGTGGGTGTTGGTAGAGACGCTTAAACGGTAGGGTATGGGTACGAAAAAGGATAGAGCATGTACTAACTGCCCGCCATCCCGCGTGATCCCCTCCCCCCCCCCCTACTCGAGCGACAGAAGGAATAATCAAATTATTCGTCATATAAATTTGTCAACCCATCTAACTCAATTTGGTCCAATTGGAGGCGACTTTGTCCGGTTCGGATCATCGAAGATTTTGCCCAGCTGGAAAAATTGTTGAGCCGGTTTAGCGTGCGCCTGAAACGTGTACGTGTGCATGCTCTGTATGTGTCGGCATGCACTGTTCTTCCCCGTTTTTTTTTTGTTTTCGTGATGAAATATGAACCACAGAAGATGTACGAAAAAGCGATCATACGCCCAAAGCTCTGCGCCAGGTTGGGGTTTTTTGTGTTTGTTGTTGCGGAAGTGTGTGCTCGCGCGCTCAAGTGATTCATGGCCACGCGCACGTTTCCACGTGATCGTACGGGTGGTGCCGCCACGACGTTGAGCGACAGTTGTTGATTTTTGCCTCGTTGCGCTTTCATTGCGCACTTATGTGCAATATCACACTACAGGTGGGTAAGATGTGATGGGCTTATTTTTTTGGGGGGATAATATTTTGCATGCTCAGGGAAGCGTGCGACTCTAATATAATCGCTAGAAAAAAAACTGCAATGGAGAAGGTCTAAAAACAAGAAACTTATTCACATTATACCGCAAGCTAGCAAGAAGTAATTTGTTCCTATATGGTGCGAAAGCTTACACATGTTTTCAGCATTGCTTCACGCCATATCCTAAATGCCTCTTCTAGAAAGTATATCTTCTACTGTCCTAAATGCCTCTTCTAGAAAGTATATCTTCTACTGTGCAATCATTGTTTAGTGATACCGCTTATGTAGTTCAGAGACAATCCCACGAACTGCCGGTGTTACTCACCCAGATTCGATTAAAAAATACCTTAAAAATGTTGTGAGATATAAACACGTATAAATCTCTTCATTCAGTTGAAACGAATCGTTCTACAATAGTTGCTGCAGAAAACTTTAGAAAAACATGTAAATTTGTTTTATTACAAATTTAAAAATTTCATTTTTTTTGACATAATTATAGCATAAGAAATCCTTGAAAGCGATATGTAGCTTTACCCATATGATGAGTTTTTCATTTTCATTTCATTAGCTGGTTGAATGGTTAAAATTAAGCTACATTCGGCCATGCCCAATTACTTGGGGTTTTTTTTTCACCAAAAAGAAACAAAATACCGCATCGAGTACAACTCGCGCTGCAATGCACATTTCCGCCTATGCGCAAAGGTATGCGTTTTGGAATGTTCGATGCGGATCCATTCATGTTCGAATGCGCCAATGCAACAATGTGTCATGCAAAACGGGGTTTTGCAGCGTGTTTAGCTTATTTCGACACTCAAACACGTGCTCTGCACTTCGCGGCAAGCGAAAAAAAAGGGCACAATGTAGGCTACAACGCATTAACGTTAATCACAACTCCAAAGCACACGTACCGAGTGCGCGTTATGTTTTGCATTTAAAAATACACCGTCTCGAGAAGTAGGCCTGGGAAAACACACACATGATTTCCACTTTAAGATGGGGATTTTTTTTAGTCAAAATTCTCCATTTTCCCGCCATCGTGTGGCCGCATAAAAAAGGGGGACCTTTTCCACGAAATACCCCTTTAGCAAGCCAAAGCACCGATCACAACGCGCCTGATCCTGGTGTTATGTGCGTTACGATACGCAGGACGATGACTCAGGCTAGAAAACACAAACAGTGGCAACAACAAACCGGACGATCGGAAAACACAACCCGTCACCACCGAAAAGACCTTTCGCGATATTTGCGGTTGCAATTATCGGCTCCCGGGCGTCCTAGGACAGCAATCTCGTGTTGCGCACGATACGGCGATGCATCAACGGACACACACGCACGCACACACAAGCCCCAAGTGTATGTGCTAATGTGTCAACACCGTTTGACGCGTGCCCGCGTTTGGTTCGTCCCCCGTGTCTCCGAGGCCGTACGATTACCGATCCGGAACAGCACCCCGGGAGGTACACACATTGTTGCGGCATTATCATTGTGGTGGCTCCATTGACCCAAAAATACAAAAAGCCATGTCCCCCTAAAAAGGCACACGCCTACTTTAAGCCTGCGAACGGGCGAATTGCGCAAACGCAATCGTACGCAGGATAATCGTTCCGCGCGTGTGCCGTAACTGAGCTTGTAATGTGTGTTATTGACAGAGAGAGAGAGAGAGAGAGAGAGAGAAAAAGGGGGAAAACAGGATATTACCTTGAACACCGGCGGGGTGGCTCTTTTGACGGTAACTACTCGCACTTCGAATCGAACTGAACTACTGCAAGCTAACGTTCTGATTCACGGTTCCACGCGGCACGACACTACAGAACACCCGGCAGCCACCACTGTTGCAAAGGGAAGAAACAAACCGCCAGAAGCCATCGGCTTGCTCACACAGCCCCACGTGTACGCGCAGAACTCAGGCACAGCTAAACGGATGCTTGCACTTTCGGGGTTTAATTTTGCTATCGACAAAAATGCCACGGAAACTCCACGGAATCCACGCTGGAATTGACGACGACGACGACGGCGACGACCAGGTTCGCTAAACGTATCGCTGAATACTTGCGCATGTATCAACGCCACCCTTGCATTCGCTGGCCCCCGTGTTCTATCTAAACCCCCGCCACCCCTCCCCGCCCTTCCGGCAAACCCACCCGTGTATCGTTCTCACTCTCGCTGCCATCCGCCAACGGCTAGCGACAACAAAACGGCAACCGACGAGTAATCCAATAACAATGCTCAATCGACGCGCATAAAACCTGTGCCTATTTCGCGCAAGCTCCGGCAGCCGTCATCCCGCGGTTTCCATGCCCCTATCTTCCGACGGTAAAGCGGCCACCGCGTGCATGCTTGTGAAGGGCGCAAAGACAGCGAACCCTCGCTCACTCACCACCCCACAGTCGTCGTTTTTGTTATGTAGCATCGCGATGCTGGATGACGGACCTTTCGATAAGGTTCACTAAGGGGAACGCCATAAAACTATTTCATTACTTTACCATTGACTCGATCGGTCACTTTCACTGATCTGAAGATGCAATGCCACGCTCCATGGATGCTGATACGCAGCTGTAGCAAATTTCAATAAGATTGCGAGGTTAAAAGTATCCTAAAATTGCAAAAAATCGAATTCTCAGTCGTTTTTAAATTAATTTAAAAACTTACTTAAATTCTAATCCTTCGCATGCAAGAGAGCTATCGAAAGAAGTGGGTTTTATTTGTGTTGTCTTGTTTTAGGTTTATTTTTCCTTTTTTTGTTTTGTTTTATCGCAATATATTTGATCACTTTTGCGCTCTTTAGAGTAAATTCACGAGTTCTCTAATATGTATATATATATATGCAGAGGGGCTTGCTCTATATATATACATAACATTCATCTGCAAACAAACTATATTCATATCTCTCTCTCTTTTTTTACGGTTTTTTCGACTGCTATTCGGCGGTATTTAACAAAAATTATCGATTCGACGCTATACATACACATACACCTAGTACACACGCGTTTTGTTGCTAGTATCTGAATTTGTTTCCTTAAACGCACGCTTAACTGCGCCAGCAAAAATTGTATTTCACATCTTAACATCTGCAAAAACTCATCCCTCGATCGATATCGCGACAGGTTTGCACTCCTGCATCTTGCCGCCATGCTAGGGCCGATATGCCCGACATCAATCATCTTAATCATGTCGTAACCTTCCTGCTGGATGATGATATAATATCTCTGTAAAATATTGTTCTATACCTCTCATCATCTCACGGTTGACAATTTTTCTTTATTTGACTCTTGTCGTTCTCACAACGCTCACAAAGTATACCGATTAGCAGCAACAGACTTCTTTGGGACAACAAACGTTATTATTTACAACCTCGGAAGTATTCACCGTACGTTCGCTAATAATTCCACGTTCCGTTTGCTGATGAATTAGTCAACTCCCGCCGTGCCTTCGCTGTATCATTTGAAACAAAACTGTTAGTTTCCTCCCCCCCCCCCCCCCCCCCCCAAATTTGCAACTGAATCTGAATTTTGAATTGCTCAGCATTAACAAACTAGTGAATCGCTATACTAGTACATATTACTAACGTCGTATTAACTGATGAGAAAATTATTGATAAAAGAAAAACAAGCAAGCAACACATATATTTAACCGCAGCTCTGCTGCAACATGCAAACTATGCTTCAACAATGCTCTTGTAATCGAAACATAGAAAATCAAGTAATTTCGTAATCGTGCAAGTCTAGTAGTAATTTTATTCGTGTCCGATTATGTCTAGCAGGTGAAAAGGCGGCCACCTGCTGCATTAACCATCACAAGCTACGATAAATCATAATATACGAGACATAACACTCGCTTATGCCCAAACCTGCTCAGTAAGTAGTAGTACAGAAACATGAGATTGATACGCTTTGCCTGGTTTATGTGGGTTGCATCACATACGAAGCAGTTGAATCGACCAAACAGAGGATGTTATTTATTGTGACAATGTCTAATGAAGCCAAAGCCTGTTCTAAGGCTGCCTGCCTTTGTAACAAAGTTTGTAACGCCTGTTTGAATTGGCGTTTTGCACACCATTTTTCCTATCAGCGCATCGGTACAGGAAACTTCTCTCAATATTGTATCACGTATTAACACAAAATCAAAAGTAGAAACAATATATAATTATCAAAACTACATAACCAAGCTAAATTTCTTTACCTTTTTTGACCCACTTCTATCTTTTTTTTATCACGCTTCTGGGTCCATGCAACTACACACTACAATCAGGGCAGTCGCAAAATCAGGACACAGAAATGGCAAGAAGTTCCATGGATTTATGTGGACACATGATTCGTGTTGCACGAAATTAACAGAATAAAAGTACGGCCAGATTTGACCCTTTCAAAAGGTTTAAAGTTGCAAAGGACGTCCTAGATCCTTTCCAAATAAATCAATATAAAATTCAACCTGCTGCGGTTACTCAAACAACTATAAACAAATTTAAATTTAAGGCTTGATTTTGTGTTAATGTATGAGAGACCGCCAAACATGTTATTCGTTTGTTTCATTCGTATTCATTGCACTCGGTAGCGAACAATTGAGTGTAAATCCTTTTCATACCCATGCCACCACTAAGCAAGCACAACGGAAAGGAATGATATACCTAACACAAAGAGCCCTAGGATACAAAAATAAAAAGATGAAAGCGGTTGTACATCACTTGTACATTTGAATAGTGTGATACACTACTACTAGTAGGTTTAAAACCTACATTTGCTGTCTTCAATTAACTTGCGTACAGCATTCTCCAGGAAGTAGAATTTCCAACTAGCGAAGGCTTGATCGGGTTGGGCAGTTGCATTTGGTCAAATTGTTTTCGAGTTGACGTACGTATCAGTTCGCTTTCCCGCTTCGATTGACTTATGAGCATTTTAACAATGTGTTACTGGGTACCAATGCACAAACGTCGACTTGTGGTTACTCAAGTAAATAAATTATTAGATGTTTTATACGTTAAGTCAAACGCACCAAAAAAAGAACGGACTCAAATTCATCATCATCAATTGGTGTATTCCCACCAGTCCTTCTCGTAACCTTCGTGAACGTGGTCCAGCAACACTTTTCGTCGCTTCTCGCAGTATCTGAAAGCGAAAGGAAACAATTGCAAACACTCAAAACTACTCCCCAACAATTAGAGCAAAGCATGTTCAACCTGTACCTGTATTTGTCCTGTACTTTCTGTTTGATGCCTGCCAAATTTTCCGACGTAATGTCACGCTCCAAATACTCCGACAGCGTTTCAGTTGCCGTCTCCAGATCCTTTTGATTTTCCTCAAATATTAGCGACTGATTGTTCTTTTTAAGATAGTAAGCAAACACATAGGTGCACATCAGAGTCTGGCGACATTGACAAAGAATGTCGACGGCTTTCTTCAAAAACTGAACCTGCAACGGCAAAACAACAGTTAAGTGAATAATAATCACAAATTGGTCACGTAAAATGTTGTACCTCAATCCAAGACATGTTATGCTGTTGCATTTCTTCCATCTTTTCTTTGACAGCCGCATACAACTTATGCTCAAATTTAAGAGACTGCATATGGTTGATGTAACGGTTATAATAGTGGAGATATCTGGATCAGAAAAATATTGCAATGCAAAGCAATTAAATTTTAACATTACTCTAGAATCAATTTCGTTTTTTCGGTTTTCACAATCCAAACGAACCTTGCCAATGTTGAACGCAGTTTTTCCTGAGCATCACGAGCCGCACGCGCTTCATCTTCGTCATATCGGTTACAATTATACCAGGATGAACCGTGTGGTTCCCAGGATCCAAGACACACCCAGCAAAAATCGTGTTTACAATTTTGATTTTTGCATACCTGCGAAAAAACAACATTCTCTCAATGCGATAACGTTCATGATCGATCGAGCTGGATGCACCTACCATGTGATTGCAACCGCCGTCCTTTTCAATTGTTACGTTACACTTCGGACATTCCTTTGTATTGGCGGCAATCCAATTGGAAGTTTCGGAATCGTCATCACACTTTTTAATCCATTTTTTCAGTAACCGACACTGCACCGGATCATGCCAGTTTTCCCCACACTCAAAGCAGAACACATGGTTGCACTTGCAGACGACTGGGCGGGGATCAACGTACTGCACCTTAATAGCGTAGGTACAATCGGCCGATGGGCACCATCGTAACAAACGATTACACTACACCAATCGATAAGAAAAGCAAGAGGAGAGAAAGATGATCCGTAAACAGAGATGTTAGAATTAGTAAACAGATGCTCCCAGATCCAACTGCTGATACCGGCGAGGTAAACAGCAAACGGGTTGCCGTCGCTTTTTTACCTCCACAAAACTGTTGGTGATAAGATGCTGGTATTTGAGTCTCACTCGTGAATCCTGCACCAATCGCATTACAGTTTCATCATCGACCAAAATATCACATGCATGAGCCGCGCACGCTATCGATTGACCGAGCCCCTCTTCCACGATCTTTGTCGTCAGGTACTCTTGCCAGCATTGCGTACAGAAACGATGTCCGCATTCCAGACCGGTCATCATCTGTGATAGAAGATTATTGGAAATAAATTCATCGCACTTCATGTTGCCATTAGAAATGGCTTTTAACAAAAACAAAATGTAGAGCATGCATCTGTATCAAGCATAACAATCATTGCTTAAATTGGAAATAAAGCTTTATCTCAAAAGGACAATATATGACATCAATGACACGATCGTACATTTCTTTGTATTAATGTTGCTTTGAATTCAGCAGCTATCGATACTAGGTTGGGTAGCCGACAAAATTGAAAATAATTTTATAAAAAAATCCATACGAATGAAATGTGTTACAATTAAATGAACAATGAGTTCTGAATTCGTTGTTAATTGACAAATGATGCGAAAAGTAATGAAAATTGAATGTTATTAAAATTTAGAGGCAAACCCGTAATTCACAAAACATTTTACTACTAAAATCAATAGAGAAAACAAACCACATAACTGCTGCTATTCAATATATACTTAATAAATTAAAGCCAACTTAATTATCACACTGTAACCAATGAAATACAATTGAACAAGCTATAGCAGCATTAAAATAGCTTATACATTGAATTACATTAGGAAAAGCAATTTTAGTTTACAAACAATTATCATAATTCTTTGAATATAATCCTCGTAACCTTGATCTCGGTCAAACTGAAAATTTGGTTGGTTTAAGAACCTCTAAGCGAGAATCAAATGCTTTTGTCAACATTAGTTGTTATTTTGGCAAGCACTTGGCAAACAAATGATTTATTTAAATTTAACCATCCACGCGATCCTATTGGCGATCGCAAGGAAGCATTCAAAATAGTCAACAGACAGACAAGCAAACTAAACATACGTCACAACTAAAAAGGGAAAGATTCACTTTCAAAGGGCAGTTTGAATGTACGCTCGGGAGAGAACGCCATTCGAAACGAGTCAAAATAGCAACATGGAACAATGGGGTAACGAATATCGCACGCGAATACTGCAAACAAAAACAAAGAAACAACTGCTTACGCTGGGAGGGAACGTCGAGTAGCAAATTTCACAATCCTCTGTTCTGGATTTTTTTATCTGCGAGTACAATAAATAAAAGACCATATTAGAACAACAGCATGACATTTTTTGTTTGTTTAGAAATAAAACAAAAATTGAACACAATGTAACCGTCTTACCTTTGGCTTGAGCGCTAAACTTTGCTTTCGGAAGGGATTGATGACATGCGCATCCTTGAATAGTTTATCCTGATCGCCGTCGTAAAATCGTTCCATTAGCTTTTCCTTATCCCACTTGAAGTGGTTTAATAGAATACGAGTGATGGTGGCTGGTATCTGTGGGGAAAATGTGATAAAAACATCGTTTATTTTAATTTCTGCGTAACGTGAAGCATGTCATCGACTAACAACGCAGTAGGTCAAACGGTAGGTATTTGACAGCTAGAGAATACCCTCGTTTGCAAGCACCTTGACCGTCAGCGCAATCGAAAACACACACATAACGCTGCGTCCAGCCATCAACGAAAAGAGATACGCAAATTGATGGTGTGGTGCAATACGGTGGGAGACAACATCATAACGCAATGTTCGTCGTAACCATGTAAAACCATTGTCAAAATGGCGATCTATCTGTTCAATATACATATGCGTAGGATTATGTTAAGGTCAATCGAATGGGACGTCTAACATTCGGGACATAAGTAGCTAAATGACCCAGATACACCTTTAGTAGCAAGCGTTGACAGTTGGTATATCCAAAACAAAGAGACCACAACATTCAGACGTGCCTGTGAAAAACAGGACAGAGAAAAATATGTCACCAACAACAGGCAGCTACAGTACGTGGAAAATAATCAAACAATCGTTTCACCTAGGTAATCGATCGCGACTTTTTCCATTTCTCTATTCCGGAACGGGTGTTACGAGTTTATGCTACATCCAATTTTGGGAATATTTTAAATGAAATAAACACTGAATGTTCAAACAAACCAAAATCCTCTGGGTTGATTGCCTTCTTAAGACCGAGATGTTTCGTAGAATTTAAAAGGTTCTGGGTGCACTTTAAATGTGCTACTTCCCCCTTATCGAAAACGGGGTTTTGAAGCGTATTCCAACTCACCTCCACTACCGTATTTACGTCCTTGATGCAGTCGACCATATGCTGAACGATTTCATCGGTCGTAAGTACGTCGTACGGATATTCATCGGTTTCCTGGCCGCGGTCCCGTGGATTATTTATGTCCACGTCCATGGCAAAATCGTCGTCCCCGCTGGACACATTTCCTGAATCGTGCTCCCCGAAGCTTTCGTCATCGGAATCCATCTTCGCTTCCGGGCGACAAGGAGACCTTCAGCTACTGCTGTTGTAGCTGTTGCTATTGGCGCTGATCCGCTCGGGTTGATGATCTGTTTACGTAGCGCACAAACCTGATTGATCCACTACCTCCCGTTTGCACAATCTAGCAGCAACGTTCTAACCGCGACACTCTTCAATGACACACTTCACAAAAAAGCGAAGAAAAAAAAACTCGCGGAAGCAACGAATGCAAGAGTCGATGTGGTATTCGATACAACTGATAGAGAAGTTGGCAACGGTGGAAAGCTAGCGAATGTCGTCGAACTATTTTTCTCGTCTCCTCACACTGTGCACTTTTTCACTTGAATTTTCTTTCTACGGCAACACTGCACGACACAGTTCACGATGCAGAGCAAATCACTGATGATTTCGCCGCCTCATCGCATCCAGGCGATTTCGTGTCTGTTGAAACACGAAAAATAAAAAATACGTGAAAAAAAAGAAGCTCTGGTGTGCGTGAGATCGAAACCTCGAAAATTATACCAAACGTCGGGTGTTAAAGCGAGAGCACAAATATGATGAAAAATGAGAGAGAAACAATGCTCCTACCAATGTGCTCGGAGCTGCTGACGGCTGCTGCTACGATTGGAATAATAGTTTCGTGTAGTTCGTCAAAATTACTAGCATTTCACTAGCGCGAGCCCTTCAAAAACGCACACCACCGACGTGACCTCGAAGCGACGGGAGAACAAATAACAAGCAGGACACACGCAGGTGAGGCATATCAAGCACACATCAATAAAATTGGGATAAAAGGTGACCCAAATAAAAATGCCCCTTTTTGACGGGGCAGCACCTTTTTGCTGTTATGCACATACAACCTTTTCGCACCATCTCGAACGATCCTCATTTACCTTCGCGTTATATGGCGGAGTCAAACTCCAGCCACAGAAGTTTACCACACACGCCGTTCACGAAAAGAATGATTGATTAATGAGGGAACCTCGCCACAAACTCGAAGTCCCCATCAATAGCACGAATAGCAAAAATAGAGTCACGCACTCGTCCACCTCGTTCGAGCGTACTTTTTCTACACAAACAAACAAGATGGCCACCACGAGAGAAACGAAGTACTGGTTCTTGTCTATTCGTTGGCTGCCTCCCACCACCCTTGCTGAAAGTGACGTATAGCTCGCAATTCAACTGACGTTTAGAGCAATGTGACACCAAAGAAGGGTTGCTGTAACGGCCAGGTTGGGTAGTTCACGCGGGGGTGGTTTTTGAAATCGTTGCCAGCAAATACTTTGCAATGAAATACGGTGATTTTTTGAAACGGCAAAAGCTTAGAGCTTTTTCTTCAATGTTGCTTTGAATAATTCATAAATTTAAACACAGCCATTAGCAGGATCAGCACGAGGTGTAAAATTCAACACAACGCAGTAAACACAGAGACTGAAAACTGTAAAAAAGAAAGATCAAATTATCCCAGAAAATCATTTAAATTCTTTATAGCTACTCTGTTTCTATCACAGAATAATAGCGCTTAAAGGCTCTATGCTATTTGTTTTTGAGCTTAAACCATTAATTTCTTCATCAAAAGTGTATACATTCACCAGACACCAGGCTCTTTGGTGTTATGGTCACTTCGTTCTTACGTTTTTATCATTGCCACGAAAGAGTAACCTCTAAAAGCGTACTATTTATTTTCTAGCTTAAATTATACACTTATTTTCAAAAATGCTCAATTGTGAAGGTTGTAACGAATAGCACAGGAATGTGGAACAGGAATAGGGCTGATCTTTCAAGAAAAATAGAAAGTACGAAAAAGGGGACATAAGATCAACAAAAAAAAAAAGGATGCACCATAGGTGAAGGGAAATTGTTTAAGACGTTAAAATGTGGTAGAAGTTAAGTGGCACACGAAAACGGGAGAGGGTTTGAACAATTTGCCTCGATTTACCCGATTTTTATTGACAAACTTATAATCGTTGAAGCATCAAGGAACAAATAATATCGATGCATCATTATAAATGATCATGTAAAGCATGCGAGCATACAGCAAAAAGAATATTTGTATACGGGATACAGCATACGTTCGTCCTGCAGACACCACACGTAAATGCAACATACGAACATGCACCGCATGCAGATATATGGCACACAGAATTTGTTTGGCGTTGCATTTGTTTGGACGATGATTAACTTTGTTTTTTTGCTGCAAGTGATGCTCTACGATAAAAAAAAATAAAGTAAATATGAGTATGCTTAACGGAGCAATATAGCAACAAAACTCCCTGCTTGGAAAGTCGCACAAAACAGGCAGGGTTTTAGTGACAATGATCAAGGGAGAAAGTAAAGAACAGCACTCTTCAGCCGCTTGCACGCAACTTGTATGCAACTTGTGCGCAATTTTCAAACCACATCAGCTCAGGGGTTTCTTTTTGTGTTGCGATTGCATTTTACCAGGCGTACTTAACGCATCCCTGGAGCATAGTGATCGTTTCACAGGTACATTAGAATCTAGTGCTTTTCTTTCTCGCACATAGCCTTTAGAAACTTTTCAGTAAAGTTATCCTCGCGGATCTACTTTCTACAAAATCCTTCAGACCGACAAACGTTCAGACGTGTTAAGTTGTCCGCAGAAGCAGCGATCGAAAAAGTGCACGCACTTTTTGGAACCCAACTCCTAAACTCTGTTAAACTAGTTTACAATCAATAGACGGGTCATAACAACAGATGAACGCCTTCTCGAACATGCAGCGAACGGTGAGCGATATTTACCAGCTGCGTGCGAGCTGCTGCATGCATGATTGTAAAATTAATATCTTTTACCAAAAGCGTACGTGAGTGCGTGTGTGTGCCCGTTATGCACCCGATGATAAGGCTAGATTTAGCCACACAACGAATACAGAAAACAGGATCTCCCAAACTCTGGTGCGTAACAAACCACCGTGGTTTTGCGTGAAAGAGACGCGCGCGACAACGTGTGAGTCCTTTTACGAAAAAGCGGCCGGTGCTGTTTGTGGACCGGATTCGTTAGTTGAGAAGGAGGAGGAGGAGGAGGAGGAGGAGGAGGAGGAGGAGGAGGAAGGGGAGGGGGGCAAGCAAAATTCAATACAGCGCAAATTGAAGTGAAACACCCAACAATGGTATGGGCAGGCGTATATGTGTCTGCGTGCGCACGTGTGTGTGTGTGTGGCGGGAAAACACGGGAATGCACGGGAAAAATCAAGTAGCAGGAGGCAAGAGGAGAAGGACACGGGGAATAAATGTGGGGTCCCCAAGTGGGCGGGAGGACCGTCCACGTTCCCGGTACGCCTGCCGGTACACCTTCGATTTTGAGATCAAACGATAGAGGGGCCCGTGGGTTCGTGGGGTGGGTGGGTGACCCGGGCGGTAATGAACAAGAGGGTTGGTGGGGGGGGAGGGGAGTTAGCGATATTTGAAACACAGAACCTTCTCGCTGGCGGGCGACTGGTGGTTTGCGCAGAGTGGGTGGAATGGGATGGAAGACCACCAAAGGGGACGTTGTTTTGGGTGGGGTGCGGTGGGTGGGTGGCGAGCTGAGAGAGAGAGCGATAGGGAGAGTGAGAGAGAGAGCGGTTAAGAGGAGATGGAAATGAATGGGGAACGGAGCAAACGGAAGCAAAGAAGGATGGTGCGGCGCGTTTTACTCATGCGATTTATTCCTGGAAGGGTACGGAAGGGCACCCGAAGAGGATGCCGAGCCGGTTTCCGCGTGTGTATGTGTGTGTACGTGTGTGTGTGTGCATGCGATGGGGAAAAACCCCACCCGAAATGAGTCAAGCTTTCGGTGGCGTGGGAAAGAAAGAGACGCAGCATAGCGAACCGTGTTAGCTGGGTGGGTTAGTGGGAAGCTGGGCGGGTGGTGGGGGAGGGTGTGTGTTTGCGCGTTCGAAAACCCACACGAGAGAGAGAGAGAGAAGAGGTTGGAAGCATACCCACCACCTACACCACCGTCACAGTAACCAACATATACTCGTGCAAAAAAAAAACAAAAAAAAAAACCCTTCAACATTAGCAAACAAACAAAACACATCAACCGCAGACGGCTCATGGGTTGCTTTGTTTTCCTTCTACTTTTTCTTTATTTCCGAGGGGAGACTTTCACGAGGCGGCTTTTTTTAGGGGGCAGATGCGAGAGCTTCCGATCACGACGCGGATCCTCGGAATCCATGCCAGGAGTGGGGGGAGGGGGGTGGGTGTGTGTTGGGGAGGTTTTTTTTCTTTTTCTTCTCTCACCACTTCCCTCTTTTTTCCCAGAAAAACCCGTCGCCACGCCGGCAACCGTTCGCACTGGCCATAAAATGAAAGCTTAAACGGGATGGTGGTGTGGTGGGGGTGTGGAGGCCCTCATTTCCACCCACCCTCCCATCTCGTCCCCCTCCTCCCTCCCTTGACGTAGCACAAAATGTTCAAACATGATGTACGAGAGCCAACGCGAGCGGGCGCGCGAGTCCACACAGACCGGTTCTGTGTGTATTTCTCTCTGGGTGTGGGCGCGCGCGCGCGCGTGTGTGTGTGTTTGTTCGCGCTCTCGACATCTTTCGATGGGCCAAAACGCGAACGCAGCCGAGCCCTTGCGGTGGTGCGAGACTACCTTTTTGTACGAGAAAATCTCACCCTTCTGCCGCTGTGTGTGGCGCATTCACCGCCTCCATCCGTGGTGACCTCCCTGGGGGATGATGATGATGGTGATGTTGCCGCACCCTTTTTGGGGTGGGTGGGTGGGGAGCGGGGGGAGGTCGGTATTCGCTCCCTTCCACCCGTCTCTTTTTTGAGCCCGTGGACTGTTCCTAAGCTGCGAAACCCGCAAAAAGCCCACAACCGAACGGTGGAAGGAACCGACGGCACATGTGGCGGGCAGTGCAGCGGAAGAAGGATGTATTGCGTTTGAGTTAACCCTTCGGTGCGCAGTGGAAACGCGCAGTTAAACCTGCAACGTGTCAAGGCATGTTGAGGCAAGTGAAATTGTTTCGCAATCTGTTGCAAAATTATGTTATGAATTATATTTGCGCAATAGAAAATGCACATTAGCATTTGGGATGCTATGCGTTTCCGTTTTGCATCGTTTTCCGTTATTTGCAAACTTTTTCATTTTTCAGTGATTGTGTTTAGAACTTTCAATTGTTTCTCGTTAATGCGACATTGAGTTGAAATATGATTGGCATTTAAAATTCCATACGCAACACCGGCAAATATCGCTGAAAATAAAGGCCCACTAAAATTAGTGGATAGTACATTTGTAACTCAAAGTCGACGTTCTAAATCAGGGAAGCAAATTGATGTTACTCGATATATTTGTAAAGCCTGAATGTTACTGTCGATATTATAGATTTTTTGTTCAGCTCTTATACAATTATCGTGCATTTGAGTGGATTTCTGAAGAGTATGCATTCAGATCAGACTCTGTAACAAACAACAACAGCAATTCTTTTCTGTTTTACACTATACAACACAGGTTAAAACAAGGTGTAGTCTCCTTATTAACAACAAAAAAGGATGAAAAAGGGTAGAAATTCATCCAGGTAGAGTTTAAATACCAAAGTCCTTCGATGCTTGCCCATGTTACCTGTTGTGTATGGAATAAAAAGAGCTGTCCACAGAACTTTTTACCTCTTTTCGCATACAAAAGTCTATATTAACAAGAAGAATCTAGTTCCTACGTGTACTACCCTGTAGCAAACGGGTAGTGTATCAAGGAACGATACATAGAAGTTAGGTACAAGGGTAGAACAAAATGTAGGACATTGTAGGATGTGATCTTCAACAAAATCTGTACATTAAGTTGATCAGCACATTAGCTTGGGCAGGCACGATTATTAGTGTTAATACCTGCGCGATATTAATACCTGACCTTTAGCACTGGCACTCGGGGTAATATTTTCTTAGTCTCTTCAAATAAAACCACCTGAAGAAAATTGATACCTGAACGTTAACAGTGCCACTCTGGATCACGGTTTTTGTTAGTCTCTTGAAATGGAATCACTAATATCAGAATCATAATCTGAGACTACTATTCTGTTTATAGCATTCTTTTTTGGAATTCTGATTTGTTCCTCATCGCTACTCTGTGCTTTGATTAACTTTAGCGTATTTGCTTCAAACATTTCTTGGGGGGTGATCAGTAACCCTTTTGCGCTAAAAAATCCGAAGTGCCACTAAAGTAATCAAAACTGCAGGTGTTTAAGCATACGGTAGAACAATTGATTATATATTGAGGTAAAGCAGAGGAATTCATTAAAGGGATTTAATCACAGTCTGATTTTTTTTAATTTGAAAATAGAGTTCTTTATTCAGAAACAATATTTTAATCTAATGTACAATTGCCAACACGGTTTCTTAAGGATATTTTACATTAAATAACATACCATTTGGGTGTTTGCAAACTTGTTCTACTTTTACAGTCTTCCGTCAGTATTAGAGAAATATAATTTATGAATCATTTCATCAGCGGGGAATAACCGAGTCTGATAAATCCGATTCCTTCCGATCCGAGAGCTATGCTTTTAAACAGCTTCTCTGCGAGGTAAATCGGGGAAAATCAGCATGTTTAGTCTATTTGGTTTTGGTTTTGGCTATTGCAAATAACGATTCGCTTCGATAGGGAAGATGAAGGATGAATTCCCAGGGTTTCCTTTCTTGTATTAGCCAAATAGTCTACCGATGTAAGCTTCCATTCAAGTGTCTGGTAATACGTATGCACCATCACAAGCATTCCGAATGGGATTTGCAAATTGAGCGCAAGATTCATAATCAAACAACCGCACCAGTTCCCTAGATCAGGATGTGTCGTTGTAAGCAACAACAACATGAAAAACTCCACCGACGAGGCCAAGTGCTTCGCTGTTTAATTGCGAATGGGAAACCAGGTGAAGGGCATTTGCCCCACGCGACGTCACCCGGTGGGGGGGGGGTAGGGTTAAGGGCGATCGCGAAGGGAGCAACCCCCGATGGTGGAGCAATCGGGCCCACTAAACTGGCTTATGTGGAGGAGCACAACAAAATAAAATTGTAAGGGCGAAACCCCGAACAACCCCGAGTTGTGTGCATGAGGAGGGGGTGGAAAAAATAAAGAAGAACAACAAGAAGAAGAAACCCTGGGTGAAAAGTGGTATTAGAAGCACGGCGTGCGGTTGGCAAAATCGAAGGAAAAATAGAAAGGAAACAACTTCTTCGCTCTCGTTGCTAAGCAAAAGGCGCGGTTGTAGGAGATGGCGATATTTTTTTTGCGATCACCAGCAAGCCCCCCTCCACAACACATTGGGAGCTGGGCATTGGACATGGGCTGGGAAAATGGATAGAAATCCGTGCTTTTCGCTATCAAACTTTAGCGGGTGTTCCTGCTTCAGCGTTACGGGGTTTCCCTCTCGAAGGTCGCTAATATTTGCTATGCCCTCGAAAATGCCCTCCAAAAAAAAAAAGACGCACATGTTCGGTTGCGGTTTCGAATCCCGAACACCCGAAAAGGTCCCAGTTTCCTGCCAGAAACGCAGCGCGCCACCGCTAGAGGGCGCTACGGGGCGAAGTTTTTTAAAAAGTGACAAATGAAGTACGCAAACGATTAGGTATACCTGCGCAATAGAGCTTAGCGCACACAGCGCTACGTTCTACGCATACACACACACACACGCAATTTCACGTTCATTCTAACACACAAACACACACGCGGTTGTGTTGCTAGGTGCATAATCGCATCGATGAAACGGCAGCGCAAAATTTGATCATAGTAGCTGGGTTTTTGGATGATGCAAACATGCCCCTTTGTGGGAAGGTTCGGAAGGAACCTGGCCCGAGCAGGGCAGGAAACAACACGAACAACAAGGAACACATCTGCAGCTGGGAAAGGGGCTAGAAGCCGGGAGATCCGTTGAAAGGCAAGGCAGATGGCACAGAAATGCAGCAGCACAACCTGGGAACAACGGAGAGCGAAAGGGCACATAAAAGGGAAGCATTGTGGGGCATTGTGTGTGGGGGGGAGAGGAGGAGGAGAAGGGAAACGCCAGCGTCAAAAAAGGCGCACACACACACGATGAGGGCGACGAAACGAAGCGGGTACGAACGAAAAATCTAAAACTTCACAGGGCGACCGAAAACCTGAAATAGTCTCGCCGGTGAGCGAGGGCTCGGAAAATTGTGCTCGCTGTGTTCCATTCCACCACTACGCACGCACAAGAGCAGCCGAGCTGAAGGCATCATCTCACGCTGAGGGTGCACAAACTGATACACACACACACGCACGCACGTACACACGAGCATACCGCCGTTTGGTTTTTACTACACCCCGTGCGCATTCGCTCTATCCAAGTTGCCCAAGCTCAGCCTTATGCTGGGGGCGGGGAAGAAACAAGCAAGGGCCAACATTTGAGAGCGAGTGAGAGCGAGTGAGAACGAGAGAGTGAGAGAGCGAGAGCGCGCCTACTGGTGCTCCAACACGCACAGCTGGTTTGAATGAATGGGCAGGATGAACGGGGTCACAGGAAGGGGTGGTTTGACGCGTGGGTGTGCGGCGGGGTGTGGGTTTTATGATAGAATCAACCGGGTGGGGGGGGGAGTGCGAGAGGGCTGCTGTGCTGAAAGACGCTATCGGGAGCGTATGGAGCTGAGCTTGGTAGAGGCTGATGACGAAATGTTGTTGTTTTATGGCACCAGCAACAACAACAACAACAACAACAATCGCGCGAGAACCGTTTTTATGTTTGGGATGAACGAGAGGCCTCCAAAAACAAAAAAAGAAAAGAAAAGGAAAAAAAGATCCTCCAATCTGCCCTTGCTTCCGCTTCCCACCCGCCCACCCACCTTAATCAATGTTATCACGAACACGGACCTCTCTCCAGCTATTGTCAGGCAACACGACTCGATGCGAAACACCTTCCTGTACGTGTGTGTGTGTTTATGGGGTTGATTCGCGTGTCCGGGTTGGGACAGAGCCCTAAGGTCCATCGGTTCGAGGTTGCGAGGTTCGACAATCAAAGAGCGGCGGGCGGATGGTGCACGGGGGTACAAACGCCTCCCTCTCCTCCCCCCCATTCACCCCACTCCCCTCTCTTATCCCAGACGCATTCTTTCGCGCGATAGTGCGCTGGGTTCATGAACAGCGGCCGCCGTTGTATGTGTGCCCGCGTACGTATGCACACGTGCAAGAGAAATGAAGGTCCGTTTCCATGGCATAGCATGCGATGAAAAAAGGGTACGTATGTATGTGCGGGTTTTTTGTTGTTTAAAATAATATTCCCTTCGTGGAAGCACAATAATGAGTGGGTGCGGTGGCCAACGGAGTGCTTGCGGCGGGGCGGGTTCCGAGGATTCCATCCTCCAAATCTGCCATCTTCTCCTCTGGCTACATATACGCCGGCCTTTAAGCGAACCGTCTGTACATGAGAGCTTGAATCCACCCAGCGCCAGTAGGGTAGTGTTATTTGCCTATTTAACACAGTTAAAGCCACAGGATTTTTGCTACATACGAAAGGAAAAAGAAAAACGGACGATTGCGCCGGAAAGATGTAACTTAATTGTGAGTGTTTCGGGTTTTGCGGTGACATTTTGCATAATATAGTTATAGTTCTGCCAATCTCCCAAACAACAGTAAATGTTTAAGTTGTTGTTTATAAGGTAAACGCAATAATTATAATAATAGTTCTCCACATTGCCGCAAAGCGCAAGCGCAGTAGTAATAAGTAGGCTGGGAAACGATATAGGCTTAAATCTGGCCAACGATCATAAATTCAATACTCAAACCCTCAAAACCAGCAAATCTTCTCTGTCTTCTGCGATTTGTGAGATTGAATTGAAATTATAAAAACAAAAAAAAAGGAAAAAGCAATTTCTCCACACAAATACGTGCACATGAACGATGTAAAAGGGGGAGAGAAAAAAAAGATGCATGGTCGAATATCGATGCCATAAAGCAAATCCAGCAACGGTTGCAAATAATGCCATAATCGTTTTATAATACTATTTTTCGGTTTTGCATGTATGCAATAAATATTTAAAGAAGCTCATTAACTGTAACTTATCAGTTCAAGCATCGTAAACATGCTTCATTTAAATGGATGTCGCTCTTTGTGTGACTATTTGGACAATTTTCGTGTGTTATTTTCCCCCAAAATAAGTCCTTAAGGAAATTTAAAAATTACATGTTTTCAAATAATTGTGAACAAAAGCACACACGCACACGAACATTACGTACCTATGAGGTTCATAATCTATATAAGCCGGATTTCTAATCGCTTTACGACTACCCGGTTATAGGCCTAACCATGTACGAGGGTACCGAAAAAAAAGGAACTGATATTTCTGTCCTCAGTAAATGACCTATTATAAAGTTTATAAAGGTGACGTAGCCTCGTAGAACAATCCTACCCCTGACGATGGCAGGTAACGTGTAGATAGAGAGAGATATATCATCGGCGCAAAGAGAGAGAGAGAGAGAGAGAGAGAGAGAGAGAAGTATATATACACAACTACATGTGCAGTCACGCAATGTACGTAAGGCGAGAGATCAATGTTAAAATGTAGTGGAAATACTGTACAGGCTTGAGAGCGACGAAAACAGCGCGAAAGAGACAGACAAACAAAAAAACGATGGAGAAAGCTAAAGACAGAGAAGGAAAACAAGAAACAAAGGCTGCCAGAAAGAAACTAAGGGAAAACTCGAGCAACGTAAATAATCCAAGGCGAACTATATACGGCGAGTAGTCTCGCTGGCAGGCGCTTGAAATTGTTTTCAAAGATGGCTCCATCGGTTTGTGTGCGGAATTCTGAGGTCGCTTTAAGTTTGTTAATTATTGATCGTTATTTTTTTGTATAATTTGAATTTCTTCCCGCCGGACGTTGGAGGATTGAGAATTTCCCAGCTCGCGAAATGGTAGCTTCCATCGATAGTAGCAGGATGCGCATAAGAGGAGCATCCGTATGTGCTAAAATTAGACTTTGAGTATTTTAGCAGCACGTTTGCACCCTCAATTATTGAAGTTTTTTTTTAATGCAAGCTACTTAAGAATGTTGTTTAACTCGGATTTCATCCGAAATGAATCCTGAAATTTTCCGTACTAGTTTTTGTTCACCAAGACAATGCTTTACAAGCTGTAAGCTTATTGTTAGCACAAAATTATTAGTATCGTTTTTTATTGCTTCACGCGCGTCAGATGATGCATCGGAATGCTATCGCCTTCCCTTTTTAGCATCCCAAACAAATGTATCCGTCTCCGGAGAAAGAATAAAAAAACAGGAAGGAAATGCCGCCGTTCTGCCACGAAGAGGAAGGAAAAACATTTTAGCTTGAATAATTAACGCGGAACGGAAAGAAGACCGCGGTTAGCTTAATCAGTGCCATCGTAGTCTCGCACACGACACAGGCCCTGCCACTGCCTTTATACAGGCAAGGCCCTGTAGCAAGGCGCGTGCGAAGCTGTGGAGTTTTCGACCTTTTGCGCTTGAGGTTTTCATTGTCGGGTTTGTTTCTTGGATCGCCTGTAAATAGCGGCGTTCGCTTGGAACACAGGGTAATATTGATATTTATACCAACGCCCTTTCGCACATACATGTGTGCGGGTGTGTGTGTGTGTATGAAAGACAACAGGGTAGTAAAAATTGTATGTATGACTTCTGAACCTATTAGCGCTGTAAAACCGGCTTATACCTTATATTGTCAACTTCAAACGAGCGCACATTAATCTAATCATGCTTTGGATGTGAAGCATAATTACAGTGCATGTGTTTCCAGCACCCATCGCAAGCGGGGCTAAGATTACTTTCATCCGCTAAACTAACCCCAGCCGTTGGCCATAAAACTTGCGTGCTATCGATCCTATTCGTCCTGCTTTCACAGCGCAGCGAAATGAGATCAAAGCGTAAGCAAACAGAAGCAAAACAACAACAGCAAAAAAAAAAGTACGAAAATATTTATGCACACGTAGGTTCGCGTTATGTAGCGAGCCTGCAGCCGTTTGGCGGCGGAATTGGAAATAGCTCCCGATCGTCTAGAGTGCTTTTTTTCGTTGCTGCTGCTGTTGCTGCTACTGCTGCATGCTTTGCTCCGTGCCATTGTTTGCTTATGACCTTGCTTGTCTGTCCGGGTTGCACCGCAGCAAAATTTTCTGAAAGCCATATGCACTCCCAAATGCACCGCACACCCCAATGGATGGTGGGGGGGGGGGCGTGATGGGGCGAAGGGGGGGGGGCTCGCAATCGCTGAGCGAAAATCATTTTATACGCACGAACGAAATTTAAAACAGAAAAAAAAAACAACAAAATATGTATAGTATAAGCGTTGCAAATACGCAAACACACACGCAGCAGGAGGGAATGGGTTTTGCGTAGGGGGGGGGGGGAGGGGGGTTGCTGGTGAAGGAACTGAACGGGGGTGGGTGGGGTGCAGCGGAGAGACGGCTCGTAAAAGGTTCAAGGAAAGATAGAAGCTGCCCCACGGAAGAGCGTGCGGCTGTGTGTATGTGTGTGTGTGTGTGTGGGAAAGAGATCGTGAGGGGTGTGTGGAAACGGCGGATGTGGCGAAACAGGAGGGTGCGGGGCCAGGGTTAGGCGGCAATGAAGGAATGTGTGTGTTTGTGTGTGAGCAGGCCGAACAATCTAGTAGGCTTAAGCGAGACAAACGATCAGAGTAAGCGCGCAACAGCAACCCTGCAGGGAGATAAAGAAAGTGACGAGAAGGAGTGCGGAAGAGTGTGAGGGAGAGCGAGAGAGAGACTTTACACAGGGACGAGGCGCCAAAGTGTGTTTTCGTTTTGGTATTATTTTTCGTTTCGTGTTTCGGTCGTTTCTCCTTGAAACACCGATCATCATACAACGCGCGGCTGCATCATGCGGCCGGTGTGTGTGAGCGGGCAAGGATGGGCAAGCGGAAGGGGTGGGTGTTGGATGGAATGCATGAGGGGGAGGGGGGTGGAAGTGGAGATGGCAATCCGCGGCAGCCGACGGCGACGGGAAAATGAAGAAAAATGAGGGCGTACTACACAGGGCCTTTCTGTGTGTATATATATGTACATTGTTTTTTTTTTTATATTTATTTATCTCTCTTTCCCATCTTCACCAACCACCGATAGCGCTTCATCCGTTTCCATCTCGCTCGCTCCAGCTGCCGCTTCTCTCTCTCTCACTCTCTCTCGCATCACATCGAACCGTCCCTTCTCCCTTATTTGGGGTGCTGCCACACCGCACACGCATACCGCTCGTTTTCACGGGTAAACTGCCACTAGATTGAACAACCAAACACCATGGTTACCACCACTACGACGATGACGACGACGGCGATGGCGGGCGACGACGATGATGACGAACCGAAGCAAACGAACGTAAGCGAAGCAGGAGCCTGCCGGTGAACGCGAGACTACCCGCGGACTGACGGTCTCTCTCTCTTGGCGGTGAGGGTGCTCTGTCTCTGGCGTGCTGTCTCTGTCGTGCACGCGCCCGTTCGCCTACCACGTCAGTTGCGGGGCCCAGGGTTCTTTCGCCTCCTCTGTTCGCACGCTGCGCTCGGTCAGATTGGGCCCTGATCCGGGGGTTTTTCGGTGTTTTACGTTCAATAGCGCTCACACAAAATAACGACGTGTAGCCGAGTGCGGAACGTATGCATCGCAGCGCGGGCCAGAGTCGTGTTTGACAGGGGCCATACACACCATCGAGATATTTTGTGCGCGGTTGTTTAAGGCGTCCTGTTTCCGGTGCCCTTGCGCGAGGATTTTGTAGCTCTTTTTTTTTTGCTTGCGAGAAACCAATCCGTTCCGCTGTGATCCGCTAGTGAGGATGGTGAAAAACGGTACCGAAATCGTCTAAGTGTTTGGGGCAAGTTGTCCGCATCACAAACCACCGGAGAAGATCAGTTGTGTGTGTGTGTGGTGTGTGTGCTTTTGACGCAAGACGGCGCATTGTAATGGATAACCGATGAAAAGCTCGCAAGCAGCTATTGAGGCGCGAATAACCAGCCAATGTGCCCGCGTTTAACGCTGTGCGAGTGATTGCGTACGGGACGCGCGTGCATGCGTGGGGGTGCGTACGTGTGTGAACCAACACGCGAGTATCAGCTGAACACCGTGGACCGTGTGCCTCGGATGCCTGCGAGGGTAGTGGGAACGGTGGAGGAGTTACAGGAGGCATACAACAAAATAGAAGAAAAAATAACTCCTTCCTTTGGCGGAGGCTGGACGCGTGGAGTAGTCGATTCGGCATACAAAACCACCGCGCGCCCTTGGATTGATGTTTTTTTGCCGTTGGGGAAAAAGTTTGATCTTCGTGTGTGCGCCCCCCATCCAGCTGTAAGCCTAGAAAACAATATTCTCCTCGGTCCCCGGGTGTTTGCCGTGGTTTTTCCAGTGCGCCAGTGAAAAACACAGCTTCAAATGAGCGGTTGAATCGCATCACGGTGTGGGCGTTCGGAAACATTCGAAAACAAACGGCACTGCAGCGTAAACGTAGTGTTGCACGAAGTGTGGGTGTTTTTTTGGGAAAACTACCCTTCGGTTGCGGTTGAAAGGGTTAAAGCATATGCTGCTGCAGCGAGGAGCAACATCATTGGCCCCGTCATCTGATTGCAGGAATTACTAGAGGAGATTTGCGAGATCCTGTGCGCGTGAGGAAGCTCAAAGCAAAGGGTGCTTTGATAACGGTGCAGTGGTGTTCCGCATGTTGTGTTTCCGGGACCGGGTGCTTCAGCTAGATTCCGGTGGCAGTGAATTCCAACCTTTATGTTACTGTGAGTGAAAGGTTTGCGGGTCTCTTTTTTACAAAAAAAAATAATAATAACCGAATGGTTGGTTGTGTTAGTGACGCGTTGGTGTTGGAAGAAGCAAACAAAAACAAAAAGTAGTTGAGCATCGATTGCCGATGGAAAAAACAAAGTAAACCAACAAGGTTCAAGAAGCAAAGCAGCAAAGATTCAAACACCATCAGGAAGAGAGAGAGCGAGAGAGAAAAAACAAGTGAGAAAGGAAAAAGGTCTACTCGATGAGAAAGAGTGAGCGAGCGTGTACAGTGTGAGTGAGCGGGAAGGAAATAGAACAACAACCACACCGCAGGAAGAGCGAGTGAAACAGCCAGACTGTGTGTGTGTGTGTAGCGAGATAGAAGTGACAGGAGAGTGAAAGTGTTGTGTGTGCGCGCGCGCGCGTGCATCTCCCCGAGCACTTTCGCACGTGGACAGTAGAGAAATGTCATCCACAGCACCGGTAACGGTGAAACAGGAGCGGCACGATGAGGCCGAAATTAATGAAATGGCGGCAAAGATAGTGGAGGCACACAAGCAACAATCGGCCAAAGCAGCAGCAGCGGCCGTCCAACAACCGCAGGCAGCTCCAGCCCGTCCAACGGCGGTGGGCACGCTAACGGCCAACGGTGTCACACCCGGCCAAGCAAACATACTGAACTATCTAACGCGCAAACCAACCACAAACCTGCCAGCAAACGCCACCAACCTAGCGATGGCAGCGACGAGCGGTGGTGTCACGGCCCCAACGATAGCACTCCCGCTCGGAAGTGGCCAAAGTGTGGCCTCAAATGGAAGCGGCAAAGCGTACGATGGTGGCGGATCGGACCTGAACGGAAGCGGCGAGAAGAAGGTGAACGACGACGAAAGCCACAAGGGCCGGTTTGGGTGGGAAGTGTTCCCGGGAAAGGTGCACATCCCGTTCATCCTGCGCCAGCAGGAGCGCTACTGTGCGGTGCGCATGGTCGAGATGAAGCTGCTGAACAAGTACCTCAACTATCTGCACCAGGACATCTACACGTGCACGTGCGTGCGATCGTACTACATCACCGAGGCGGAGTGCAAGCTGTTGAACGAGATCAACCAGAAGCAGTGCGACATGCACTTTGGACGGGAACTGTTCACGCTGAAGGACCTGGTCGTGCGCGTGTCCGACGCGTACAAGTTCTACCAGTTTCTGGACGTGTGCTACAAGAAGCTGCTGACCGGGTGCAGCACACCGAACGAGAAGTGTGGCTTCATCCGCATCAACAAGGAGTCCGTCGTGCCGTACACCGTGCGGGACTACCAGAAGATGGTGCCGCTGTTCTACTTCGAGGGTGAAACCGACAACCTCAAGCTGAAGGCGGACAACCTGTCCGGGTGGGACCTATCGTATCTTAAGTTTTGCTGCAAGGTGCAGGGCATCCGGAACGAGCTGTTTGCCAGCGATTCGGTGGCGGTTATCAGCCTGACCGACATCAAGGGTTACTTTCCGCCCGGGACGGACTTTGAGGATTACTGGCCAAGCAAGGTGGTCGATTCGCAGCTGCTTTCGGGGCCGAAAACTAACACCGTCCACTGGACGCGACAGCCGGCTCAACCACCACCGAAAGCTCCCGCTATGATGAATAATGCACCCACGCGGAAGGCGACGAACAACGTTTATCAGACGCTGCAAACGCAACAGAATCTTGCCAAAACGAACAACCAAATGAACACCATTACCGCTGCGGTACAGGTTCGTTACGGGTGTGCTGCTGATCTGGCCGTCGTAAACCGGGTCTGCTAAACCCCCCTCCTTTGCTTTACGTGTTTTTTTTTCTAGGCTCTCACACAAAACTGGAACATGGTGTCGCAGAACCATCCCAATCTGCTTGCCGCCCAGCAGGAACAACTGTTGCGGCTTAGCCAGGCACAACAGGTACGGCTATATCTAGGCGAGGAAAACCCCGAACTCCCGATGCCCCAACATTGACAGCATTTCTCTCCGCGATCGTCCTGGCATGTCCGCTGGTTTAATTAATTATAGTTCGCTTCATTGTTTCAGGCGGCGCAAGCACAGGCGCAGATCCGCAACATCCAGAACATGCACTCGATGCAGCAGTACAACTCTTACCTGACCAACGCCATGTCGTTGACGCCCCGGTCGTCACAAAACCAACCGGTACCGCCGCCCCTGGTCCGGTCGGCCCAGGTACAAGCGCATCTGTAAGTATTGCAGCCAGCCAGGAGTTGGAAGACGTAATCGTAGGAGACAAACTTCAGCACAAATCCTCTACACCACTTTCGTTTATTCGCTTGCAAACCGTCGGAAGGCACCGATGCACCGCGTCGCGGGCATGTTGTGGATTGGTGCTGTGGATTGGCAAAACAAAAAAAAAGAAGTAGCAATATCCGCTTGATCTGCTGCATTAGCAGATCAAAAACGTCCATTCGGTACCTATCCCTCACAGCATCCCCGCACGTCGGGAGAATTACTTACTTTTCGGCACGCTCTAGCTAGCAAATGTCTCTCTACTCCTCTATCCGTGTTTGCAGTAGTTCGTTTAGTTACGTTGTAGATCCTTTCCTGCTGTTACTTTACACTTTAGTTCCATTTCGTTGCGTTACGTTAGTGTTTTATCGTTTGGCAGAAGACGCGAACGAATTAATTTTGCAATGATTGAGAGCAAAACCGAATCGGAGGGCGGCTAAGGAAGATATAGCGCAAAAGGTCGAATTTCCCTTACCGTGTAGGGTGTATTGTGTTTAACTCGAAAGAAGGTTTGTTGTCGAGAATCAAACGCGTGTTGCTTTGCATAAGACGTTTTAACACGTCTAAAACGTTCTAAGACGTTTTCAAACGTCTTTAAACGTCGTTTTTATGAACGTTTTAAACGTTTAATGAACCACAAAGTTGATCTGTAATAAGTAGCAGGGAACTTTCGTTCCCTTTGATATCGTGCAAATGAGATTCCAATTTCTGACTCCAATCAATTGCGGTATAAATCACTCATCACGCGCTGCTCTGAGATAATTTCGCGAAAGCTTCCACTGCTTGTTACTTTGTAACAGATCTGGAAAGCATTGCGTATGCAAATTATACAACATCTTTTCTACAACAAACGTGTTTCTTTATTGCACATAACCATGCAAAAGAATAAAAACACGTGACACGCAAAGTAAAGTCAGGTGTGCAAAAACTATGAATCCTTTTGTCACAGCCTTTTGGCAAATAAGTAAATCTTATTTTGAGATAAATGGACAAGAGCACAGATGTAACATAGGCATATCATACCGCATCAGATTTATAAACATAAACTTTATTGCAATTGCCATTGGTACAGGTTTGCTTGAGACTTTGAACGTCTCACACAATAGTGGCGCATTGTTGCGATGTATCTAGGTTTATATAGAATATTGTTCAACAACCAAGATGTGAAGACACGTACCTAAAATTACCTCAACAATCAACAAAAAACTGCCAGCCGAATCTCTGTTTCTTTAAAGTTGTTAAAGTTTCAATAGAATCGATAGATTTTCACACTGTTTTCTGTATTTATGAAACCGTAGTGTCATTTTTGATTGCTTTTTTGATAGCTTTTTTTTGGTAGTAATGCCGCGCTACGTACATGAATGTAATTCTGTTCTATGTCACAACGTTTTGAGTTTTTGACGTAGATTTTGTTGCGTTTGATTTTCCATTTTTTTTCTATTACTATTCGTATTCCTTTATGTGTAATGTTTTTTTTTTTCTATTTTGGACGTCTCAGTATGAAGTCGGTTATTTTTGTTGTACGGTAGCTGACTCTCGAAGTTAAGTTTAAATAATGAACCGATATATTTTGCAGACACCGGTCGGTGTCGCAGTTGATGATATTCTAAAGCAAAAAAAAAGCGTTTAATCTCAACACCTATTTCTTAGCTTTTCCCCTTCCGAGTAGCTTTCCCTCCGTTGCAGAATAGAGCCGTGAAATCAGAGCCAGAGGTGGTGTGTGTGTGTGTGTGTGTCTGCTTTCCCGATGCGATGGACAATGATGATGATGAGATGGTCATAATATGTTGCTGTTGCTTCGCACGTTGCTTGTTGAACCTGGAGGAATATTCAGTCGCAAACGCAAACGCTCCTTCTTCCCACTTCTTCCTATTTGTGCCTCATTCGACCTGGTGTAAAGATAGGCCAATTCCAACTATTACAACTCACTAAGCAGTCAGTTTCTTTGCGCAGTGGTGACGGAGCGGCAAACCTTCTTTTTTTTTCTCCTAAATTCCATTTCCGATAACGCCAACGGATGTTTAGCGTGTCAATTTCCACACATTGAGCGGTGAAAGGTACCCCCCCACATCCTGATGGTCTGTTGTTGCGCCTTACGGGCGGGACTGCGTTTCATGGAACGTTTATCCTTTTGGATATGTTTATGTCCACCTATTGTTTTGGGTGTAAGCAACATGGGTAGCAGCGATAGAGATGGAGTTTGATTGACTAGCGAAGGCGCATAACTTACTTGTTGATAGCAAAACGATAGAATTTACAAGCGGGCGAGCTATACGACGTCCCATGGATTATAGACTATTGATGGTGTGTGAGGGTAAACGAAAAGAGGGTAAACGATGTGTTTGATTGTTGGTGCGCGTTCCATGTAATTTTTTTTGTACTTCTCGTGAGCCAAAGAAACTGCCTAAAAATATTACCCCCGTTGTGTGTAATGTGCCTTCCTACAGGTCGAGTGGTGGCGTTGGTGCGTCCTCAGCCTTGCGCTCGACTCCGAGCGCCAGTAGTAGTGGCGGTGGCAATACCTTACCGAACCTAAATCCTGCCTTGTCAATATTCGCAACCTCCAGCAATCCCAACGGAACGGTCAATTTGTCCCGCCTGAACCAACAGCAGATAAGCGAGCTTACGATGGCCAGCGGGTCCGGATTAACGGGCAACGGTGGCACCAGCTCTGGTACCGGAAAGACGAATGCCTCCCGACATGTGACCAATGCAGCCCATGCAGCTGCTGTTGCCCGACCACCGAGCAGCGGTGTTGATGGATTTTCGCTGGGACGGAACGTAACCATCACGCCAACAGGAGGAGCAGGAGGAGGAAGCAAGAGAAGCGCAGCAAGTACCTTGGACGAGCTTGCGACCGGAATGCATATTGCAGCGTCGATGGCAGGTTACAGCGGTTACGGGGCAGGCAACAGCAGCAGCAGCAGCAGCAAGCAGGCATCGGTAGCGTATCCGAAGAATCCGATCTCTATCACGGCCGTACCGGTTGGTTCACCGACACGTGCCTCCCCGAAGGGTGGTCAGGCAAGGCAACCGCCACCGGCGTTGATACCGGTGGGTGGCACTGGCGAGCTGTTGGATCGGTTCGCTACCAACGGTGTCGATTTGCTGGCGCACCTGCAGACGCGGCTTAGCAAAGATTTAGAGATCATAAACGAGCGTTTGCTCGGTCCGGATCGCAACCGTGGCGGTGACAATCCGGTGGCCGGTGATCTGCCGGCTCGCGAGCGAAATGGCAACAGCAGCAGCAACAGCAGCAGTAGACACTTACCATCGTACCGGGAAGGCACCGGCAGCAGCAGCACCAGCACCACCACCGGCTCTGGTGCGGTAGCTTCTAGCGTAATTGTGCACGATAAAAGTAGATCGAACGGTGGAAGGATCGATTATCCTCGAAATCACAGTGTTATAACCAGTACCAATGGTGCGATTGGCGGTGGTGGCGATGAGCTTGTTGCAAGCTTTACCGCTAGAGGTGTTGATGGAAGCTCGCACTATCTAAACGCGCTTATCGCCGCGAGACTATCGGAAGTAATCGATCTATCTTCTACCCCAAGGTCCAACATAACGGGTGCCTCGTTGCCCCAGCATTTAGCGGTCGCGCAACAGGCCGCTGCCGTAGCGGTCGCACAGCAGCAACAGCTGTCCGTGTCGTCGGGCAAGCGGTCGGCTTCCGGTTCGACGGGACTGTCCGGGAGTCGCTCGAGCGCGATCAGTAGCTCCTCCAGCGGTGCCGGCGGAAGTGGGAACGGGACCGGTGCCGCATCAAACAGTTACCGCAACGCGAACGCTGCCGTGCTGCAGCAGCTCCAGCAGCAGCATCAACAGCAGCAGGCTCAGCAGCAACAGCAGCAGCAGCAGCAGGTGCAGCATCAACAGCACGCGGCAGCAACGGCTGCGGCGGCGGCTGCAATCAACAGTTTAGCGGAATCGCGCCATGGCAGTAACGTGATCGTGTTGCCGGAGATGAACATTAGCGTGACGCAGTTTAAGCCGTACGAGGTGGTGAAGCGACCGGTCGAGAACAAGATCATCTACTGCGTGAACAAGACGCCGTACCGGACGACCGAATATCTAATGACGCTGTTCGACCTGAAGGATGTCTTTTTCCCGTACATTAGTCTGGAAGTTTGTCGGCGCGTGCTAAACGCGTTGGACATTAACATTTTCATCGGCAATAGGTAAGGCAACGTGAGTTTTTGGTTTCTGCGCAATGTAACGCACAACTATCCGGTCTTGCATTTTAGCTTGCAGTATCAGGTGCTGATGGAAGCTGGTCGCACGAATGTCGACAAAATGCCGATGGTGCAGGTGTCGGATGTGGTCACATTTATGCCCCAGCTGCAGTACATGATCCGGAGCAGCAATCTGAACCAGGAAACGCAGGCCAACAAGCGGGCCCGTATCAGCTAGGAATTGGGGTGGGGGGTACAGCTGCAGTGCCCTCAGAGCACGACCGTGTCCGACCTAATATCATCTTCTTCGTCGAGTCGTGTTGGCACTGGCGGCGGTGTTAGCGACACGTTCTCGGGAGCAAGCGGTGGTAATGTTGCATCGGCCGCAGGAGCATGGAACAGTCTTACGCCTTCACCGTCGTCCTCGTCGCTGTCGCAGGTCAGCAGCAGCGGAAGCAACAACAACAACAACGTCAGTAGTGGCGTGAGAAAATCGTCCCTGTCCTCGTTGTCGTCGGCCTCATCGTCGACTGCTGTGGCCGCTGCAGCCGCAACAGCGGCTGCTGCCCTAGCAATGGCAGGGATTTCATCCACCGCCGCCTCATCGGTACTCTCCCCGTCGAGTAGTTCCGCGGCGTTGTTTTCCGGGGGTGCTTTCAGCTCGATGCTAAGCGGCAGCACGGGAGCAGGACTCGGAAGCAGCATAGCCGGGGTTTGCTCCACCGGCAGCACCGGCGGAAGTATGTATGATAAAAAGGCGATGTCATCTTGCCGCTATCAGCAAGAGAAATCGTCTCTAGGGCAGCTTGCTGCGTCCGCCTCGGTTGGGGACTATTTTCCGGAAAATGCCGGTGTCGGTAGCGGTTCCGCGGCAGCGGCCGTGGCAGCAGCTGCAGCCGCCGCTAGTCGTATGTTAGGCCACGGATCGCCTATTGTGCCCCCCTCGGCATACTCGTCATTCCAAGAGTCGGCCCTTGCGGCGGCTGCAGCCGCTACCCAGCACCAGCTGCACTCGCACCACAGTCAGCAGCAACAGCAGGCGCATATACAGCCCCAGCAGGTAGCAGTTAACAATAGCTTGTTTTCACCCCATTTTGCCACCAGCTCGCCGTATCCGTCGATGCAGGTTGGTAGCAGCGGTAGCAGTAGCATTAGCGCTTACGAAACTAGCACCGCTGCACGGTCGTGTGCGCTTCCGTCGCCAACGATCTATCCGCCGACGCCACCACCGTCGGCTCCATGGATTCATCCTTGGTACGGTGGTGATACGTTTTAGTCAACTGTTTAGTTCCTTGTACACAGCTCACGTTTGTCATACTTTCCACTAAGGGAGCTGCTAAGCAGCGTGTACTCTACAAAAAACACCACAGTGTCGAAAACTCCCCAAAGATGTCCCGCAAATTTCAGGTGTTGCACGTGTAATGGTTTGAGATTCGCATCGATGCTTATAAGATTTATCTAGGGATAATATATTTGCTAAATATATTGTCCCAAATTCGCATCGGAAAACCACTATATATGTGTTTGGTGTGTGTGGAAAGGAACATAAAACGAGTCATCGTCATATTGATTTAGCTTTACTGCAAATCTAACGCGAATGCACACTATACATCTATGTACAATTACGTATGTTGAGATTTGTGCAGACACCGCAAAGTGTGTTATCACAACTTGCTTGTGGTTGTGGAAGCTGGATCTAATGAGGATGTGGAACAGTGGAAGAACATTCTCTTACATTGGCGCTTACGGAGCAAAAAAACTCCTTTTTGTTGCAGATGAACGAAGAAAACGCACCCGTTTTTCGTGTAGGGTAGGGGACTCGATAACCGGAAGCTTTAAGCGCGAGAGGCACAAACACGTGAAATGAGCCTCCCGCGTTGGCAGGACTGACTATCCTTGGCTTTGTGAAAATTCCGTTTCATAAAAAAAAACCTAAGCAGCAGAAGGCAGACCTCGACCACCGTACAACGGTCGTTGAGTCAACCAACATGGAGAAGAAACAAAACATGTAGGATACTTCAGTTATTCGAGTATCCTACCCAAAGGGACACGTAATTAGCAACCGATCAAACGTTAGTATTTTTTTTCTTATTTAATGCTTTTTAATGATAACAAAGAGACTATAAGCTAATTCGGAAGAATCTCGTTTTGGTTTTGAACGAAGAAATCATTAATTGGATATGTACGAAATTCACAACAACAGTTATAATGCAACAAAAGTTACTATCGCATATAGGCGACCTTACATATTAATAACTTATTGAGGTTAGTAATGCGCTCCTAATCGAATGAAGAAAAAAATAGTTTTCGAATAAAATTTCATAAATCTAGTGTGATTTGTAGACAAAAAAAGGGAGCGTGGTTATTATAAGCAATCGGTTAAAGATGTGAGCCTTGAAAACTGCGCGTTTTCATTCAAATGCCACTGTATAAACTAATTTCATGTAATCACTATGTGGAAGCTTAGATGAGCGTTTCGCAATGGTTTGGAAAATGCAGTCCCTCCCGCCCTTGCTGGAAGCACTTGGTTCTTTGTTAGCTATGAACTAAATAGGTACATTTAAGTTACGTCGAAGCTGTAAGGATTTCGAGAACCTTTTAAAACAAGTCTCGCAAACTTTCGAAAGAACAAACTAAACCATTAGCATAGCAGCATGACTGACAAGCGCGATGGGAGCTAGAAGAGCACATATTGCTCACATAAATCAGGCATTGGAAGATGAAGCTCCGATAGTGGAGCCCATATGAGTAAGTTAATGACCCCTCTGTCGAAGGTTTACTAGGTCCGATGTAAAATGAATAGGTCCGATAAAAAAAAATAAAATTAGACTGATAGAGCGAATATGACGCGCAAAAAGAGATTCCAATCGAAGCTCCTTTTCATGTATTCTCTTATTAATGTTTTGTTTCATCAGTATATAACATATGTTTTTACATTACTCTGATACGATACGATAGCGGAATCAACTTATTTAGTCAGTTAATTGTACGCATTGATAAGGTCTGGACTAATGTGGGTGTATCTATGGGTAATATTCGAAGTTTAAGAATCGATCGTTTTTGAATTATTTTTTTTTCTGTTATATACATATGGAAGGCATTCGGGGGGTACTGAAATCAATCAACTGCTGGTGGGAAGAGGTATCCAAATGTTGATGCCATTGAACTGTTTAAATAAGCCGCGCGCGGTACTCAACCTGCATTAACCACCGACATCAAAAACTGTGCGAAGAATGTTCCCATTTCTTGTGTATTTAAGCTTTTTCCTCCACAGATTCGATTAAGTTTTTCTTTGTTAGCATAAAGAGCAAATATTTTGTCAGTTTACTTATTTATTTAAAATCGTTTTAAAATGGTTAAAATAAGACCAACAGACTAAGACTTATTTGCACTGTTTGTTACTGAATCGAGAAAAGCCAAATCCGAAATAATATGCATGGTACTGTTTCGCTTAGATTTTCTAGTAAAACCAATCCATAGCGCTTTTCTAGCGAATCTTTAAATCGATATTCACAGTTTATGACATCCTGTATTAACTGAAATATGTAACGGAGGAGTTGTATTCGCTGATTACTTCTTGGCTTAATTACGAAGACATGCAGGTGAATAACAGCAACCGAGCCAACCGGTTCCATCTGCATGTTGTGCAAAGTAAAAAACAAGCCTACTATAATGCTGTATTTGGTATGACATTTATAGCACGTTTTGGGGTGATGTGTTACAGCCCTGTTACCCCACCGATAGCGGGCACATGCTACCGGCTGCATCGAGATCGGCTCCAGGAAGTGTTGGCATTTTCCGTTGTTGTTGCACACGTGGTTGTTTTCCTCTTGGGCTGAGCGCTAATTTCTACCGCTCTCAAAAAGCTGCTGTCACATGGAGCAACGACGACGAGCCTGAGAGCAAGGATCGCACGCAAAACATCGACACATCGGTGGGTATCTGTTATACTTTTCTCAAATACGTGTGTAATTTTCTCTCGTTCACAGTGAAGGAATGTACGGTGAGAGAGCGCTGGCATGAATGATGTGGAAATTGCTTGTACGATTTGGTCTTGTGCCTTTCGCAATCATATCGCAGTAGGCGGGCACGGCAAGATGGAAAATCTTTTTGGCCACAGGCCAACCTGTGAATCATTTGCCCGCCCGGGTAAAACCGGTAATCGCAGCAACAGTAGCAAGGACTTTCAAAAGCACTATCACCCCTCATCACGTCGTTGACTCCCGTCTACTATCGCATGCTCCCGCCTACTAGGATGCGTTTGGCTTTCTCTCTGCGCTCGCGGAAGTCTCTCGCGGATGGATGGAGAAACGGATTTGATTATTGTCAAAAATTTTCCTCATGACGTTTCCAGTTTCGGGACCGAGGGCTTTCCCTGTGAGCCGTTTTCCCGTGTGCGTAAGGCAGGTGCACCACTCCGCTTATCAGGATGTTTGCTTCCTAACAAACAGTCGCTCGTGTATGGGACGGTGCCGTGCCTGCCGGTGGTGTTCGATTGGAAAAGCCACGATTTGAGCATAGTTTGGCAGCTTTTGTCTTCCGGCAGCATATGGTTAAAAGTGCCTAGCGGAAGCGCAAGAAATGTGAAGTTTCAAAATCACACCTCGATCCAGCGGAACCGAACAAAAACCCGTGAGGAAAAAGGAACCAGTGAAACTGTGGCGGATGGAAAATGTAGAGGCGAAGATTTGTACGCGTGTGTGTGTGTGTGTATGGGCGCGTGTGAAAAAGACCAATCCAATGCGTTGCAAAGGATACGGAGAGAGTGTGAAATGATATGTGTCAAGTTTCGTGTTTGAATATCCTCGCGGAAGCTGTTCCTGGTTCTGCGAGAACCCAAGAAACCCCAAGCGAAGGCAATGAAAGGTTTTGCGAATGAGTCGTCGCCTTTGCGTGCCGTATAGAAGCAAAAGTCTTTGTTTTTACCCTGAAGAATAGGGCCGCCTCTTTGGTAGAAGAAGAAGAAAAAAAAAATGAGCCCGTGTAATAGTGGCTTTCTAGCGTGCGTTGGGTGTTTTGGTTAATTTAAAGTGTCCTCGCTTTCGTCATCGTGCAAGTGTACAGGGCGCGGAAAAAAAACCCATTGGCAATGGAAGGAGTGGCACGTGAATAGACGCTTTTGTATCTTATCGGAAGTGAATGTTCTCATCCCTGTAGCCTCGAAGCAAATACCATGTGCACGTACACTAACGACGACGAGAGTGTTCAGCAAAGTGCATGGAAAAGTTCATGAGCAATTAAAGATGTGATCTGTCCTACGGAACATGAGTAGCAGTTCTAACGCCGCAAGCGCGTTGTGTAAGCGTGAAAGGTTAGCGAAAAGAAATAAAAAAACAACAACAACAAAGAATCGTTTGATGATAAACGCGCCCTCAACACCAAGCATAGCTTACTGCGATGAAAAGATTCCCTCGAATACTCGATCAATGGGCACTCGATTCGACGAGGCGTTAGAGCATTGGTAATTTGTTCCTTTTTGTGGCAAGATAGAAGATCGTTTTGGGCTGGTTTGACGAAAAAAAAAAACGATGGAGCGCGTTTGGCGTAAAGTGAACCAGGGTCTAACGCTTCGGTCATCGTCATCGAAAACTGCAATCGGTACCGGAGGTGGTGCGCAGACTTCGTCATCGCCAGCAACAGGAACGTTGGGTGGCTCTGTTGTAGCTGGCCCATCCGTTGTGCCGCACTCGACGGATACCACCAGCTCGGCCGGTTTTGGGGAATCGCAAGTGGTGGCCGTCCAACGGCGCCGTTCCGTTGGTCCGCAGGCTAGTACAGCGTCGTCGGAGAAGAGACGACGACGGAGGCGACGCAGCCGGCCTAGCAGGGAAGGGTAAGTTGGCCAAGCATGGTGTCGTTTTATTTTTATTGGAAAGTTTTAAATGAATGAGTTTAAATGAAGTATGAATGGCATCGGAACATCACGTTGAAAAAAAAAACATACAAGTTGTACCGGCTTGGCATGCAACAGCGCGTTTACGTTAGCCGTTTAATTTAAACATATTAAACTTGCCGATTTCACAACAATTTCTGTTCACAGCAAAAAAAACCGCTTTTGCTAACTCTTTTTCAATACTCAAGCCTTGTATGAAAAGTATTTTTTCGTCAGTTTACATTCCTTTAAGTTATGTTTCAGTATATTTATGTACGCATCACTGTTTTGTAATAAAAAAAAATGATCATACATCTATCCAAACGTAATATCTTGCCCTCTTATTTATCCTTTCGTTGATTTTCGTTCAGTTTGCGTTTCTTTAAGTTGTGCTTCAATAAATTTATGTACGCATCACTGACTTCTAATGAAAACTTGTATCAATCATTTATGTTAATTTTTTATCTTGCTTTCACTTTATGCTTTTTCAATATTCAATCGTTTTATTTATCGCGTTATTTTTAAACTATATCCTATCCTTCATTTTCATTTCATTTTGATAAATACAGATTGATAAAAACAAATATTTTTAATTAAGAAACATAGCACAAAGAGTATTTAATTGATTTTTTTTCACAAACACACAAAGTACAATTTAATGTTTTTGACTTAAAAATATTTTTCACTAAAACAGATTAGATTTGTAACCGAGTACACCCGGGATAAGGTACATTATGGTTGTTGGGAGGAAATGCCTAACAGCGTGTTATTTCAGTTATTCTAATTATTCTACTGATAAAATACAGCTTGATTGACACATATGAAATTTTTAAAAAGAAAAGATTAGATACGAAAAATACCACAAAAGGAGTTCAAATTAATGGTAACATAAAAGCATTGACAAATGCATGGATGCCTTTCCCGTCGAACTTCAATTGTTGTTAATCTGAATGTACCAATGGATCGAATGATAGTTTGGAATGTTAGAAATAGGGAAGCCAAAGGCATTGACATCTTCTCATGTACCTCTGGTGCAGTGTTCTTCATGAGCTGGACTTGGTAGAATATTATTATACCATTCACTATGGCCTTTGAAATAAAACTGTTTGCCTTCTTAAAATCGTGCTGCTGATGTAGCATTGTAATTTATCGTTATGCTGCTCGTTTTGGTGTTTGTGTTATGCAATTTTATAATGCTTATATAGAAAAGAATGCCCTAATTCCTCATGGTTATTGCGACATGATCAATGTGCTGGTAAAAGTGGACCTGCTTTATGGCGACCGAGATCATCATTGACGCACAGTTTATTACACATCGGAAAGTACGTTTTGTAAGTTGAATCAGATAATGCATGTTACAGACATGTTTAAAGGTCTCTGGTTTTTTTTACATATAACAAGGGGTTTCAAAGATAATAATAATTCAATGAAGTAAAATCCAAAATAAAGGGAACAACTCCAATAACGACTCCTTATCTATCTTATCTATGTAGTGATGTGAAGTTAGTGATCGTACTTTCCATATCGTCCAAAGTCTACCTAGTATAGTTTAAAAATCAACTAACAGTAATAAAAATGACATTTCAACCTAAAATACGTATTGAACGTTCATAGTATTTCCTATCGACTGTGTTCGATAGAAAGATTTACGCATTAATGTTGTCATGTGTGTGGGAAAGTGCAATGTGAATATATCGATTTGTTCTAAGAAATTGACGTTTTATATCTTAGCATTATGTTACTAAATAAAAACCTAATGCTCGTCACAAAATAAATTGAAAGTTGAGTGTGTCTAAGAGATAGAGAAAATATTAGGAAATAATTTTAAGTTCAAAAAGTTAAATTGTAAAAAATTTAACGAATATTTTTCGTAAAAAATTAAATAGTTGTTTTTCCTTCAGCGCTCCCCCACCCAGCCATGCTTCCAGTGGCCACCATAAAGGACACTCGTCGAGTGGACGTCGTGGAAACAGTCAATCCGTTACCATCGCACAACAATCCAACGAACAATCGCTGAGACAACGAGCAGTTGCACGACTGAAGATGTTCAATTTTAATCTGAATTGGGATCTGCACATGACGCAGTGCAAACCATGCGGGTAAGCGTTTGAATTTTGGTGTCCGTTCGACAGACTTTCGTCCGCGAAAGTAGGTCTCGTTATTATACCTTCAGGTGTCCTTGCCGTGTTTTCATGTAACTAAGGTGTATTTTAATTTAAAGCTCTTCAATCACGAATCCTCGTTTTATTTTTTGTTGAAATAGGCCTAAGAGTGGCAACATTATCACTCGGAGACTGTGTCGTAACAGGCGCGGTGAGGACAACGAACTTTACCGTTCGAACAGCTTCAAATTCGAGCGCTTCGAACGTAAGGATCCGATGGATACCGGCTCCAGGACGATGCTTCGCAAACAGGTATGTTGATGGATCTTTCATATGATAAATAGCAAATAATCGAAGCGACAATGTGCGTAAGTTTAGGCTTGTTAGGCTAGGTTAGGATTACTCAATTTCAACATAATTTTAATCAAATGTTAACATCTGATTATTATTTAAAACTTATTTATAAATGACTTATCCGCATAGATATTTTTCAACTAATAAATCCGTAACAGATATTTTTAAAGGAAATTGTCGTATCATATCTAATCATATTTCATAACATATTTAATTTTTAATTTATTAAGACTCATATTCATTGCATATGATGAATGTTTACAAAGGTCGTTCAATACTTTTATCATAAAACTGACAAGAGTTTTTTTTTTTGTGAAAATGTAAATGCTACGTAATCAAGTTAATGGAATCCTGCACGTGTTATTTTTTTCAAAGCATTTTTCGAATTAGCATTTTTTTGGCGGCTACAAAGTTTGAAGTATAGATGGCGCTTAATATATTGTTGGATCATAACGCCATCTAGTGGAAATTTTCTAAACGGTACGATTTACTACGATAGATGGCGCTTTTGTATGCGTTCGGCATAATGCGCGTATATCCTTCTCATGTTACCTTTCCATATTTCAGTTCGTAAATTATTTAGTAAGTTGATATCAAAACTATTAAAAAAATAAAAAAAGCATGAAACAGAATGGATCATAATTAAACTATCATATTTTTCAATGCTTAAAATTTGGTATAACAGTTTTTTCGAGTAACAACCTTATTGAAATTACAGATATATGCAAAACAAAAATTATAGATGCAAAGACATTTTCATTAAATCATGAAATATAGTAAAGAATTCCGTTTGCATTTTTAGTGTATTACAGTTTTTAAAACAAATTGTTCGGCTCCGTTAAGTAGTATCTGGTTTTGCGAGATCATCAGCCCATCCATCACATATCATGTCCTATTTTGTAGCATGGCTATTGTCGGGACTCATGGTTTACACCGTGACTGACGTAGGCACAAATTAGAAGAGGCTGCAGTTCGCTGTTACTCATAAGCACCGGGGTTTTGCCATTTCCCAACGGACACTCTCAGCTAATATTTCTATCGTTCTGTAGGCTTTTCGTTTGGATAATTTCCTTCGGTTGCTTTTGCCCGCGGGGGCTGTGCTAAGCAAGCTAGATTTTTTTAATACTACAAAGTGCTGCTGTCGTGCTCCATTTTTTGTTTCTCTCCCTCTTTCGAACGTGAAACCCATCGCTAACACTTAGGGCTAATGTGGCCCATAGAGGGATGACTTGTCAAAAGCGAAAGCTTTCTGGCTTGGTGTATTTTTATGCTAAAGCTAACTTTCGTCGATGTCATTCCGTCTTATCTGAAAATCGTGGTTTCCTTATCCTGAATGCTTTGCACGTCCATGATTTTTAGTAGACGAGAGAGAAAGCTTTTCATTAAAAAAAGAACGTTAACACCTGCATTTTTGAAGCCTTGAATGAAGTTGTAATGCATATGCCAATCCATAAGTTGTTATCTACGTGAAGTATAGTTAGAATATGCCCTTATTTATCGATTAGTTCGTGTTGTAAAGCCTGCATAAAACCTTTTCTATTTGTTTAGAGCGATACGGAAACACATCGATACACGTTTACTCTTATTAGGCTCACTTTAGTAAATATTGATGGGGCGAAAAAATCAAAATACTTTAACAAAAGTACATACATCGTTTCGCATACATACGCAAAAACACACACTGAAACATTTCAAGCGAATCCCAAGCGCAACAAAAGAATATTAGTACCTGCATTATTAATGTCGATGGCATTTTCGCACTCGCGTAAAAGGATATAGCGAATTGCGTGGGTGCGTGGCTAGTACCATTCCACTTCCGGTATGCATCTGGCTTGATAACCACCCGTCTGGAAGTGGGTACGCTTCCGGGGTTTGGTGAGTCCTGCCCGACCCCATTGACAGACACTAGCCCAAACTCATTTTCTTAGTATCTCTCGAGAATTTACATTATTTATCGAACAATAAGCTCCAGACAGCTTGAAGGATGTGTGAGAGAGGGAGGAATACGTGAAAAGAAGTGAAGAAGAGAAGAAGGTAGAACGAAGCGCACGAAATGACGTCATTCGAAGGTAGTATGTACACTATCGAGAAGAGAGAACATTTAGAAGAAAAGGCTACAGCTTTTTGTTTTTGTATAGCATCGCTCTCAGCCATCAATGGGTTTTTTTTAAGTGCAATTCCATAGTTCTAGTGCACCTAAGAAGAGAAGCTTTTGAGCTTACCCTTGCGAAAAAAGGAGCCTTTCAGGTGGCAGGTGATACCTTGGCACCCTGTGCATGGAATATTGGAAAAACAATTTGATATTTTCATATGTTTGGTACAAAATTTAATGCAGTGAAAAAGCAACAAATAATCGTGAATGTTTTTGTTTATTGTGTGTAAATGGAGTTTTTTTTTATGATTCCACAAATTGCACTCAATTTACAAAGACAAACTGTTGAACTAGTGCAAAATGTCCTTCAATTAGTGGTGCTCTTAAAAGATGAAATGACCAGCATGGTGGCAGCACATGTGGAGAAGAAGAATAAAAAAAAAGATCACTCGTAGTGAGTGGGTAATGGCACGGCATAACCATTTAATATTCAAAACCAAACAACGCCCAAAAGCTTGGCAAGAGGGGAGCCGTTTAGGACGGGCCGACGGGATCGACAGCAAAACATCAAATATTCGCCTGCATAATAATTTTATTTATTTTACTTATATTCGCCCTGCCACAAAGGGCGAATGAGAACTGAAGATACGAGGCTTTCGGCCATGGTCGGTTCACTTCTCGTTAGTGACACCGTCCCCGGGAAAGCGGAAAAGCGGTCCCACTCTTGGGTTGGGGATCGCACAGAGGATGAAATATGGAAATGTTTCGTGTGTCACTTCCATCCGCTTCGTTCCCGTATGCTGGCCACGGCAGGGTAAAGACGCATGCGACAAAGAACACCACTTTGTCGATATGCCTTCCTGGGCAGAGGGCGCCGGACATCGGCTGCCGAAAATATGTCGAAAAACGCTCCAACATGTGCAATATGGCGATGTGGCTTGCGGTTTTTTTTGAAGCCCCAACCGTGGAGGGAAACTTTAAACGAATGTTCCTTCTCTCTTTCGCTCTATCGGCCAGGTGCATGAAGTGTAAAGCCACGCAACCACTGGAATGGTGCCTTTTTTTTGGGGGAGAGTGTTTAGAATCCGGTCAGAGCAAAGTTTCTATGCCGAAAATAGATGATATAATTGTTAACTTTTACTAACGGTGATAAGGGAAAGCATAGACATGAGCTAGAATACATCGAAGTTATGCTCAATGAATCCTTTTGAATGGATATTTCATTTCAGGCTCGTGTATTTCATGACAATCTTCTGCTTTCTATTGTGTCTAGCAATGTTCTACTTGATGTATCATATTTCTCGAGTTTTAGATGAAATAATCTTCATAATCTTCATATGTACGGTCACTAGTTGATGACTGTTTTATTCATAAAATGCTCTGCGTTTCAAATATGGTGGCATAAAAACCAGCATGTGATGGTTTATGCTTAAGTTTCTTATTCTTATGCTAGTCTTTTAGGTATGCTCTCATTCAATGCTCGACTTTGATCGCGTTGTGATTGTTGTTATCAAGATGCAACAACAATTGCATGAACAAATGAAAGGAATTTATACTAACCTTTAATTTTGCTTTATTTGTCGGGTACAAACCTCGTTCAAAAATAACCATCAAACGCTTGCAGATATGATTTTGCTATCACATCGCTAGATAACGCTCAAACTGATTGGAATGTCCCTTAAGCATGATTCAAGTGGATGATGTGGTTAAAAAATTCAACCGGCCCGCTTAGAATTCGAGTGGTGCAACAGATACGAATTTGTACGCGAGAGTGTGTCGTTGCATTCCAGTTTTGTTCGCCTTTTTTGCCGTATCGGTGCCTCGAAAACGAACAAGATTCGCTCTGGGACTACCGCAGGCGGCGTTTCGGTGTGAGCTGATGGCGCTGCAGTAAATAAACATCAGCGTCCCTTAAGCCGTAAGTCAGCTGTCGGGCATGCCGGCCGGCCGGTTTGGTCCCTGGTTCCCTGGTGAACGCCACCGAGAATTCGCGCAACCGGCAACAATTTATCCATCGTCCCTCCGGCAGACGAAGGCCAGACGATTGCCGAGTACTCGCCCACGGGTTGTACTCGGTTTGGTGCGTTGGGTTATTTTGCGGAGAAAGCCAGCCATGATCCACCCGTTGACAGTTTTGCTGAAGTTTCGGTGAAACGGTTGAATGGAATTACACACAAAAAAAAAACAGAGCAAAAACACAACTTGGAAAGATTTCCAATAGCTTTTTCTCGGACATGATGCGTCACACGAATGGCGTAGAGAACGGGCACGGCATTGCGTACGTGCGTGTCTGGGAATTTATGCTGAGTGAATCGTTTATGCTACTGCGAGCGGGATACGGGTTTTAGAGTGTCGCCTGTTTGGGGTTATGATTTTGTCTGTCTGGAAGCGTTGTTTCGAAATGTGAGTACTCTAACTAGTGCATACATTTTTCATCCAAAAATCGTTCTAAATTCTTATCATACCTGCCAAACTTTTGACAAAAATTGACAGAAAATGTATCGTCTAAAGTTTACTGGTATTTTATCGTGAATTACGAAATATATTTTTAAACAAGAAATAAATAAATCATATAGATATGAAGCATTTGTGCTGGTAAAACAAAATCTAGGCACAAAATAAAACTAAAGCAGCCAAACGGTAGAATCAAAAGCAGATAAACAAGCCAAGAAAGTTGGAAATTGAACTAAAGAACTTACCCTACCAGCTGCAGGTTTGTTAACGCCGCCTCGACAGCACCTTCGAGATTGCACCATTTGCTACTACGGTTGCTTCTCCCGCCGCGGGCAATTCTTGACTCCATTTTCATTTCCGATGAGCTGGCGCACATCAATGGAAAAGCTGCACCAAAAGTGGCGGCGTGGGTGTGTGCGAGAAGAGGTCGTGCAAATAATATCAGCAAGGATACTCAAAGAATTACGGGTGTTCTGTTTTTTTTTTCTTCGCTGTTATTGGGCCGACGATTGGCTCAATTTTGGTGGTGGTGGCCCTAATCAGCGCGGTTGTCGCCAATGGGATTAGGGCTCCGATTTTTATTGAAAATTTACATTTTTATGAGATTCTTTTTCTATCCCCTCTACCAAACACCTACTTCGCTACTCTTTTCACGTTTTATTTTTTCTTGTTGACTCGGTGGATCTATTCGATAGCAAAAAAAAAAAAAGAACGGTTCTGGAATGATATTCAGGTATCAGCAGCCGTTCGAAGGTCGATGTTAATTTCGCTTCTATTTGCTACAGAGATCGCGCATTCGCTATTTATTTAGGGCGCCGTTGCCACTTGCCGTCTAATTGAACGAGGACGAGGTGTAACGATATATAAAAAAAGAGCAAATCAATTTACGTACGATTTCGCGGCGGAATGAGTGAGCGACGGCCGACAAAGAAAGTGATCCGAAAGAAAAAGGGGTTTGATTGAAATTAAGCGAAGTTTTCCACGCGAATGGACGGTGGCTGTGTTCGATGAAGCGTTTGGAATTCGATTTCAGGGCGCAGTGGAGACGATGTTGATTTGGAAAAGAATGGGAAATTTCTAATTTTAAGATCAAATAATTGCGTTACATTACGTGGAAAGCGCCACCCGTGCCGATACATGAAAATTGGTAATCGTTTCTGTTTACTCGACGTTTTCTTATAATACTCATGTTCGCTCGTGCACGTGAGTTATACGATTTATTTCATTTAATTAGTGGTTCATGGGCGGTATACGAAAATACACACACACACACACACACACACTAGCCAGATGTCGATGACCGTCTCGCGATCCTTACTCCGTACTGCTGGCGATTGTTTCCAACGGTGTATTCCATTCGGCTGTATTCTCAGCACGGAAAATTGTCACCGGAAAAGCGACACCGGGCACATTCGAGGGATGGGTGGAAAATCTCATTTCCACCAGCGCTCTCGGGAGTCAGCACACCGCAGCGAACTGTTCGCTCTGGCGTTCGAGAGCTGCAGCGCTAGGTTTTTGTGCCGAGCTCAGCGGGCGAGAATTTAGATGTTTGTTTTTGTGGAAAACTACACTAAGCAGCTCCTCGCAACCGGGCGCAGCCTTTTTGGCGGGTATGATTATTTGCGCCATTTCCGCAACGTCCGCCCAGCGCTCATTGTATATTCATGTCGAGTGTTTTGAGGGGGGTAAAATGTGTGTGAGAAATTTCATCCATACAGCAGCCATTTACGTCCGGGATGGCTCGGAGTTTGGGACAGAAACCGAAGAACCTGTCCCGTCAGCGAATGGTTTACGATGATCGGTTGAATGGCAACTCAGGGCCCTTTTTTTTTCGCGCGCTCTTTTTCGTATTATTATTGCACTCTTAATGCGATGGTTTTGAGCGTGCAGTTTTCGTACCTCACCCGGGGCATAATAGATCAGCGGGTCGCTTACGGTATCGGGATAGTGTCCTGTGAAGTAAAATACAGAAACGCAAAGAAAAGCCCTCCCTCTTGTGGGTGTGTATGAAATCGCATGAAAATGGATGCACCGTCTGCATGTCAATTCACTCGTATGTCGTTTTAAAATACGGTATCATGCAAGGGCACAAGCATAGATGCAAATTTATGTATAAATATTGTTGTTTTGAGCGTTGCATATTAAAAACCACCATTCAAGAGGTACCACACTATAGGGTTACATTTTTAAAACAAAGCTTCAGTTGCAATTTTTCACAGCTCAATTTTAAACAACTTACTTGATTTGCCTTGAACTTATTAGCTTTTTAACACACTTCCGTAGAGATGATGCCCTGAAGTAGAAAGAATGTGGCAACTCGATAGTCAGCAATGCAAGTACGGACCTCTCTTTTTTAAATACTAGTATAAGAAACGCTCGGCTTCAGATGATTAAATGCTGCTGTATGTAGATAATTATAACATAATAAGAAAGCAGCCTTGCAGTTGAAAAGCACAAAAGCTTAGCCAGGCCTTGTTAACTGCTAGTTAAAGGACATTTTAAAACTCGTTAAGGTAAGCGCTTATTCATCCTAACTTTCGCAGATAGTCAAGGTATGCTTAAATTAACATTGATCCTGCAAATACCTTCGTGAATTGTGCTTCAAATAGTGCGCAAATACGCACTGGAATCTTCGTCCATCAGAAATATGCTATTTTGTATCACTTTTTAGCTCCAGTGACCAGATCCAGTAACCTTTTTAGCTCCAGTGAGTGATCCTATTGACAAAACGCCAAAAACAAACGATGGTGGGTTGTGAGGTTTGTTTAAATGTATCCTCGATATCTCGCTCTGTTATACAGGCGATACGTAGATATGCTTGTTATACACACGTTTGTTATACAGAGGAGGAACATGCCGTAATGTTCACTTGGTCTGTCTTTACATCAACAATCTAATTGTAAATTGTGAATTGTTCTTTGCGGCGATACGTACAAATACCCTTTTCACACGATCTTTGTTGAATGCTGTGCATGGGCGATTAGAGCACACCACCACTCCTTTGAAGATCGCTATTCACCGAAGCGCGATCATAACGGTACAAAACCAACGGATTAGTATTGAGCAGAATCGATGGTATCGATGCTTCAATCCTTATCTTAGTTTAGTTTCGTTCATTGTGAAGGTCACACGCGTTTCGGTGATAAAAATTGGGTGATGGAAGTTTTGATAATAGATAATAGATTTGATCGGAACTACTGCGATCCAGTGTACTGCTATAGGGGGTTTTATATTGTTTTACTGTCGGTTATTATGCGTTCATTCCTGAAATCACAATGACGTAGGCTACGCATAACGGGATAGCGCTAGTGTTGTTAACCTAACACCGTCTAACACCATCCATTTAATGACACAAACTTCATAATTATTAATCAGATTTTGCTGGCCTACAAATAATTTCCATCATCCTAAAACAATGCTTTATTGCGCTTGGTTTGCAGAATGTGAAACACGTTTTCGTTCAGCGATAAGGCTTACGAAGTTAAGTAGTGTATGTGCAGCGGGCTCAAGAAATGAGGTGTGAGATGAAAGAGAGAGAGAGAGAGTAGGATATGGTGTTGATTAGGCTTGTGGTTATCTCCTCTAAGCGTGGGTGCAAACATCTAGTGAGTAAGACAGTGTAATTGATGATATTATTAGTGCTGTTGGTGATATGCTTTTGGTTTTTTGACGCCTGTGTAACAACATGTTTACTGGGGAAAGGGAAAATATGTCTGATTGTTGAAATATTACCGACTTGTGAGCCACTGACTACCGGGCTCTTACCGTATGCAGTTTTAATTTTGCTCTACGAGGAACCAGTAACTGTGTTGAAATTCACAAACGTTGAATTGTAATGCCCACTCTTTATTCTACTGTACGAGGTAAGGTTTAAACATTTATAATGTATTAAAAAAAAGCTATGTTTAAAACATACAAATGTGTTACCGTAAAGGCCTTGTTCAACAACAATTTATTTAAACATAATATTTAATTTAACAAAGGTTTTTAATAGATGCCTAAAAGGTTATACAGCTTCAGTACATCATTCCTAGGAAAAAGTTTATTCGTTATGATGTAGACATCACAAAATGCCACAAAAAAGCATCGATCAATAGCATAGACGAAGCTCTCTGAACGCAAATGCAGTACATGCTTGATCTTTCCTTTTTTGTTTTTTTTCTACACTGTACTGCCTAATCAAAACGCCAGAAAAGAACTCGTGCAGCTGGTAAGGACACAAAGAAAGCAAAAGAGTCATAACTTTGTGCCATCCTTTGTGTCTTTCGGAAGCAAAACGCACGCGAAAAGTCCACATCGAAAGAGAAAAAGTGCCAACGACATTAGCAGAAAATGAAATCACAAAGACAGTAAGGTCTCGAGAGGCATAAGTAAGCCGTTGTGACATCAAATTGGATTCAAATGTGATGTTCCGAAACTTCGCCCCCGGGCAGCGGTGAAGAAACTTCACGTTCCGTTTTGTTCTTGTGTGCTGCGCTTTTTCCAACGCGGAACCGGAACCGGCCGTGAAGTGTATTGAAAAAGTTTTTACTACTTCTTCTTTCCTTTACCGTAAGAGATTTTATTGAAGATCATCTGTTAGGGAAGAGAGAAGGTGCACTCGACGTATCGTTGTATGCGAACAAGCAACCAGGTACAATCGGCGACGAAGAAAACTTTTCTAGTTCCGAATTTTCAATATGAATAATGCATTCCTTTGTTGCCGACCGCAGTGGAGCGTTTTCTAATCTTCACAAAACCCCGCAGATCCCAAGTAAAAGTCCACCACAAATCAGGCAAGATGGTACATCGATCTAGAAAGTTTAACCAATTGATGTTGGGCTCCCGAGCTTTGGCAGGTTGTGATCATCTTGCCCCCTGTGCGCCAGCTAATGTCCACCGAGAATATGTTTCATTTCGGCTAACAATCGCTTACCGCGCAAAACTTAAGCATGTTCTGGCCGAAACTGTGAAACTTTGGTGGGTAATGTTTTGCTCACACACCCACTTCGCATGTGGCCCCTGTGGGGTGGGAAAACTCTTTCGCCGCAATATTCGCTAATGGAAAAGTAAGTCCGACAAGCGGCGTACTATAAATCATGCCACCCACCGCAAAGGAGGTGTTCCTTTTTCTAAGCGTCTTAGAACGCGAACGGCCCACGCGAGTTGCAGTGCTGCGTTGGGGTTTCCTTCGCCAGTTCACACACCGTACGCTGCCCCAGCACGTCACCAGGACTCGGTGGTGTCCATAATAAATCCATCACGGGTTGGTTTTTCCCAGATCATTACTCTCTAACCGGTGGTGCCCACTTGTTCACGTACGATGTTGAATTATGTGCTTCGTCCAGTGGACGTTTGAAAATGGTTTCTGATTGCATGAACCAGGGCTCGGCAAGTTGCCTGTTTGGCCAACCTGGTGTACGGAGGAAAATCTGAGAGAATCATCAGCGAACGCAGAGCCTACTGCAGAAAGATGTTTAAAAAAATCCAATGTCTAAATGACTTAATGAATGAAGGTAGAAAAGGTATATATAATTGTTTAAAAGTGTCAAAAAATGTTTTTAACATTGCTCATTTAAACAAATGATGCTAAGTTTTAACATGCTCCGGTGGCCTTTGAGCTATAGTTGTTCTAAATGATACTACTTTATCTAATAAATACCTCTTTGGTACATACTTCAAGTAGTATCCATGTACAAAAAAAATCTTTTCCTGCTACTCGTGTCGTGATAAAATAGTCAGCAACTTTTATGTGCCTCGAGGAAATTAACCTGTCGAGCCCTGGACAAAGGACTTCTCAAAGAAGGGAAGCGCTGGAGTTTTCTAATTTCTTTTCCCACCGTGAAGAACAAACCGTCCGCTTGCATGTGTGGGTGATTCGCTCCCTTTTTTGCACCGCGCGGGTGCTAAGCAATTGAACTTTCACCCCGCAGTGATCGGAAGCGATGGAAAGGCGTAGCGGAAAAGTTCATCCGAGAGCCGGACCCGCAATGGCTGTAATTGATATGGACATATCACGCAAATGTGATTACTTTGTTGCCCGCTGGCCTGTCCAGGGTGTACTTTCGGGTGAATATTGAGAGAAGAGAACCGAGAAGACCTTCCCCCACGAGACGTGGAGACGTGGAACCGAAAGTAAATTTGTGGTACGCGGGTGCTTAAAGATTGGGACAATGAGATAGTAATGCGATTGATAGGTGTGAGCCACAGTGTTACTTAGAAAATAGTGCACATGTAGGCAGAATAACCCTATTTTGCGGTGGATTAGAAGTGATGGTCCTTTCTTCTGATAAGGTCTGCGATCAATTTGAACGTTGCGGCAAAATAGTTCCAGCAAAATATCACTGTTGAAAAGCGTCTGTAATGATGTAATGGGTGCAGATTGTTACATTAAGTTGCGGCATTGATTATAGCGGGTGATTTATAATGTTCTTGGTTTACGCTGGCTTTGGCTCGCGAGCCTAAATGGATTCAAAGGTCTTTACTTTAGTTTAACTTTCTGTACTAATTTACATATTTAAAAGCTCATATCGGTGTAGCTTAAAATACATTTTCGCTACTCTACTCCAATGCTAGATTTAGCTCTTTACTCCACAATAAATTGAATAGAATAGTATTATTTTATTGAATTGTGGAGCAGTATGTGTGTTTAAAAAAACGTTTAAAGTTATAACTGATTCGTATATTATCATTGTTAACAATAATAACATTATTTGCAAGTTTAATTGTAAATTCCAGTGGATCATAAGGCGAGCCAAATGGATCATATTTGTTAAAAAAATTTATAGTCATTTAATGTTCAGCTTAACCCTTTTGCACTCGATATCGTTTTTGTTCATGAACAATCACAATCATAAATACGTGATAGTTAACATATCTGGTATAAACATATATTCATGATTATCGTAGGGTTAATAAAAATGTTACCTCTCTTCTCGCTCAGAAAGCCAGATGGAATGACCTCCGAACATGAGTAAATGTGGCAAAAAGGTGCCTGAAAAGCAAAAATCCCCTCTCAAGGACAAAAAGTTAAGCACTATCTGTACACGGGTGCAATAAAATGTAACGCTTCGTGGGTGAACCTCGCCGTAGCTAAGGGATAATGAGACGTTTTTTTTTTGTGCCACCCAGCAGCTTCTCGGTTCCGTATCGCTGCCTCGCCAATACGACGCCAATATGTTGCCCGGGCACTCGGCAAAGGGCCTCCCAAACAATTCAATCGCTTTGTTTCTAGCACCCTTGCGTTTGATGTATTCGCGTGCGGGGGCCACATTTTATCAACCCATCAGTGCCATCCAACAATTATCGCGCCCGATCGAACGCTGCCGCATTTGCAGAAATGGGGCCTAATAACGGCGCGGGGAGGGGGGAGTGCGTCTAGCGTGGGTGAGTTCGTTTTCATCTCTCGGGTTCGCTTCTTTTTTTCCTTCTTTCTTTTCTACTCCAGCACAATTGTCAACAACCGAACGCAGTTATGCTCCCCGATCAGTCAATCTTATCGGGCTCACAACCTCGCTGCCGCGGATCGTAAATTTTTTTCACAACATAAATTATGATAATTACGGGCATCGTGCTTTGATTTATCGCCCTCGGCGTGCTTACCCGCGTATGCGAGTTTTCGGGGAAGTTCATAAAGCTCTTCCCTTTCGGACAGTTCACCTGTTGGGCGCTGACCCATTGCGGCTTACAAAAAGGGGGGGCCCATTCTTTCGGTGGGGTCGCGAGATTTGCATAAATGCAATTCGCGTTGCCGTCGAAATGGAAAAGAAAAACAAAAACACCAGAGAAGCGCGAAAACTAGGCAACAGCCCGAAACCCCCCCCCCCCCCGTCCAAAGCGGTCACAACGCGACACAAAAGCTCATTACCGCGGCGTTCGATTCAGCAGCGTTTTGCAACAAGATTTGTGGCGGATCGCGTGTGCCCGTTTTCACGAAAAGCTGGCCACGATTCCGGGATTGCTTTGATGCACCCGCCCACCGGGGGGTGCCCATCGCGTGAAAAAGGGGCTTTTGTGACGAATGTCAGGGTCACGGTCTTGACGTTTGGCTTGGCTTTCCGTGTCAACTCTGAGACCCGCATAGAGAGGTGCACAACCTCAGCGACCCAGGTGGGTAGGGAATTTCCCAGCGACCCTTCTGTTTCACGGGGAAAAATGCCGACACCGACGAACGAAAAGACAACGAATCAGAAGGGGTGTTACACATACTTAAGAAGGTCATCGCAGGAGGTCGTTCGAGAACCCACAGGACGTTCGGAAATTCCGTGGATGAATGATTCGAAGGGCACGTCGATGTTAGTCACGTTTGTTTTATTAGCGTGTTTCGTAACGGGGGTTGGCTCAAATAAATACTGAAATCGATAGAAAGTAGTCGCCAGTGGCACTAGTAGGTGTAACCGGTGTTAGGGTTGAAGCCTTGCTGGCGCTTCAACGGTGGCAGGTACTGGTTGGCTGGTGCCGAAGGATAACCTTGGAGGGCGTTCGGTGAGCTCGAGTGGAACTGGGGCGTTTGCTGTTGTGGCTGTTGCTGGGGGTACTGTGGTTGCTGTTGCTGCTGCTGCGGCTGGGGATAGTACGAACCCTGCTGAGGTCCTTGCTGGGGTGCACCATACTGTCGGCCAGGTGTCTGAGCTTCCTGGTAAGCCGGGTTTTGAGGTCTCGCAGCGGCTTCAGCGTGGAGACGAGCATGCAGATCATAAGCCCTACAGGTGTGACAATCAAAAAGAAGCCAGGTCGTGAGGAGATAAAATTGTAAAAATTCCGCTCAAGAAGCTGTAGAACTCACTCCTGTAGCGCTTGCGGTAGAGGCGGTGGCGTTGGCAGATGATCACCGACGGGCTGGAAACCGTTCGCGTCGGCCTTATACTGCACGCTGTACAGCTGACCATCCGGTGCCGTGTAGGAGTAACCACCCGAGACTACCTGTTCGGATTTTTCCGGTCCGAGATTCCGGAGGAAGCCTTCTTCCTGGTGCTGGATTCCATTACCGGTGGCGTAGCTGCGAAAAGATCGTGATCGTGAACGAATTAGAACCATCGAAACCGGTTCCGGTGCAGTTTAGTGCAGCTAATCACATCCCTTAATGGCCGTTACACTACAAGTATCTGCACATGTTAATGTTCTGAAGCACCGCCATTTTTTTTTACGAACAGATCATCAAATTGCACGTTATGATCGTATAAGAACGATAAAACATTTTCACGTTCCTGTAACTCATGGGGTGATTTTTTCCGTTCCTTTACGACTTCACTAAACCTTTGTTGCTACAATAACTGACTTCTTGTGGATATTTGATTGTTTTTTTTTTTTCCACAAACGAGTAAGAACTTTAACTGTTTTGAGTTCTCAGACTTGCACTTAGAGGTTTTTGCACATAACCGCACATTTCATCCCTGTTGAACCATTTGAACCTGGTAACACTGCATAACGCCCCTAATCGTCGTGAGCACGTTGCACGTAAACCATGAGCTCACCGGGCGATTAATTAACCACAACCGGACATGTCAGATACACGTGCTTCGATGATCTTAACCCTCGACCTCCGCCGATCGATCGATCGATCACGAATTAACGCCACCGAAAACAAAAAAAAAATGCACGATCACCCTCGCACGATCACCTGCTATACCTACTCGAATCGATAGCTGCCATCGCCGTTGTTAACGTTTTCGTAGCGCAAAATCGGGATAGGGGTTGTCTGCTGGAAGCCACCCTGGAAGCCACCCGCAGGTCCGCTCGGTTGCAGGGCGTTACTAGCGCCACTATAGGCCGGTTGAGGGTTGTACGCACCGAACCCGGACTGGCCTAGGGGTGCCACTGAAGGGTAGTTTCCTTGCGATCCCTGAGGACCTCCGGCCGATGGTGGAAGGTACTGGTTTGGTGGTGCATTCAGCACGTTACCATCACCACCACCACCCTGGTAAGAGGCCGCAGGTGCTGGAGCACCGTACAGATTGTCCAGACGAGCCGCACTGGCGAGTCCCAGGAGTGCGCCAAATAGCAGCTAGAGAGAGAGAGAGAGAGAGGGAATGAGAGCAAGCGTTACGAGGGGTTTCCAATGGTTCCCTGTTCCGGGATGAAATCAATGTGAAGCGTTACCGTTTTATGCACCATCGTTCGGATGCGGGAAGGAACAGCTTGAGAAATGAACCTATGCGGTGTAAACGTATTCACGGGAGCAGTGCGCGATGCTGCAAGCTACGAGGAGTCGTCAGACCGAACTAATGCCGCAGAAGATGAGTTGCGGTTTTATATAAGCGATCCACCGGCATCGGCCAATTCTAACCAGGCCCCCTCTGGCTGGCGAGGATGATGACGATGATGATGACGATGACGACTGTGGTGGTGATGATGGCGATTGTGCAGGGGCAGACCGGGCCGTCGAGTGTCGCCGTCGCCTCGTACGCGTCGCCATTGCGTTTCGCTCGCGTTGCTGACTCCCCCGTCATAATCGGTGCGGCCCCAAAACGCCAAACACCAGCGCTGGCCGCGTTGAAGGCTGAAGAAGCCCCCGTGTGCCAGGTGAACGTGTTCTTGCCAGACCCGCCGGGTGACGGTGTTGCCGGCATCGTACACCGATGCCGCTAACAATGGCAGGTTGATTCTCAAGACGTCATTATCGATTGTTGTTGGATCCGCGATGCTTTTTCGATCGCGCGTTCTCGCGGTAGTAACGATCGCTGCCAGGTGATCGTTCCGGTTGAGCGTCACCCAGCGTAATCGGGAGGCCGTGTTTTGGGAAGCCAAGAAATTCAGTTCGATCGAATGGGGGAGGTTTCGTTCGTGCACGTGTGCATCATTCGACACGTGCGATCTCTCGCGTGTTTTGCGTACCGCGTGGTGGTCCCGCGTGTACAGAGCGAGTACGTTCACTTTTGCCGCGAAGACGATACCCGCGTGGCCGGCATCGGGGGGGGGGCTCAATTTCGTGTCATATATGTTTCGTGTTGTGTCTTTTTTTTTGCCGCTTCTTCTGCACCAACTCACCTGCGCCAAAAACCTGCGGGCGCCCTTGCGGAATTAGGCTTTTGTTTTTGGCCTTCGGTTGGCCCGATTCGAGCCGCCTTTCAGTGCGATGTGGTGAAATTGAAGGGGCAAGAAGCAAAATTGCTGATCAAATAAAATAAGCTGCGAGAGGTGTGCGCGCGATCCCGCGATGGTTGGGATTGGCTTGGGCAATCGGTTCATCTTCCGAGCCGTAAGGGTTGATTGATTCGATTAGCCAGACGCATGAAGGTTTCATTTTTTTTTCTTTGCGCTATTTGGCAACAGAAACAATCCCAAAACTGCGCTAATCGATTAGGTTACTTGCTTTTTTTTTTGGATTGCTTTAAAGCGTACGGGAAAAATAGTTCCCATATGTAGTCTGAACGGTGCGAGTTTATGCTGTGATCTTTAATTGTGGCTAAAGAATTGAGGTGCAATTTGTACATTGTTTTTTACGCTCACTATCGCTTTGGATTGTGGTATCGCTTTGTAACTGAATGTCAAGGGCGAACCGATAGCTTGTGGGCATTATTACACCGAAATGGATTACCTATTAGTTAGAAAAAGAAAAAGATAGGGTCCCTTTAAGACTTTAGGAAGTTTAAGGGGCTCTTTAAGTAAAATAATAATGTGATAGAGCCCTCAATAGAGCGATCAATATTAGTCGTAAACTTGTTTCCTCAAAAGTAGTAATTAGACAAATAAATATAATTTTTTTGTCTGCTAAAGCCTAAAGTCCATGTAAGAACAAATTACTTGTTACTATCCATCTCGTTAGAAGGCTTTTGTTACATTATTCATTTGTACCACATGTACATTTTCCTATAGATTAAAGGATAAAAGAATAGCTCTAAAACCAAAAAAATAAGATTTCGTAATCTTGAAATTCTGCCACCAAAGTAATTCCGTAAACATGTTCTTAATTTTGATCATGCGGCTATTGCATGCAATAGTCTAGTCCTTACAATCTTGCAAGTCCTTACAAGTAAAATATAACACCAGTGTGTGATGTTAAAATAAATAGCCGCAACGCTCTCCGTCTCATAACGAGCAAACAGGTGAACAAATCCCAAAACCACACCGCCACCGACCGATCAACTGTTGCTCTTGCAGGATCAATTTTATAAATCAAAGCCCGGTTACTGCGAATGAATAAATTTTCACTCGCTTTGAATTGCTACAAATAGGCGAAACGGCAACCGATGCCGGTTGATGGCGTTGCCAAAGATATTGCAACGATGCTCGGTGGTCATAAATTCGATTACACCCACGCTGCAAGCGATTTCCGCGCATTGCAAGGATACCGCTGAGATGTTTCGAATTCAAACCGCACATGAGTGTGAGTTCCGGACGCGTTACTGAGCACGTTCGCCAGCGTGGTGCGGTTGAAACCCGTGAGCTAGTGTACCTAGACGACAGCGAAAAGCAGGCAGCAGGACTTCAAACCGAGCATACGTGATCCTTCGCCCGGTATCGAATTGCCGATAAATATGTATAAAAGCCGGCTGAAAAGGGAGGCGAATATTTTAAACTTATTCAACTTCCCCCGTCTGGGTGGCTAAGCACAGCTGCAGCCGCAGACAAAACCATTGCGAGCATCCACAACCAAACGGCGCACCTGCACACCTCACGGGTTGCAGGATCACGAAAAGAATATCGCTTCCCCGGTGCGAATACATCCAGTGGTGGCGTTTTGCGCGCACGACCGGGAGCTTGGCGCTCGGTAATGCCGGGAAATTTATGGCGCCTGTCCACGGATCTATGCGCATCCGGCATCGTGTCCTGGCAGGAGAGAAAACGGGACACTGCCACCTTCGGTGCGATACTCTTAACGGGAGGAGATCAACAACCGACACCGAACCGGGCACTGAAATTGTTTCTTCATTGCGTTCCCCTGGAGTGGCCGTATCGGCGTACGGCAAGCGGTGGCGGCAAATGGCGAGAAAATTCTTGATGAAGAAAGTAATAATTTATGTATGAGTTATGAATTCATAAAGCTCGAGTGAAAACGAGCGCAGGGTTTGTCGGAGCTCTGGTCCCGGTGGTTGAACGAATCGTGAATCGTTTTGAGCGAGCGTTGGATATCGCTGCAGCTGGTCAGAGAGCTGGCAGGATTTATTTCCTGTACACGGGGAAAAAAAAACACGCGTAGTAAACCGAACTCACGGCCGCCCGGTGGAATCGATATGCGGGGGTTCGAGAGGCTGTTTCAAGCTGGAAAAATTGCCCCCCGTCGAGACGTCTTTGAGGGAATGGGGAGAAAAAAGAACGCTATTTCGAGAGCTCAATCAAGAAACAAATTGAAAAATCTTTCGCAATCGCTACATTGTGTGCTAGAAACGGTAGCAATACCGCTCCCTATACTGCCGGGCTTAATGCGCCGATCGATCCCACCGATTAGACGTAAGATTAATGTCTCCGTAAGCGCGAAGATAGCGCTCTATTTCTGGTCCATTCGACGCGGCAAACGTCAACACACCACGTGGTCAGCGCGGGGCGAGGTGTTCTGAAGGTTGAGCTGTCATGGTTGGTACGACAGATGCGACCTAACTTCCCGATAAGTGGGCATGATCTCTACCTACGGGGCGTCGTAATGTGTGGCGTCGATCCGTCACTGCCACCGCGTCCTGTAAACGAACAAGGAAACCGGGCTCTAATGGCGAAGCTGTGCGATGCCATTACGCGATTACGGCGTTTATCCGAAATTAAATTGTACCGGTGACATTTTGCTAACTACGCAAAAAGTAGTAGTGAAGGATGGCAGGTCCGCTAGCTTTCGAAGGTCGGCCACAAGCCGAGGTGAGTGGTGCATGATTGCACTCTAAAAATTGATTCACCTTTCCGCGATGATGGTAATTACACATTATCGACCCTCCGGCACTCGTCGATCTAGATCCAAAACCTTCCCATTGCACCAGAAGATGTAAATTATGCTTACGCTATCCGGTGCGTTTCGGATTGCGCGATGGGCACCCGATAGTATACCCGCCGCCAGGCGAAAGGAAACAACATTCACTCAATCCGCACCGGAGGCACGATGCGGTTTCGAAGGTTCGAATTTGCAATTTGTCGAGCGTTTATTTGTCACCCGCGATGGAGCCGAAGACGTGCGTGCGGCATCTAGATCGCGGCGATCGCAGGCGTTGTGCGAAATGTCAGGGTCACCTTGAGCTCACCTTCAAAAGTGTGCGCATCCCTCAATATGTTAATGCTTGCAAATTGCTGAAAAATACGCGTGCCCTAAACCAAACGGGGATGGCTTTTCACGCCTCGGGGCTGCGTTTATCATATGAAAAGCGGCCCGCGAAGTGAGCTGATGATTGATCCGCATCGATCATTCAACACATTCCGCGCGGTGATCGTTCCGAGCGCTGAAGGCTCGTCACCGATCGAGTGCACTTGGCGAAGGGCACTTGCGTGCAGTGGATTTGCATGGCACCCTGTGTTCGCCGGTGTGCGTTTATGACCCTAATTTGAAGGCTTTCTCGGTCCCACTCCAGGGGAAGCCATCATTTCCGGGCGAGTGGGCGATCCAATCGGTTTTGAAGGGCTTTCTGACCTTTTGTGAGCCGCTGTGAGCCGCTCGTACCCCCAAAAGTTGAGTTGTTTTCCGGTTGATTTACCTCGTTGAGTGTTGCCATTTTTGCGCTTCTTCTTCTTCATCGGTGGGTGAAGGGGTCATCGTTTACATGGAACCAATCTCCCTCGACATTGCTCGTCATGGGGAAAAGTTAGTCTGCGTGTGACGTGACGCAGTCAAAAAAAAAAAAGGAAAAGGGTGAGTAAATTTTGGTAAAGTTTCAAAACACCTCTACGCACGCAACTCACGCTTCCTGGAAGGATGTCTGCCGAATTGTGAACTAAAATCCCCACGCTCCGCCCTATTATGCAAATTACGAAAAAGGTCCATTGTCACCGGAAACTGAAAGGATGTGCGTCGAAAATGCGGCCGGACTGGTCAGTGGCGTGGGGACGATTCAGAAAACTTTACTCAATAACACCTTCTGCCGGTTTGGTGTGGGTTGAAAAATATATTTAAAAAAAAACACACACACACACACACACACACAAAATACCCAATCCCCACCGATGAACGCGTGCCATTTTCACGTCGTTTGATGTGTGAAGCGTGCACGAAAGTTGTTGCTCCCATGCGCATTGGTCCCTTCGCATTAGCATAAGAATGCGTTTGATGTTTTCTCGAGCGAGGCGGAGCTGGCGTTGATGAGAAGTCGGCAAATAATTAGCTGCAACCGTACTCGGTCGGTGACGTCACGTTGATGACGAAATGCGGCTCCCATTGCGTCAGGACGAACCTTCCCTGGCGGAAACACACGCGCACACACGGTCGTGAAAGGATGCGCGTACGCAAATGTAGGCAGTTTATTTAAACGCCTCCCGTAACGTTCGAAGGGTTGTCACGCCGAGTAAAAACGATAATCTTCAGGAGCCATTAAAATTTGTAGTGGCTCCGGTTTTACAGTCCATATATATAATTTTTTGCCCACCCCTTTTTTTTGCTAATGTAGTGCTGCCTACGGCAGTTTTTGGGTGGAGGCCATTTTTAGACACGAACCCGGCGTTCTGCCAGCTCGCTTGAGGGGGCCATTTTGAAAGAAAAAAAAAAAGACGAAAGAGGCCGTTACATGAATTCCGCCAGCAACCGGGTGCCGGTTGTAATGTGCGCCACTCGGAAATGCTTCGGTGAACGTAAGCACCTTTCTTTCGGTTGAGGACGCGCACATCCATCCCACGGTTTTCCTAAGTCCCACCCTTTCTTCCGGTCTTCGCGCGGAAAAGCGTCATAATCCGGTACCTAATTGAGGGTCGCTCGTTTCCCAGGCGATGGAAGGACGCGAGCGGGATCATCATCATCGCGCTCCGGTTGGGTTGTGGGAGAGATGGCGTAAATCATTACGCCGCGACTCGGCAACAAGCGACGAAACGCCACGCCGGGCGTCTTTATGTCTGGTGGAAAAAGGGTCATCGAGCATAATCCCTGCGTAAGGGAAGCTTCAGGTTTTTGGTTCTCGGCCCGTTAACAGGACCAGACGGTTGAAACGGTGCAACGGTGGCGAGCAGGATTAGGGGCCATTGTTTTGTGTGCGTTTTTTTGTTGTTGGAAAATAAAGTAAAATGCGAACACACACACACGCTCCATATGTGTTTGGGGTGTTTTGGAAAAGTGGATAGATCGGCCCTTCATGGGGTTTGCAAAAGGGGTTTAGCTACACCCACGCATACACACGCAAATTGCATTTGCAGCCCCCGCAACTCCCATTTCCACCACGGGGCGCGAGAAAACAAGCGAAATTGATTAATCAACGCAGAGTCGTCCTGGCGTACGCGCGTCATTTGCTGTGGGTGAAACAAAAGAGGGCGACCGGCCCTATTGTTAGTTGCGCGTTACGCGGATGAACCCGCAAGCTAAAGGCGTGTTTGCGAATGCACACAGTGGGGAGGGAAATAAAAAGCCAAAACAAAATAGGATCACCACCCGGTTTGGGGCAAACACTCGAGTAGATAATCATGGCTCGTGCACCTGCGATTGGGAATGGATTTAAAATAAAAGGGGTAGAGAGATAAAAAAAAGGGCGCTGGAAAGATGAGAATAATGATGATGATGATGATGATGATGGCATCTACGACGCCTCAGCAAGCCAAGAAGCGGTAAATGGAGAAAATGTGTATAAATGAGTGAAGATGATTGAGCAGTAATCATTTGTTAATTTTTTTTTCTTCACCCCACTTTCATTCGCTCAGTCATTGCTGGCGAGAGAGAAAAAAGGGGTATGAAGATTTTCCGCGGCGGAAGTTCAGCTCACATTGAGCTCGGGGGGACTCCTTTTTGGAGATCCGCCGCGTAGGATGCGGATTTTAGAACTCGGGAATCGGTGGGTGGGTAGATGGGAAATAGCACCAACTGTGAAGATAATCAGCTCCGTTGTGGATTTTGTGGCACGCATCCAACTGTGCCAATGGATGCGAGAAAGTTGGCGTCTTATTCTCGCCTTTTCGGCGAACCAGCGTGAAGAAGGGTTACGATCGCGAGCAGAAGTTGAGAAGCTCTCAATTGACATGCAAGTCACCTTCACCAGACGGCATGAAGCAGTCTGGCGTAGTTCGTTGATTCGTTGATGAAAAGTTGATACCAATATAAAGCTGGCAGTGATTAGTGTAATCATCCCGCGTCTGACGTGTATGGTTTTGGGGGCTGTGTTCACACACGAAAGAAATTAGCCGCCGGCTGGCAATCGCGAATTGCGATCCCCGATCGGAGATAGAAGTCATCCAGCTGGATGGATTACATTCCGGATGTTATTAATAAATAGCCGTTTACGTAACGCGTGCTCGTCGGTGTCGGTTTCGGGCACTTTGTTCGTTCGTTCCTTCCCCAAGGGGTGGTTCAGAATTCCTGGGAAGTTTGCCAGATTCGCAAGATTTCAAAACACGCTCTGTGTTGGCGGATGAAATGCTGAATTGTGGACCTGCAACCGTCGTCGTCGTCGTGGTTGCGGGTGAGATCGTGAGCTTTTTGCACATCCGTTGCGAGCAGGTCGTGAGCTGACGAATCTTCGCTTTTGCGGCCAGCAGATCCTGGATCGTGGCTCGTTGCCTTTTTTTTTTCTTTAGCTTCCTCTTATTTTTGCTCGTCGTTTTGGGGGGTTATTCCGGTTATTTGTACCAAAACCAGCTAACCCGGATCCCACACGCTTGGCAGGGAATTCCGCACCGAAGCGCAAACCTAAGGGTGAGTTAACATTAGTTTTTTCTTCGAACGCGCCTCGACACGGTTCCCTGTGCCTGGCCTGCGAACCACGGTGACGTCTTTTGTGCCCTGCAAGTCACGAAAAGGAAATGGGTTTATTAGTTGGCCCGTTTTTTTCTTGTTGTTGCCGTTTGTTGAAAATAATTGTCTTTCTATCGGTCGCAAGTCTACCCGACGTCGGTGCAGATCGTTGGGTATCGATTTAATGTTGTAGCAATAATGCATGATGAGACACATTTTTTGCTGGTATATATGCGGGGCTTAAAGGCGTATTTTTTCCTTATGTGGGAACTTCAAATATCCATCAAAAAAGAAACAAGTAATGCTCTCCACTTGTAGTGTAGTCTGACACGTTCTTCTCGATAGACGATCTCTCAATTCGTAAACGAATGCAAGCCAATAGTGACATGCAAACTATCCGTCATCCGAGAGACGAGAATAAAGGGCGCACATTCATTCCTCTAAAAGAACGTCAGATCTCTTCAGTTAGTTTATCTCTTTAGCTTGTTTGCGGATGTCGGCAATGCTGTTCCCTTCCCAATGTAAATTCGCTTTGGTGTGGTTTGCCCTGAATGACTTAGTGTCCATTCAATTTCTGTGTCGTACACCAAAAAAGGAGCGTGTCATAGACCTAGAAAAAAGAGTGCCCATAACATACAGACATCGGACCTTTTGACCAATTGTTTCAGTGCTTTTAATAAATTTTATCCAACATTGTCCACTCGCATCACTCCGAGCCATGACACCATACGTTGTGTGAGACGAATTCATAATCTCCGCTCAGCAAAACGGCGCCAATGCAAGCGTACAGCCGTTTGTCGGCGTAAATGGTGGTCGTTTTTCTACTTCGTTGCAATAAGCAGCGTTTTTATGACACCCCTCACAAGCCTAACGTGCACGGTACCGGTGAATGCATTCGATGCATTTTTAAAGCGTGCCACAAAACGCATCACCACCGGTGTGTTATAAGTTTTTGTTCCGGGCAGCCAGAGCTGCGTGCGTAATGGTTGATGTTGAAGGGGCGGTTTGAAAGCGATCACGGAACCGGTCCTCGCCCAAATTACTCTGAGAATATCGTGCACATGCACCGGCGATATTGGATTGAAGCAAAAAAAAAATATCAAGCTGCGAAATAGTCATGCATACAAATACATCTTAATAGCTATCATTATGAAGCAAATGATGCTGAAGCTGCAACGGTTAGTGGGCAGTGCGATGGCTTAGAACGACTCCATTTCGGTTCGGATGCCACCGCAGTTCCGGGATGACGTACACCGGCGGATATCATATTTAAACCCGGAAACCAACGCCGGGAAAGAGCCGTTGTCGTTGTCGTGACGGCAGGTTTCAAATGTAAATCATCCGCAAAAATGCAATCGCCCGAAGTAAACTTGCGCTTTATCTGGTTCCGCTTGGATTTTTACGCGGCGCCCTGTGACTCCCCGGGAAGTTTGGTAAATGAGATCTTGCTTGTGTGTTTTTAATAATTCAGTGCAAGCAAATAAATTTAGTGTAAATATTTGATAAGAGATTGGACGCTGTAGCGGAACGCAACATCCGAAGGGTGGAAGCTATAATGATTTTCTTCCCCACTGGTGGTGGGAGGAGGTGTTCTGATAAGCGTGAAAAGCGAAGGGATAATAAAAGTGAGTAAGAGCGATTGAGACAGCATGTGGCAGAGAGCGATAGAGCGAAAGAGAGTAGAAAATCGTGAGAAAATAGAATTGTAAGGGGATTGAGCGAGATTGCCTTACGACACCTGGAAAATCGTCTGGTCGATGTCGCTGTAAACACCATCCTGGGTTTGGGTGGAAATGGAGCCCACGTGGGTGATTGCTGTTCGAGGTATCCTTGTTTCTAGCATCCAAACCATGTAAAGCCAACTGAAGACATAGAAGGAGGTGCTGTCATAAAATAGTATTTTATCATAGTAGAGAGTTCTTGAAGAGTGAAGACTATTATTTTGTACAACGGTACTTTATCTTGGGCCTTGATTTATTATGTTTGAAACGAAACTCTCCAGATTGTATTGATAAACCAATTATATGTGAAAAATTTAAAGTGTTATTTGTCTAAAGAACTATTATCATAGCTCCAGATTTTATTGATAAACTAATGAGTTGAAAAGTGTCACTTCAATGATGATGGAAAGATAAATGGAATATTAAAAAAAGATAATAATTAATAAAACATATATTTTGAAAATGGTTGTATAAAATAATTATCTACTAAAAAGCTATTTTTTGTATGACTGGTTAGACTGGTATATTTAAGATATAAAATTTATTTTTGCAAACGTTGTACACATGAGTTAAAATTGAACTGGTTCTACAGATCCGTAACCTATTGATATTACGAGATTTCTGCTTACCACTAAAGGGTTAACCGGACATTAATGATGTATGTTTCACACTCACAATACCATTGACCGGTACCTAGAATGAAGCTATTTATATTATAATTACCGATACGCTCTATATTTCCTAATCAATATGATCGATTTTTTTTATTTCCTGATTGAAATAAATTATTAAACAGAGACGTAGCTAAAGAGATGGTTTAGTAACTTTACAATGCATTGTGTATATTTTAATTCACATAATGTATATTTAATGCATAATGCATAACGTATATTTAAATTAATTTTTAATTAATTTAAAAAATATATATTCCTCCAGTGTTTTTTCAAATTAATGTAACGTTTTTAACAACTTTTTCTCTAAAATATATTTAATTTAAATCCGACTTCCGGCTTTAAATCACAAAAAGATAAAGCGATATGTCGACGCATAACACGCTCGGCCACACCGTGCCGCTAGTTTGTATGATGCCGTGTGCGATATACTCCTCAACTGTTGGCGCTAACTGTCAGAAAATCAATTCGTACACCCTCGCGTCCCCGTGGCACTGACTGGCAAGCAACACGCACTGACAGGTGGCGGTGTATCCGTTCCGGCCAGAGTGCTGCAAGTTGCAATGTCGATCCACCAAGCCCAAGCGCACGCCTCGTCGAGCCTGCCAACTGACAGCATTGTTTACGTAACGCAATGCTGGTGAGTCACCGTCTCCACCGAAGAAGGATGCTGATTCTGACAGCCCGACACAGCCGATCAGGCGAGTGCGATAAGCACGGACACCCCCCAGCACGGTGAATCGATCGAACCGGAAACCGCCAGCAAGACAGCAAGCGGGACTGAATGAGTGCCGTTTGCTGAGAACCGTGTCGAGGGATGTGTGCGTGCGTTGTGAATGCGGCAACGGTGTTCCGGCGTTCCATCGGCTTGGGGTCGGCTGCAGTGCGCAGGTTTTCCCTGTGCAGACCGTTTTTCCGACTGACGTCACGACGGGGCGTTTCGCGTGGGGAACTCGCGACAGTATTGGTGATGGAAAATACCGGCCTTCGGTTGAGTGTTTTTGCCTGAATGGCACTCTGCGTTGAGGGATTCTTTTCGCTCGTTCGTGGCAAAAAGCAGGTGCCGAATCGGTGAGTGGATTTTTCCACACCACTCGCGGGAGTTTTCCTTCGCGTTATCCTTGCGGTGGCGTTTCATGCGAGCGTGGCCAGAGAGAGCGAGCGAGCGAGAGAGTGAAAAAGAAAGAGCGACAGAGAAAGCGCTTTCTTTTTTTGTTCCTAAAAACATGCACCGCTCGCATGACATCATTCAGTAATCTGCAACATTCACGCCGCGTTGGTCATGCCCCGAGGCGTCCTGGTGATCGGGCTTCGAGTTGCACTGTGAGCTGAGCATCGCGCCCATCGTGAGGACGTCTTGCGAAGGTGCGTTCTTCGTTTGCCATTCGCAGTGAAACGTACCTGTCGCCGGAGCGCTGTTGTAGAATCCACCCGGGACGCTCTCTTGCGCTAGTGCCACGAGTGACGCAAAACAGCATCCGCGAGGGCGACTTTTCCAACGTGTTGATAAGGCCCGTACCTCTGTACAGCATCGTACCTTGCTACTTCCGATCCCGAGCCAACAGAATCCGTGTGCCATTTGAAGGTGTGCAGTGTGCGTGCGTGCGTGCGTGTTATTTTGCGTGCGAATTTTTTCGGGCACGGGTTTCGATTTGAAAAAAAAAATAAATAGAAAACGACCAACCTTCCTGTGGGCAAAACAAAACCCAAGAAAATCTGCCATCTCTCCGAGATTTCATCCGCGAGAGCGGCGCACGCAAGGACTCCGTTTTGGCGAAGAGTAGGGACGTATTTTTCCAAAAACGCGCGCCCTAACCACCCTGGACGGACGCATCCCGCCGCAGATGGAAATGGCTGGCTCGCTGGCGTTAGTTTTCCCTCGTCGCTCGGGAGAGAGAGCCGCCCGAAACGCTCGCCAAGGAGCGAGCTGAGCTGAACCGCTTAAAACAAGCCCGTACCCCGAGCGAGCAGGACGAAAGCCGTGCTGCGAGAGCGGCACTGAAACCAGCAGCTGACGGGCAGTGTGCGTGTGTGTGTGTGTGTGCGTGCGCGAGGTGGGTGTGGGAAAGGACCCAAACGAGAGGGGGGATTTTCGGGGGTTTCCTTTCGAATGGCGATGTCGCAAGGATGAATCATCGGTGCTCGTGCGAGCGCTAGCGCAATACGCGACTCACACCGGTGCAACGTTGCGCGGTGGAAAACTCGTGGAAAACTCTGTCGCCCGGACTCTGTGACCGGGTCATTGGCGTGTGAAACAAACCGCGAAAAGCCGTCCCAGAACGAGGACGAAGCATTTTTTGGCTTCCGTAAATTGACAATTTTGGCTAGCGTTTTCGCGTTCGCGCCTGGCGAAGCAAGGACTCGTGTGCTTGTTTGTCGTGGGAGGCAAAAATTGTCCCATACCGTGCGCTATCAGTGACGTTCGCTGTGTTGTGTGACGCAGGAGAAAAGCAAAACAAAAGCAACAACAAAAAAACAACAACAGGAAGACACGCTAAAATATCGTTAAAATAATACAAGAGGTGAGTCATCGTCGTTAAAAATCGTCCTGCCGTCGTTCGACGTGAGCGATGCTTTTCCCGCTGAGTGCCGTTTGTTGTTGTTGTTGGCGGTTCCGTTGGAGGGAACATTTTCCACAGGACCGTATGGCGCAAGGACATCCCCTGAGCGGGCGGTATTCTGCTTTTTTGTATTTCTCCGGTGCCACACCGGCATCTCAGCATCCCCGTGGTCGTTATGTTATCCGAGAAAAGCCTCCCTGCTGTGTGTGAATGTGTGTGTGTGTGTGTGCGAGAGCGTGCTGTGGAAAACCACTGTGGCGTGTAAATGTTGAGCGTGAGAGTGCTCGCTGGGAGCAGCCACATCGGGAGGCTTCTCATACCCAGAATCCTGCTTTCGTAACATCCATTTCATGACTTTGGGAAATGTCAAAATTTTCCTCCGCCTCCCATGACGACGAGCTGATAATGATTGACAGTGGGTGGTCCGTGCGTTTGCCTTCGTCCTACGACACACACCAGGAAAACCTACGAGCATGGCTGCTATCAGCATCATCATTATCATTAGCCGACGGGCGTGCACACGTAGCTTTGTAGCGAAAAACCAGCACACCAGGTTTGCTGTCGAAAGGTTTTGTCCTCCCACGGACGACCACGAGAAATGCGTTCTAAGGGTTTAATGGGGGAAGGACATGCCACGTTTTTCGTGGTTTCGTCGCCCGGTTTCGTGCTTATCGGAGGTTGGCCTATTTATTGCGCAGCACGTTTTCGCGCGCGCGAGAGAGTCTGTGGAGAAAAATCATGCCCCAAAAGCAGAGCGCGAGCTGCCGTGGATCCCGGGAGTGAGTTGATGGCCTTCTTCCGATAAACACGGCGGGCTGCGTAATGTTTTGTAATGCGTGTCGATTTGGGGTGTCGATGCGGTTCGTCCTGCCGTTTTCGTGAGAGACGAGCCACTGCTTTTGACAGAAGGTGGGCATGTTTTTGCGTTGTCGGTAAACGGATCCGTGAAATGATGGAGCCCGATGGAAACTTGGGCTCAGAATTGGGTGTTATCGGGAGGCTAGGATCTGGAATTTGGTGATCATTAGCCGGGGTAATGAAGGGTGCCTTTTCGATACAGGGAAAACTATCCTGCTAGGGTACTAGGGAAAGGGAAAACTTTCTTGCTATTATCAGCTAGGCGAACAGAACAGATCAGGACACTTGTTTACATCAGGCTGAAGATGAGGACTATTGCTGGTTCCATTATACACCACGTCCTGAATTGTTCTCTTGTATTGCATTTACTTAATGATTTCATTCAACACAACTTTTAGCAAATCACTAAACATGTTCACTTGCCTTTGTGCTCTCGTTTTTCCCCCAATGCAAAACGCCATCGAATCGCGCGAAAAATACAGACATATGCGTGTTTGTCACGTTCAGCGGGCGCCTTTTAATCAACCAAATGTGCCCATACCCGCGCAAAATTATGCCATTTGACGCCACAAAACGGCACCGGAGCGAGGGTGGTTGTGAAAATCAGGCATGCATGATTTTCCACGCTCCCGGTACCATGGTTCGGTGGGTCGCGAAATGAGATTGCCCATTTGGGATGCCCGTGTCCAGCGAAGTGAGCTGATGAACTCGAACCTGATGGGGGCAACCGAACCGTGGCCAAATTGTAAGACGATACTTTGACACTCCGTTTGGTTGGTTTCTTGTTCCGCAGTGGCTGGGATGGTGATGATGCTTGTTAAGGGTCAACGAAGAGGCGTTGGCCATGAGTAATAGAGATGTTTGCTTTCCTAGAAGTGGTGTTTCACCAAACCGAGTGCCTAGTAGGTTCAAACGTTAACGTTTGCGCTTTGGAAAGTTTGTATATTTCAAAAAGCACCTGCAGGAATCTTTTTCGTTTGCTGTTGTTAAAGCAGTACCTAAAGTTTTCTCCTTTATTAGCGCACGGCATGTGCTTGCGTTAATCCCTCGGTTCCTTTAAACATCAAACGGAAAGCCCTTTTCCAGTCGGCCAGCAAGTGTGCATAAATTTTCTGACTCAATAGAAAGTTCGCGAAGCTGAAGCGCTTGTGCTGTGTGCTCTAACGAGAAAGCGCACCGGAACGTTATCAAGAACGTGCGGATTATGCGGAGGCATGGTTTCGTCAAATCATTAGCCCAACGAAACGCGTTCTCACGAGCACCGAAACCGAAGAAAATCCGTTATCATAAAGGAAGGAGCGTGGGACGCAAGGATCTAGATCTAGTGATAGTGGATGTAAAAACACGCACACTCACAGGCGTAAAGTAAAAAAAAAAGAAAAGAACAAGATGAAAATCTTCCGTCGCTAAGCAACGCCACTTGGCACAGGCTGCTTCGTTCGTTGTGCGCGGTATTTTTGCTACCATTTCTTTCCAGAAGCAAGACTCTCACATCGCTCTCGAGGGGTTAATTAATTATGTCGAATACAGAAGCGATGGCATTCCGCCAGTCGTGTTCCGCTGGTGGAAAATACTCCAGCTGCCTATCTGACAGCCGGGCCGGCACCGCGGACAGCGGAGTTGCTAATGTAGAAAATTAGAATGCCTACGGCAGCATCGGGAAATGCCTGGGATGTTATTTTTTGTGAAAGCCTAACGATGATCTCACTATAATTGTACGAGCGACGGCTCGCAGCCGTTTGGTGTGAGGATTATTTCGGGGAAGTTTCCTCGCCCGAAAATGGCAACCGTACACGTGCAGCAATACAGGTAGCGTGGTTGGAATGGGATACGATGTCGAATCGAATGGTACAATGGTTGGCGTTACGGTGTAGACTGTGTGTCGTGTAAATGTAGATTAGTATTACATGCCTCTTAGGTTGGGTGTGTTCGCTGGGAGTACTATTAGGTTTTATTAGTCGTGTTGTATTACAGAAACAATCAGTATTTTTAAATTTTTCATCAAAAGCATGAAAAGTCTAGTTTTCAATTCAAGTAAAATCAACTAACAATCAATTTTTCATATTTCTGAAAGGTATTTATTCTCATAAAAATACTACCTATAAATGCAGAATTTACAAAAGATAGCATTTTTGTTGAATTTTTTGATTTTTTTTTATAAATTCTCTTTTTCATTTAATTTGTCCTAGTTGAGGGGCCTATTTATTCTCATAAAAATACCACCTATAAATGTGAAAATTGAAAAAGAAATCATTTTTGTTGATCCTTCTAGTAAATTTTCCGCAAATACTCTTTTACCGGCACCTCTATCGTGTCGTTTGTTGTGACTTCAAAGGAATCTGTCCTATCCTTTTTTAATTTTATTTTTAGCCCATTTGTAGATGTCCTTTAGTATGCTGCACATACGAGCATAGCATGTAGGAACATTTCCCGCAATTCGAAAAAGGGGCAAACGAAAAGGGGAAAAAAAATCTAGCCAGATAGGAAAGTGTCGAAGCACGGGGCTTGATAAAGAGCTTCGGCAAGGGGGATTTATTTTCTCCCGAGTGCAAGTGAGTGTCCCGTGTCCGGTCAAGCGCTGGGGCGCAAAACTGTCCCACGTTCGACTATAAATCTCTATTAGGATCATTAAATTGTCGGAAATTCAATTTCTTGCACTAGTACTTTCCCGGTGCCAAGGTGCCGGTGTGATAAACCGGCGAGCCCCGTGTACAAAACATTGGCGAAGAAAAATTATTTCCCTGTCTGTGGTTTTGAAGTGAACGTCCCATGAGAAACTACTTCCACTCACTAAGGGAAAAATGTGCTAGCGCTGAGGAAATCGCTTCCTTCGAGTGCTGGTTTTGCGAGAAAGCAAATTCGATTCGCCCCTTTTTTGGGGCAGTCGGGGAGAGCAACAAATTTGTAAATATCATATTTAATTAACCTCAGGATAGACAGCGACGGACGTTTCGGAGTGATACGTTATGAATTCATTAAATTACCCTCTACGAGAGAGAACAATAAGCTCGCTACTGGTGCTGGTGTTGGTGCCAGCAATCCTAGGCCGTCTTTTTCGTCTTCAAATGTCACCGAAGGGTCACGCAGCAAGTGAAAGTTTCTATCGTTAAATTTAACTACCGTTAAGGCTTTTGGACGTCCCTTTGGGAGCCAATTCCGACGGTTGGGGTCCTCTCGACAGGAGTGTGTGTGTGGGTTGTGGAGATCCTTTTTGTTCCTCTTCCCCGGAAGTAGAAGAGTCTGTCAAACACGACGCTCGTTGAGTTGTTCGCTGTTGTTGGTTTTTTTGTTTGCGCCCGTGCGAATAGCGAACAGGACATCTAACAGGAAACCCACAGTCGAAAAGTGGCCAGTGTGAGTGAACGGCCCCAATACACCACCGGTGGTTGGCGTGCTAACAGGTACATGGCTGTCAATTTGCTGGTTCGACGGTGGTTGAGTTGAGTTCGGCTAAACTCCACGTTGTTGAGGTTGAGTAAAGGGGACGTGTTCTATTTTTAATTGAAATTGATACTTCACCAACTCGGGCGCTACTCGATGGTCTCGATGGGTTTTCACTTCGAGTCGAGATCCGTTACGGGCGGCAGTCCAAAAAGGGCGACCGAAAAGTGGACATCTCCACCTACGCCGATGTGTAACGGCGTGCAGGAGTAGTTAGTAATTTAGGGTGGTGTGTGAAAAGGCGACACCAATGGACACCGGTCAGTGGAGAGCTATTTTTTCTTCTCCCAAGCACCCTTGTCGTAGCGGACTTTTTGTGTAGGGTGTCAACAAAAAAAGACAAAAAAAAACCCCAAAAACACGCGAACGAACGGGACACCAGAACACAGTGAAAAGGTGTTCATTCATTTGCATAAAACCAGAGTAAAAGCGTCAACTGTTCTGTTGCTTTTCAGGTAATTTCCATTCCTTTAGCAAAGGTCAACCACAATCGCAACGGCTATCGGTGGGCAGGTTTTTCCGACTGCTTCCGTGGTGGTAAAGGCGCGTGGCGTTTGCTCGAGGTGGTGGCCAATTTGCATAATATATTGTTACGTAATCAAAACAAATGATAAATACTTTATCCTCGCTTATTTGGAAACAAAAGTGAGTGAGAGAGAGAGAGCTTAGAGGCGTGAGGCAATCCGGAGAATAGTAATGAGTGAGTCATTGGTCAAGGTGAAATTTTCAATGACAACTTTCTTATTGTGATGTCATGTTAGGATTTAGATATTGTTAAATAGATTGAAAACTATAATAATTCTCAAGAGAATATAATGAGTGAATTTGAACGATAATGCAAATAAGGCTCCAATAGTTAAAATGCAGCAAAGAAATACTCATTCCTCAGATAAAGATTCATCCATTGGGTTTGCAAAATGGCGTGAAATAATATTCATTGCTGTTTAAATCATGAATAATTCGTTTTCCCGCTGGTCAGCGGATGGAATGGGAATCTCGCCAGCCTGCATGCTGGGATGGTAATGATTGCTGCCACGATAATGTCGATGAACATGATTGACGAATTGGCCGGAACGGGTGACCCCTTTTTGTGTAGAATGTTTGTGCGGGGCATTGATCTCTTGTGGAATAGATCTCGTGCAGCATTACGCATACAAGAATCTAGTACAAACAGACGTAGCGTATCTTATTCAATCTTCGAACATAATACGCACGAAAATCACATGCTAAAATGCAAATAACATACTCAAAATAGGAAACGAATTGATTTCGATGAATTGTCAAAAAGCCAACATTTGGTTCGTTAGTTGAATGTGTTGAATGGGATCTTTTATTAGTCATATTTATTTATTAGAACCTGTACTATAAAATATCTACCAAATTTGTTTGATACGTAATGGATAAGGTCATTTTTATTTTACAACCTGCACTGTGAAATAACAACCAGAATTGTGTGACAAATAATCAGTAAACCCTTACGAGAACCAGCGTAATATACATAATAATTTATGCGATCTACTAACGTGTATTTTTTGTCGTTTTTCAGGTAAGAATCAAAGAGAGGCATATTGCCGTCATACTTACCAGCACATAGGTTAAGGTTAGTTCACTCAAGGTTAGTTGAACAAATAATCAATTTCAGGAAGCACATTTCTACCGTATCCGGCTGCCAGAATTGATGTGCTTCGTTCTATGGGTTTTCAATTTACAACAAAACCCTTCCGATGGTCGATCATCGCGGCGCTGGCCGTTTGCTCGACGATTCGGTAGGGTGTACAATTAAACCGTGAAATTCCGCTACCACACTGAGCCACTGTTTCGGGAAGGGCTCTAATGAACGTTCCAGCTGAATGGTGTTCGATTTTGCCCGCAAAGCTCATTGTTGATATCATTAGCTTACCAGACGGTCGCCGTCACGCGTTCGATCTTCGGCGCCACCGATCGTCGAGAAACCAGTCCAGTCAAATTCGCGGCGTAATGATGAACGCTCGTGCGATCGAATCATTAGTCGCACGGTGGAGGGCGAATCTAGAGCTGGCCGAACACACAGGAAGCACAGTCCCACAATTTAGAGCCTCACCGATGACGATCGGGCAACAGAAGGCATGAAATTAATTAAACACGACCCACGGTGGGCTTGGAACGCTGGACAGGAAACGAAATCTTCATTGCGCAAGGATGCGGAGCATAAGCATTACGTTTAATGAACGCGGTGGGCTATCATCCCGCTGGATGATTGGTACGGTCGTTAGCTTAACACCGACGGGTAGCGAAAATCGCAAGATATCTCGTGGCGTTTCGTGTTCGTTGTTTCCCCTTTTGCGATGATGTCATGAGGGGGGGTGGTTTGTTTCGAAACCCTTCGCAACTAACCCCCGTCGGCTTCGGAGACAGCTGAAAACCCAGGCGAAGGTCGGCGTTCACATCGTCGTCGTGCCGTGGAGTGTTATTTGCATTGCCGCTCGTTCTGGAGCGGCAGCGGTGGCTTCTTTTGCGATCTGCCTAAGATCTTCATCTCGAGATCAATCATCTTTATTGTGCGAAATGCGCACGCTCCTCCGGGCGTTGTGGTATGCCCATTTGCGTTCGAAATTGCGCCAATCGTTCGGGGCTTTTTTAAATGATTTCGGTGCTTTGCCGCGGCACTGGCACAGCACACAAAAAAAGAGAGGTGCCGATGGAGGCTTTTCACGATCTTCCGCGGCCTTGTTTGACGGGGACGAGGTTTGGTTTGTTTCCCGGTGACGGAACGTTTTGGAAAGGAACAAAGCATCCCCCTTTTGGCGATAGGAATCGTCGGTGGAGCCGCGTGGCGCATGCACCGGCCCTTTGGTGCCCTTCATCAATCATGCTTCACGCTTATCTTGCGCGATCGAGCCGCGATAGCTTCAAGCTGGATGTAGTTCTTGCTCGCGGACGTATCATGGTAAACGGATTTTGACATATCGTGGCGCAACGGAATGATGGCGCACGAGGAAATAAAACCAAACAACCGTAGCGAAATGTATTGCGTTAACCTTTTGCAGCGGTTGATAAGTGTTTGGTGTGGATTGAACGAAACAAAAAAAGAAAACCAGCGCCGATTTTCATGCTCTGGAGAGTGTTGGTGAAAAAGAAAAACAAAACAAACGAGCTCCAGCGTTTCTTCAGGTCACCTAAAGGGAACTAACATCATCATTTTCTTGCGAGAACTATCAACAATCAATTAGCAACCGTAAGCAGGGATCCGAATGTATCCACTGCAATGCGCACTTTGCTTTTCCGTCGATCCAGATTCAGATGATTGTGGAAGGAAAATTACTCTTAATGATCGCCCGGCCAGCTGCCAGGTGACCCGTTTTGTTTTCCGTTTGGGGAGGAAAACCCAAAAGCAGGGCCAGAACTATTCGCCTAAAACGCACGCCACCCTGTGTTGGCTAGCGCTCCGGCCTTATCTCTTCGACGCTTGGGATGCGAAATCCATTAACCTAATGATAATGATCGTTTTTCGTTTTTACGGAATGCTCGCCCTTTTGGCGAAACCTTTTGTCAGAACGGGAGCATCCTAAATCATCAAGAATTGTTGTTTATCTTTCCAGGGCGAGCAGAGTTCGCTCCTTCGTTCGTTTTGGCATTTCCCGGGGGGAGTTTTGGGCTGAACTAATCCAGGTACTTGGGGTCCCGTTGAGTTGTCAAATACCCAGCATCGTTGTCTTCACTCGCAGAAAGAAGCAATTTTTCCAACAAAGCGAAATAGCGAAGCCTCAAAATGATTTGTGCTCGGTCGGTCGGTGTTTGCTCACGATGACCGCAGGATCCGGCGAGGATTTGTCGTTTATGTCGGATGCTGGTGAATGGGAAAACTTGGGATGGGGGATTTACGATTTGCCTGTGCGATGGTTTCGGTGGCGTTTTCTTGGCAAGGGCCATGTTTCGGTAAGTAGTTGCCCGTTCGACAAAGCGGTAGTTTTGCATCGAGCGAAACTTCAAAGGCGACGCAAAGCCATTTATCATTGTCATTTGTCGTTGAATATAATTGAAATAATCCCTTCGGCGCGCTCCCCAGGGGGAAAGAGCGCTTTCGGACGCCAGACGGCGGCTGGTTTTGTGTGCGGCAAATATACACATTATGAGTGGAAGCCGAGTTTTCAGCGAAGTTACCCGGCGTCGCCCCACGGGATAAAGGTTCGGTGGCGCGAATTTTGTAAAAATAAGCAACCCCCCAGCCAGCCACCCGGTGGCCCGGGAATTAGAGTGTTGGAAGTGAGCGGAAGTAGAAAAAAAAAAGCGAAAACTTTCGTCTCGAGAATTCACTCAAGTCGCGTCTCAGTACATCTCAGTGGCACGATTGTGCGGCTCCATCGGTTTGCCCGGAAAAACTCCATCAGTCGCGCACGGTCTCAAGACGTATTTGTTAATGGGAAAAGAAGTAAAAACTCACTCCACTTAATGTGCCGACCGATGTGGTGCTTGCCACTTCCCTGCGGCGCATGTAGAAACTGTCCTTCCGGTGTGGCGCCGAAGAAACCGGAAGGCGAACGGCACTCGAGATGGGATGGGACGGAACATGCAAATTAGTTGAAAATTTTGCTCGAACCAGTGGTGGTTGTAAAACAAAAAAAAACCAAAAATGACAAGGATGCCGCTTGTGACTGTGTCCGGGAGCTGCCGGGCTTGTGCTGAAGGTTTATTTGTTGTTGAAAACTTTAATACCACCGGCAAGCTCTAGCAAATCTCACGACACACGCTGACGGAGTGACGACGAGCGTCTTTCACGACGATGATGGAGGTTTGCCCACCCAAAGACGGTTTCCCGTGTGGATGGGAGCTAAAATTCATTATAAATAATAATGTGCTTTGTTGGCGCATAAACGCACCCGGGGAAAATGGTGCGTGTATTTTTGTGACGCAGAGTTTGCGGAGATCCCCGTCGGTGTCTCGATAAAGGTGGCACAATGCGTTTAAGTGAGTCGACAAGTGCGGTCGGGCGGGTTGTAACTGTTTCTGGGAGCGTGCTTTTGGGCCATTAGAGTGATTGCTCTCGTGGCCGTTGGTGCAGGTGAGAAGACAATCATCCGGCAGAGCGGTGACGATGGAGAACATAGTAGCAAATGTTTTCTGTTTGTAGACGAACTGTTTAGCCTGTGATGAAGCTGTAGAATGCAGTGTTTTGCAACAACAGTAACACATTAGGATGTAGAAGGTAGAAAACACGGCTAACTCTTCGGCTGTAACGTACTTGTTGACTATACTGTCCTGGTGGAGCTCGTTCGCATACACCAAGGTACTGAATCCGTAGGCTACATCGTTTTCTATTCCCTAGAGGGACATACAAATCCTTGCGTCGTTGGCACACGTGCTCCTTGCTGCCTGGCTGTTTTAGCTGCGAATGTGGTAGCAGCATTGCGTCGGTGTGTACGCGCCTAAAAGGCATTGGAACGATCGTTGCGTGCACCACAAGTTTGTTTGCTCTCGACGACGCGACACCAAGGCTTGAGGGTATTGCTTACATTTCTCCCAGCTGGAAGATGCTATCCAATCGACCCTCGTCGGTGTGCTCGAGGGTGGCCTGATGAATGAGCTTTTTTTCTCCCCCAAGCTCAAGAAGAATTTACTCGTCCATCCTCGAGCAGTCATTTGCGCGACAGTAATCCAGCTATCCGGCTCTATCCGGCTTCCTGCTAGGGCCGAAGCCGGAAAGCAACAGTACCGAAAGAACAACAAACAACCGGGCACGGAGCGACGGTGGCCGACGTTCAATATTTAATCAGCCGCTTCACAATTGCTACATAAAGAGTCCGGGTTTGACAGTAAACATGCGTTTTTTTCCTCTCCCTTTTGCGATTAGCAGCAGGTTGGCGTAGGGTGAACATTGACACACGCGGACGTGCGGTAGGGCACTGATTTTGGGCGACGTCCCTTCAGCGACGACCGGGTGGCACTCAGACCGGAAGGGATCGATAGGATTTTAATTACGAGCCAATACGGCTGGGGCTGGCATTCCGCCGGAAGGGGAATCTGCGCTCTCGGCTTGGCCAAACAGCGGGAAATGTTCGCCGAGGGAATACGGTGGCGAATTAAGGTTAGCTTGATTTTTCGAACGCAGCGGGAAGGTCCTTTTTTTAGGTAGGGGTTTTCGGATAAATCATTAAGTCAATAAATGGCGAAGAGAAATTCAATAAATGACCGGAAACAACGTCCTTCTATATGCTCCACGATAGACGCTCAAAAAGAGCGTATTTTCGGCAGCAAAGGAATGTTAGACCATAATTGTGAAATAACTGAGGTCTATAGTGGATAAATGAAATAAAAAAATAGGATATATAAGCGCTTTTTCTTGCTCTATTATTATTATTATTTTAGTGCAAATAATAAGAGTAACATTTGCGTTACATATTAGTAGCTGTAACCGCTAATTGGTAGAAATGGGATAAGTTTTCTACTTGAGTAGTCTCATTAGTGCAACGTGCTATTGAAAGTTCAACTAAAAATAAGTTGTTTGAAGTAGTTGATAATTTTTCCTATTATGTCATCAATTACTCCTTGGATTTACTCCTTTGGTAGTTACTCCCATCCAGTTACACATTTGAATGATTTTATTGATTATTTGTACGCCTAAGATCATGATAGATTTTTTTCTGAACGTCATGCGGCCACCATAACGTTGTAACGATATTGTAACAACGATCGACTTCATGTTTTGTTCCTTCTCCTTGCGCTGCGATGGAATTGAAAAGAAGAACAAAAAAACAAGCACCGGTGGTAAAACCATTCAAGTGCAATTCACTTTAGCGTTCAAGTCGAGCGTGAGAGTTTTATGAGAGTTATAAATTTATGGTTTATTTACAAACTTCACTTTTCCCTCCCACCGGCGCACACACTTTTGCAGCGCACTGTACCGAAGGCGGTAGTTTCACGGTTTGTTTATTCGCTAGCATTGTCCGTAAATGGTTTGGTTTTGCTGGTACCGCTGTGTGGTCTTGACGGTTGTTTCGTTGTGGTAAACCGAACGGTGGGAATTCATTGCAGGAGTACGTAACCAACAGGACCGCGTAGTCTGCCGTAGTTTAGCTCAATGTTGTTGTTGTTGTCGTTTTTTTTACCAGATCAACAGTAGCGTGCCGTTAAAACACTGTGCCACTGTTAAACAATGTGATAAAACGGTCATTCTAAGCATGCTTAGTGGCCTCGGGAAAACTTTGGAGCGTACTTAAGTGAGAATTATTTCAACAGGCATGTGAACGTACCGGTTTAATGCGAAGTAGGCTTTGATGCATATTTTTGCTGTATTTTTTGATACCATAACGGTAACAATAAGAGCGATTGTATTTAAAGAGAAATATTATCATGTAGATTTAATTGACATACCAGGACGTACTCTATATATTACACCTCTAGTCACAAATTTTATCGCAGAATGATAGTCATAATTTTAATTCAAAATCAAAATTTTTATGTTTTCGTACATTAATAGTCATATTTATATTGCTTTGTTCCGTTCTAGATCAATGATGTCATATATACAGAAGTTTTAATGGTTATTTTCTTTAAAACTGTAGCAAATTTACTGGAAAAGAAATATGTTTGGAATATTTTAATCATAACTAAAAAATATTCATATTTTGGAATATTTTATTCATACACCAAATTGTACAAAAAGTGCTAAGGCTTATCGCTACTGGGAGTGAGGGTCTTGCCCGTCAACGACCTCTAAGATTATTGGCTTCTTTGGTTCCTTTCAAAAGGACGACCTACAGTTGGTAATACAATTTAAGATTTATCAAATCACGAAATTTGTAAGATGATTTGATGCGTCTGATAAATTGGGGGATTATTTTGATTTTTCTTCCGCAAGCATGAGTACAATAACCTAAATGGCAATCTCTCTGATATTGGCCGGTCAGCTTAGGCTAGCCGACGTGCTCGGGAGCGAAACAAAGAAACCAAAAATCATCTCGACCAGGGAAATTGCATAAGGAATATTTCCTCTCGATTTTTCACGAGGGGTCGAAATGATTTGTCTACTTGCTACTAGGGTTTCCGCTTTGCTACCATTCTAATAGACTTTCTGTCGGTTCTCGTAGTTGTTGATGGTTGTGCGTTCATAAGGATGCGTCCGGTGGGCTTTTTTATGTTGGGCGATAGCTTTTTTTTTTTTGACGAGTAGTATAAAATTTGACAAATGGCGTTCAATTACTGGGCTTCTTTTTAGCTCTATTTTAGCCTTCGCCCTCAAAAAGCCTGTGGACTGATGCTGATAAAGTGAGGTGGTTTAATAATTCTTAAACGGTGGTTGTTAAACGAATTCTCACCCCGATTTTTCGCTAGATTGACTCAAATAGTCGGAATTATTTATTTAAGGGATGTGCCAGCAGTAAAAAATGTGCTTAGTTATTGTTATCATATTTCGTGAACTTGTCAGCTTTGCGGCATTGAAACAGCGAATCTTAGAAGTAGTTGATATCGAAATAGACACAGTTTTCTTCTTTTTGGGGTGCTACGTGACTACCTGGTAAAAAATGGCAGATAATTCTCTGCAACCGTTTGCTCGCAAAAAGCACCGAGATGACTAGAAGTCAGTTGGCAAGAAATGCGGCTTGGGCAAAAACCAACAACGAAAAAAAAAACCTCGGGATGAAGTTTTTGCCGTAAAAAGTGCTGCAGCGGCTCTTAATTTTATTAGTCTCTGCGCATTGTTCCACTTTCAGTCTTAAAACAGTTTGCACAGCTAGGATTAGTACCTATTATCGATCGGAGTGCGGCAAAGCGGTGCTAAAAATGTAAATATTTGATATCGACGAGCGCTTATGAAGAGGGTGATTAATTTTGGTGGGCTATTTTTTCCTCGAACTCTGGCTAGTGTCTTCCTTTTTGGATCTAATCGTAAATAGGAATGGGATTTTTTTGCGCTGTAATTCCTTCGGTTTTTGGTGTTGAATTCGTAAGCTGGTGTGTTGCTCATCATCTTGCTGAGAAGTTGCGAGCAAAAGTGATGAAAAAATCACTGTTGCTGCTCAGAACCTGCTTGCCGATGAAGTTGAAGCCATTTTGTGTGAGCTGGTAGACTATCGCCCGCGGCATAAACGTTCCAATCTAACCGATCTATTTGCACGTAGTAACGGATGCAAGTAAGTGTCTTTTGAAAATACGCGTTTAGCTTCTTTCGCAAAAGATTCCGCTACCATAGACGTGCACTATTTCATTTTGGGTAAGAACTTGTCCAGCGGCGATTTTGGGTTTTTTTGGGACTATCTCTCTCTCTCTCTCGCTTGATTGTGTTCTTCGATCATTAAAAACTTCCTATCGAAGGGCAAAAAGCGAGTGAACAACCGCGCCAAAAGAAAGTGCGATGAGGAGAACATCGTATGAAACGAAATCCGTTCAAACGTGTAAGTCCCTTTCTGAAGAGGACGTTTTCCCCGGGCGGAAGCGTAAAATTGCGACGAAAGCACTCGGCAGCTCGGGAAATTTTGCGTTTCGCTGCGTGGTGTTCTCGAGTGTTGACGAGTGTGGCTCTCGGCCTCCCGCCCAGCTCGGTCCAGTCGTCAGTTTTGCTGACATTTCATCTGTCCCCGGCGTTGGAAGGAAGTCCCCTTTTGGTTTGTGCGAATGCTGGAGTGTCTTCGCCGTCACGCCTCTTTTCCGGTCGTAGGAGCGCTCGAAGCCTAGACGCATCTCGACGATGGCCGGAAGGATCCGGGTCTTGCAGAGCCGCATGTTTTCATTATTCATTCACGCTCACCCTTCGGGAAATTCTTTCCGTGCGCGTCAGGATGCGGAATGCCCGCTCAACTGCAGGACATTCGCTGTCAAGTTGAGCCCTTCGGTTTTGGGTTTTGTTGGAACTTCAAGCAAGGATTCGAAAGTCGCAGAACCCAAGGCTCCACCACCGCACCAGCGTTCGTACGGGCCGGCTTTTATTTATGATAACTTATAAATTGCATATAAATATTGAATAAGAGCACCGTTGGCGTGGTCGGATCGCTAACCGAGCTGTGCGGCTAGGGGACGCATTCGGGCGCCATAAAAGACGCCATTATATCCGACGCGGGTTCGACCCCGGGGTTTGTTTACGAGTGTGCTCGTAGGAAAATGGTTTAGTGTGGCTTTTTCGTTCGCACCTTCCATCGGGGGGAACTGCGCAGTGCAGTGTGGTTTTGCAAAAAAAAAATAAACCCGTAACAATAATGTAAAAAGCCACCAAAAGGTGGGCTCTCGACCGCGTTGGGGGATGCTTCGCACAGCCTAAAAGCAACCGCAAACGTGCCAATGCGTGTGTGAGTATAGCCGAATCTGAGAAAGAGAAAAAAAAAGGTATGATACAAGATGTACCACGACGTGATCCCTTCAGATAAGACGCATAATCGTAAAGTTAGCTTAAGGTGAAATAAAATAGACACGCCAGACGATGGAAGGGGCTGTGCAGGATCGGCACCAGGCCGTAGGGAGAAACCGAATCCATTAGGAGGAAATAGAATTGGAATCGAAAATTACTACAATAGTGCCGCCTTGTAAGGGTACAGGTACAGGCCTGCCTCTTGGGTCACGTGGGCCCGGAGGGTTTCTAGATCTGATTTCTAAATTCCAGAAAAACACCGGCTGTTTCACCTTGCACCTTTTTGCGTTTGAATGAAGCCATCGAAGGACGCTCGGTGTAAGTGAATTTAATCATAAAATATGCAATCGAACTTAAATCAAGCGTCCTATCTGAAACCCCGTGTTGATGCCACACAGCCCGGGGAATATTCCTCTGAGGAATAAAGGAAACCATTCGAACTTGCGGAATAGCTGGGTTCTGGGGTTCTCGCACGATTTTACACGCGGGTGTAATTTGTCGAAAAATTTCCAGCATGTTCCGGCGTGTGTCTGGGAAGGAGTGTCTAGAGGTCACGTAACAAATGGCATCACCATTTCTTCCGGTGGCTTCATACTTGTTCGACCGCACAACTCTTTCCTAACGCCCATCAATATCGTGTTCGTCCTGGTTGCTGTGCACGAAGAACTCGATGCCGAGAACACGAAAAGACGTCCCACCGATGATCGTAATTTTTGCCAAAGTTCATCGAGAAGACAGTAAAAGCTTCAAGTTTCGACGCCGTAATTAACTGCTGCGGTTGGCCGGCTAGTGGTTGGACATTTTTATCGATTCCCTATCGGAGCGCACGGGCTCAAAATTAATTAGTGGATAAAAGTGGCAAGAAAATTAATTGCTTCCGATAAATAACACGACGGACAACGTCAAGAAACGGTTGCTGGTCGGGGGCGGGCATAAGTTGGTAAAATGATTCTTTGAGTTTGAGGGAACAAAAATCATTTGTGAAATGGCAAAACCACCGAAGATTATTTGAAAATTTTTACCACAAGCACTTGCCCACGATGAAAAGCCACTATCGCACGGAAATGATTGTGAATTCTTTCGCCTCTCTCGGGAATGCTCTGAAGCGAATGGCCTGCATTTTAGCGCCCCCTCGACGTGGTGTTACGAGGCCCATTTTTGCTAAGATGCAACTGACAGCAGCCGAGCAGTAGTTTAGCACAATAATCCAGACAAATGAATGCAATTATCTAAATAGAAGATAATCAAATGGAGCGCACTAATGTGCGACACATGCAGGCAATTTCTTACGAGCCTACGGTCTAAGACGGTACGCTGAAACGGAAACGCCGCTACTTCCGCACGCGCCAGCACGTGGCTTTGTGGCGCACAACGAAAAAAAAGGGGGAAAAATCGCCTGGGAAAATGGATTGAGCTGGTGCAGAAAGGGCCGTGAAGTCACTTCCCGGGCGCACGCGGCAGCACTATTGCTGGTTGACCCACCCCGGGTGCCGATTTCCCGGTGTTGAATGATCCGTCGTTACACGTCGTCGGCCAGGCTACCCCGTCACAAACTGCGCAAGATTATTGCCCACCGCCTGGCGCCGGCGATCGGTGGCGAAAGAAAGCGACGACGTTTGATCCAGGATTCGGAGCGAGTTTCGAGAAAGGCGAACACGCGTTGGGAGGCTCGAGCATAAAACTATTATGCCAAATTGTGCTCCGGATTACGTACCCTTAGACTTACGCTGGTGCCTGAGTGTGATTGGACGGGATGAGGATGGTTTCTGGCCGGAAATCGGAGCGCTGCTGGAAATCGTTTTGTGTCTATTAGCAAAAGTGGCACTTGGTGTTTGGAGAAAACGGCACACGGGGCGAGGGCGTACGGAAGGCGGATGGAACACACACACACACACACACACACAAAAATGCAATATAGGTTCGGCTAGACAGATAAAGCGTGCCATAAATAATATTTGCTCCATCGGTTGCTGTAAAACGTGCGCGAAACGGGACCGAAATGGTGCATAAAAATGCGACCAAATTGATGCAGAAAGAATCCAGCAAAGCAGGGAAAGCGACACTGCAATCAAGACAGTGACGGGGAAATGGTTGGAACCAAAGCGGATGGGACCAAACCTGCGCCCTTTCGGCTTCATTCAATAACAATAAAAACCTGACATCGAGATAATGCGCCACACTTAACGAAAGCGAGCTCGCAGGTCTCAGGAGGACTATCGTAAATGCTGCTGCTGCTCCTGAGTTTTGTTGTACGTGTTGTGCGCATTTTTCGCTTTAGATCTTGTGAACGCGTGCGGAATCGGAGCTCGGTTAAACTCGAGCTGAACTGAAGGGCATTAGAAACCTTAAAATTCCCGACGCTCATTCCCGCAGCCTGATGGTCTCTAATTGAATTAAACCGTGTCGCGAACGCAACGAAATGGCCGAGACGTTTGCCGTTCGGGTGGCGCAATGCAGAAGAGTCCTACTACTGTCCGCCTCGATGCCATGTCCACCCTTCAGCTAGCAAACGCCGATATGTTGGCACCGGGCTCGTCCATCCGCGGTCTAATTACAGTGTGTTTGCAAGGCTAAAGCGCCTAATGCCATTACGATGGAGGCGCGCCATCAGCCGCTTCCGTTTGATGAGATGCCGGGGTTGCAATCCTTTTGCGGGATCGGCCAAGGCGCTGGTGAAAACATCACCCATTATTACATCACCGATGTGCTTTTCGCGTAATGTCTGTTTAAATATTAATTTTAATCATAATTATTGGCCCATCATGCTGGCGAGTTTGCTAACGCGTGGGGAATCGCGCACTTTTCGACGGGGCTCAGCTGCAAACTTTGGCAATGATGTCGCTGTTTATGGCGTTAAATGTTTTAATGAGTTATAGTAATGGGCTACTCCCAACGGGGTGGAGCGAGGGTGGATTGTGCGGGTGTGTCCCACCCCCCAGGGGAGAGATATTTTAACAGGTGTGCCCGCGGGAAAAGTGCGACGCCATTTAAGGCGTGAGCGTAATATGCCGGGTGGGGGAGTTCTTAGGAACTTTGCACTTAGGGCTTAGCTAGGCAGCGAAATGTACTCCATTTCCGGTGGCAGGCAAGAAAATATCCTTCAACAGAGCGATGAATGGACGCAAGGGCTACAGGAGAAGCATAAAACATTGCCTAAGACGGTGGAAAAATGTAATCATCGTCTCGTTAACGAAACGGCCCCTCGCTAGCCATTCTAGCCAGCATAAGGGGTCTGAATAGAAGAATTGGGGTTTTGTTTCTTTGTGCTGTGTGTGGGTGTTTGTGTGCATCATTATTGTCGTTATTAATATCGCTGGCATTGTCGCGAATCTCATTTGATTGGTTGTTGCGTAAAGAAACGTGATAAATACAGTCGGGCAACGTTTTACTCAAATTTCGTAGTGCTTGATGAAACAGAATGCTGTTGCTATTGAATTTGAATGGTATACTTTTTCAAAGCATTACTGTAAGCAACGAACAATGCACCAAAATCGATTTATTGATTGGTTATTTTTATGAATTGTATAAAACCTAAGCAAAAATACACGCTCAAAATCAAGAATGAATTGTTTTGATTGGTCGTATAAACAGTGAACTGATAAATAAATGATTTAAAATAGAATAATGAAACAAAAAATCTATCGAATCGGCTGTAATATTACGCATGGTTTATAGAAACTAGTTCATTACTAAATATTTTATCTAGTTTCAAATACTGGTTTACGGATGGGGGTATATTTATGTTGTTTTGTGTTCCATTCTATATTTGTCGATGAGCGTGAACTTAATGACAAATGCATTCCACCATTCTGTAAGAATAAATCATCATCAATCATAATCTATCACGAGTGTATCCAGTGCCCAAAGTGCGGAACAGAATTTGTTCTGCGTAAATCAAACAAAGAAGCAAGTATTGCAATGCTTCATAATGCTCGCCGTAAGAAAGATGCTGCCGCGATGCTGCTCAAACAGATTTGCGCTTGCGATTATATTTTCATTTCGAATAATCGTTCCAGGAAGCTGCTTGCGTATTGATCGGATTGGATATATTTTTTTCTCTCCCATTTTCTTTGTACTTTCTTTGGGACTTTCCTTCGTCGCGGTCGCGCCGAACGAAAAAAGTCAATAGATGTGGCGCGTCATTGATGGAAAAATACATAATCACGGAGAGATTGTAATTTCGTTGCTATTTATTTATTCATCTCGAAATAATATTTCAATAGCTTGTACGCCATCGAGGACATCGCGGTGTCTCCATCACGGTGTCCCCTCGAGGATGGTGAAAATCCTGGAATCTACTTTATTATCTGCTCGCAATCAACCGCGCAGATGATGCGATGGAGCAGCTGCTTGGGCGCTGGTTAAGAGCCGGAGAAAGAACTCTATTTGCGATGCATTTACCCTCGATTTATCTTTCGCACTTGGGGGTTTTTGGTGAGCGCCAAGGCAAACATTCGCTCCGTCAAGCGATCGGCTCCATTTGCCCGTGCGTTACAGGATATTTCTTAGAGTAACGAAAGAAAGAGAGAGAGAGTGTGAAAAGTACTAGCGTGTGATGTGGTACTAGCGTTTCCCGTCATCAACAGATGACGACCTGCTGTGCGTCGTTTCTTTTGCGACGGTGCGTGCAGTGGTACGGTGCTTAAGGGAAAATATTTTCCTTAGGCCGAAATTGATTGATGGCTTCCAGGCGAGTTCAACGCATTAACTTTTGCCAAGTGGTGCCAAAGGCTAGATGTAGTGGCTAGATTGTCTCCCGTACGACACCCGAACTTTGTGATGATAGAAAGTTAATATTTGCTCTCCCCTGACAGCAGTCCTCACACATGGTGACAAAGATCGTTGGATAATGCGAGTATCTAACGAGTATGATGGCTGCTTCATATATAAATGAATATATATATATATATATATATATATATATATATATATATATATATATATATATATATATATATATATATATATATATATATTTATTCATATTTATATATATAAATGAATTAACATAAAAATGATTATATAAGATATTTATGCATTGATGGAGTGAAATCAATTAAAAACGATACTATAGGTGAAGTGAGGCAAAATTAATTACGCGGACTATAACACGGCCACGGTACTTGATTTAAAACAGGCTTTACACCTGCAATTTTCTTCACCACTGACACGCGATAATTCCGATGTATGCGCGTGGTGGGAAAACTCGCCACTCCGAGGTTGTCGATGCCACGGGAACATTATCGTAAAAATTTACTATAATCCGCTATTTTAATTTAGTGGATTATGCTCCGGGCTAGTGGAAGGGATGAAAATTATGGCCACACGGTGCATTCGAGTATGGGCGTTAGCGTCTATTGGGGTCGGACCATGGACGGCCATATAAAAGAGATTATAATTTGCCCTGAGGGCTCCTACTCCGCGCGGTCTTGTCGGTACCGAGGTATGGCTTTTCAGCGTACATTTCAATGATCAACCGGATACGCGTAGCCTCCCACATTTAATGCTGGAAAACCACATTCAATTTCCTCAATTAATTGTTTGCTTGTTTTAAAGGGGCATAATGATGGCGCGATTTGTGAGGAACCGGCTGCCGGTGAGGAACCGGACAAAGGGTTCTGCAATTGCGTGTCTATAAAAATGTGCTGATTTACTCACGAACCGGCTGTGCGTGGCATGGTACAGGCGTTTACGAGGTAGTGAAATTTTTTAACACTGGTTTGCAAAATCAGTGAAAAATCCATGGGGTGCTATTGTGCAAAAGCAATCAACATATTTAACAATGCACCGATAGCCAGTGGTGTTTTCGATGCAGTCCACTGGTTCATTTATTTTTCTGCAGTATCTTCCTCGATAGGTACATTGAAGTTGCTTTGCATTTTATTATAAAAACATCTTGAATGATTACACTTTCGACCACTGCGTGAAACATCTCTAATATGATTCATTTATTGTCTTACAAACTTGCTAGCATGCAAACATTTCCATAACTGATAGAGTAAAATAATAAACTAAAGGTGTTTAACGTGTTTGTTTTGTTAATAGTTTTGATTTTAAGAGTAAAACATTTATATGAAATATGATGTGTATATGAAAACTATTTATTCAAACAAACATTGAATTGCTTTAATCTTTTGATATTTATCTTAATTCACTTGGTGAATGCGATGGAGGAATGAAATTATATAAATACATAAATATATTGTTTTTTGCACAGTAGATGATGTAGTAAATGCCTGAAATGAATCAAAAAAAAACGAACCCATAATTTATTAGGATATCTTCTTGTAAATTCAAGATACTTAAGATGTCTGTTTTTGTTTAGTTCAGGATATATAAAAGATACTACCTGTTTAATTTAAGTGTGTGTTATTTAACAAGGCATGTATTGTCTTTAACCACGAATTCAATGTTGAAAATTGAGAAGAAAACGTCAACTGACTAAGGAATGATGGTTAAAAGCTGTGTTGATCTTCTGTAGAAATCCTTTTTTTCTTCCATGGAAGTGTTTTTTCGAAAAGTAATTCTCAAAACCCACAACCGAAACTCTCGTGTAACGACGAGCATGTGATGTGAGCATACACTGCTATCGAGCAACGTGTGGTTTCTCATTGCAAACGGACGCGTTGTGCAGTAAACTTTAATTGGTACGTTAAAATCTTTCCCCTGTTTGCGGGTGTTGATTGCACGTAGAGCGCAACACAACGATAAATGTGATCGGTCTCTGGGTAATCATGATGTTTTCAATTTTCAAAACCATCGTCTGCTGGGAGGCACCCCGTTGCAGGCAAACATTTGTTTCTATGATTATTGAATTCGAGGATTAGAGCCGACGAAACTTTTCCAGCGGACGAAGTAAATTGAATATTTTCTTCGCATCTCGCTTTACCATTTCCTTTCTAATGCTTCCCTTGGTGTTGTTGAGATGTGAAAGAGGCAAAAAAAAATATACCTTACCTTAGGATGGACAGAAGTTCTTATTTAAGGAGTTTTTTTTTGCGTTGAAACACGCATCAGTGGTTTTGTTATGCAGGAAGAGTCTAATAATCAGGGTTTTTCTGTTTCAGCTGCCTTGCAGCGCTCTCGATGGGATGAAAAATATGAAAAATAATTAAACCCGGCACTCGGGATTCTTTCGCCATCGCGTTACGGGTGTCCCAGAAGTAATAACAAAATATAAGTGAGCGAGGGTGAATGACTGAATCTAAGCTTTGGGTGAAAAAAAAAACAAACACTCAAGACACTGAAGAAGCGACGAGGGTTGCTAGAAAATTATATGGTGAAAAGTTTCTAATTTTTCCTTTGTGAATTTTGTTTTATTTTCGGAACCATGCGGACCATTCATTTCGAGAGAAAGAGTGAGAAGCAAGAGTAAGTTTATAGTGACCATGGAAGGCTTTTTGCATTTCAATTCAAATTTATGTTTCATTATGCTTCTTTCAAGAACTTTTCCCGCAGTGGATAGAAAATTTGGTAAAAAGAGAGCAGCAGAATCGGTAGAAAATGCATGAATAAATTTAAGATGAGTTGATGCATAAATGGCATAGCACCTGCGCAGCTTTAAGCCTTAAAGCAAGGTATCGTTTTTCTGTTGTCTAAAAATGTTAGTAAAATGCTTGCAAATTTTCTGTTCAAACGGGAATGTGAACGTGTGCGTACACATGCAGAGCGTAGATAAACAAAGGTGCATGAGCTATGTTTCAGAGCATTCGTTGAAGGGCGTCCCGTCGGTACACTTTCAAGTGCCGCAACTGCGAAACAGGCATGGCTAAGCAGGTTTCTTATGGGGTTTAAGTGGTTTTTGTGGCTTATGCCAAACGGAGCGAAAAGCACGCGACAGGCTCTTGATGTCGACCTTTGGCACATGAGAGGTGAAGGCTGAACTCACGAAGAAGGGGTTCGCACGGCCTCAGGGTAGAATATTTTCTTTTTTTTTTCACTCTCTCTCCGTTGCCTTTACAAACTCAACAGCCTCGACATTGAATGATCTTTGAGCGGTGCGTTGTTGAGATTTAGAGGTAAAAGCAGCAGCTACTTTTACAGGAAGCATAAAAGAGTTGCGATGTAAAAGGTTCACAATAAGGCGCATTGATTTATGGGTGTAGGATACTACAATATTATAATGGCCGTATAACCACGATGGTTGCAACAATAAAATCCATAAACATGTTATATGATCGAAAATCAATACTTCAAGCTTGCCATGTTTCGTCGTAATTATGTCTGAGCATACTATCGATAAGAAAGGATTAGAAAGGTCACACAGAGTAAAATAAACAACCTAACTCGCTGTTGTGAAGATATCAAAGCAAAATTATCCTTTTCAAACGAGAAGTTACGCAACTATTGACTTCTTGTGCTCGTTCAGCTTAATTATTTTCTCCTAGCATCAAAATTTACGTGATTTAATGATCAAACAGCACCCCCGGTCCATCAAATTCCCTTTCGCAAAGCATCACTTAGTCTCATTATCTTCTCTGTCCCAGCGCATCCTTTTAACTACACGCGAACGCAAAATGGTGGGCGAACGGTTGAAACGTGAGCTCTGGCGCGCGTTGCGACCGGAATGGCCGATGAAAAACCCCTTTTTTACGGGGTTTGGGAGGTTTGGCCGGATGATGATTGTTCACGACCTCTCGGACTGGTTCGGTTCGATCTTCGTTCCGGTTGGGAAGCTTGCTTTGCGCGTATCCCCCGGCAACGCCAACTGTCCGGCTGGGAATTTCTCCCTATTTTGGGGCGAGATGTTATCGGAAACGGGGACGAAAATGCTTTTATGCCCAACCGATGGTCAAAGCCTTTCGTTCGCAGCCCCTTTTGTGCCGTTCAATGGTGCCGTCGAGTGGAACGGGAAGATTCGGACAAAATTAGACATTCCTTCTGCGAGCGTTGAGGGTTGTCTATCGATTAGCGGCAGTGGATGAAGTAGATTGAAAGATGCTTTACGAAGCCGAATACCCGACGTAACTGGATTTGCATGCAAACAGTGGATATATATGTGAAGTGCATTACAAATCAATAAATCTGTGGCTTCTTTGGGGAGGAAGGCTCGCTAGCGGGCGAATTGAATTCCTGCTCGCATTAATCGACAGGATAGACAGACAGGTCACACATTCCAGCTTTATCAAACCATGCTCCCAGAGATGTTTCAACCTTTCGCTTACCAGTTGCTTGCTTGCAACATGTATATCCGTATCTTTTGGTTTTTAAGCCCTACTCTCTCTCCTGAAGGAAAAGGACGACCCGGTTGGTTGTTTATTTGTTTATTTAACCGCTTTTCACCGTCGCGATAACTCTCCTCCACTGCTGCTTGGCGGTATGACTGGTATGGCTCTTAAACCTCGCTTGCCGTGCCCAGTGCCAACCTATGTCAAGTGAACTTTTCAGCGCCAGAACCGGGCGCACAATTAGCTCATGGGAAAATTTGATTTATGGTCCTGTCGTTCCCTTAAGGGAGTGCGGTCGATACGCTTGACATCAGCCCCGCAACGCAATGCTGGCGCAGAGGTCTTTGTTCCATCACCGGTGCGCAATCGTTTTTGTTCTATCGTTTGGGATAAATATTAAGCAAACGCAATGCTTAACAATTTTGTATCATATGGGTTTGGAAAAGGTTCTTTTTAATTCGAACAGTTTGAGGGGGCGGTTTTAAACAGCACTTTTTAAAAGAGAGTAAGAGAGTAACCATTCCCAGTTCATCTTGTCACGCGTTAGTAGCGCTAGAGCACGCGGTCAACTCCACACAGTCAATAAGGAAATGAAATGGAAAGGAAATAAAATAAGGGATCAAAGGAAAACATAAGCAACTTTCCGAGGAATTCCTTCCCAACGAGTTCGATATGATTCGTTTCGCGTGCATTTGTAACTCTTTCTTAGGGGAGGGAGTTTTGGGCAACATCTGATACGGTTCCCGTCACGACATTGTTAATCTTTTAAATTTAAGCGAGTTAGCGGCGGAAAGGAAATCGGAAGAGATGTTGCGAAGTTTCGCCATCGACAGTCAACTTGAAAAAGGGATGATGCGCGATTGGGATGCGAAGAAAATGGGGCGCTTGTTAACCGAAAGGGACGGCCAGCTTCCTGTTGGCAAAAGGTCGTTATAGTGATCTGGGATGTTTAATTCCGAACCGCTGGAGGGAGTTTCGTTTTAGTAAGACGCCCACGCGTACATGTTTAATACATTTACGATAGACCGATGTTTGCGTTCACATTAAAGATGGCGGTTTGGAGATAAAAAAAAATACAGGACATGCTTTTGCGAAAGTAATTCTTGGAGAGGAGGGTGAGCATAATTTTGTGTGCACGTGGGTACTGAGCAACATGCACTGCAAGTGCTAACTGAATCAACGCAAATTGCGTTACACCACCAATGTACGAAACGTTGAACTCAATGGCTTTATAACGCTCACATGCGCGTCTGGCGCAGGATTTCGGTGCGGCTAATACACCAGCTTGACGGGAAACAGGGCACAATTTTCAACACGCTGGGGCAGCAACATCATAACCGCCGCGGGCACCGGATGATGTTGTTGAAATTTCGGGAAAGTTTAGAATTTGATTTCGGCCATTTTCCCGGGAATGACCGGCCCATCATGATTGCTTCTCGAGTTTCCATGGTCGCGTTTCACCGTAGGGAAGGAAATGATACGCGGCAGCCGGATTGACTGCTGAAGTGTACCGGGCTTATTTTTGGCTCACTTCACGTATTTTTGTGCTTTTTTTTTCTTTACCGAACAACAAAACGCTGCGAGCGATTTTCTGATCCGAACCGGTTGGTTTCGTTTGCAATGGAGACGGATAAATGCTTCACAGAAGCAATTGTATTATGTTTCAGAATCACGGGTTAATAAATACACCCTAAAAGGTCGAAGTTTCATCAGTACGTATTTTTATCAAATTAAACATTTTAATGCGCTTAAAGTGCGGTAATATTTTGCACGTTAGAGCTCCGTTAGTGACACTTCGGAATCGAAAAGCTGGAAGTAACTTTGACAACTATGACAATGTCCATAAAATCTTATGCTCCTGTACAGACTTCCTGGACAGACGTTTACCCTTTCAAATGATGAACGCAAACTGACGCTTTTTACTGGTACTTTTTTGCAACATTATCACCGGTGATTTCCGTTGGCACTGTGACAGGTGAACTGGCCTCGAAGAGATTTCCTCGAGGTCAAACGGTGCTGTTTAGCGAACCAGAAGCGTAATGCCGACCAGAAAGGGAACTCTAAAAATAGCCACAACCGACTCTACCTCTCTGGTATGACTTTTACACGGCCCTGCCGGATATAGGAGATAGCAGTCTGATGATAGAGGTATTGAAACCCACCGACGAGCGAACGTTGACCAGCACTCTGGCGTAGCACCAGGAGCAAGGACCTTTTACCGAATCCCGCCGCCAATGTGACATTCGGGCCTACGTCCGGTTTGAATAAAGGCGAAATGGGAGGGCGAAAAAAAAAATTGTGCCGATAAAAGGACGCGTGGCAAAGGCCGGCGGAACACACGGGGGGGAAAATGTTATCCCCTAACGAACAAAGGCATCCCTGGGCACGTTATCATCCGCTTTTTATGACTTGATTATGGCTTTGATGTAGGCTGCGATAGTGGTGGAAAAAGTTGTCATTTTCCCTGGCGTGGTTGCAGTTGCAGATGTGTATGTTTGTGGTCGTGTGTGTGTGTGTGGGCTGTGATGGGACACCACATGAGGACATCCGGTGGCAGTTTCATGCACGCCAAACACCAGCACGGGGTTTGGTGTGTGAAAAATGTATGAAAATGATTTGGAGCAAAACGGGCGCTAGAAGTAAAACCTTCATTATTTTTCAAAAAAAAAAATATGCATGCCCCTTATCCATTCATTTGTGAGAACTCTCAAAATGACATTTTCTCCTCGAGCTGGGCGCAAGGGAGTGAGATGATAATTGCACTTCCAGGCAGATGTTTAGCTTAAGCTTCGCTTGTTAAGGTTAGCTACCGTCGGGCCCGAACAAATGTGGGTCTAATTTAGCGCACAGTGTTTTCGCAAACCAAGCAGCCCAAAATGGCTTAGTGAAATTAATAATAATCTCATTTAAATACAACCCGCTGCCTTCGTGACGTTTTGCTCGTGCGAAAGAGTTACCGAAACCCGCTTTTTGGGTGGCTGGGGGGCTGAGTTTGCTTCCGGTTTATTGTCTGGGAACCGTCACTGATTAGCATTTTTCGTCAATTACGGTTCGTGCCATCGGCACAGCGGCGTTCCTGCAGGATCTCCCGGAAGTCCCGTAGTCCGGGATAGTCACCTAATAGGATGTGTCTTGCGATAAACTTTTTCGTCTGGACGGGTTTTCTCGTATCCGGTGTGAAACCATTCGCACCGAAAGTGATTTTAATGAACACCGGCGGACACTTACATACGAGCAGATTATGCAAATGCGGCTTACGGAAAGTGGTTTACTTCTATTTTTTTTTTTGCTCGTCCTCCCCCCACTCGAAGCGCTTTGTTGCGTAGCTTTCCAGCATTCGCATTTACGGGAACAAAGCGCCCTAAATTGACTCGTCCCCACGCAGACACGCTGTCTCTGGTGGCGTCTTCCGGTGGGGGCAACATATGGTGGCAACGACCGACCAGACGCAGATTTTGCTCCACCGCACGGATTGTAGGCACCATTTTTCCTAACCTCAAAGTCTCAAAATCTTCCGCCGCACGACTGGCAGTTTAATGGGGCACACGAGACACGCGTTACGGATGGGATCGAGTGTGGTAAATCATCCATCCACCGGTTAATTATCTCAACCTGTGCCAAAACTACCCTCAGCCCGGGGTGGTTGGTTCCGGTCACGGTGTCCCAGTAATGCGTTACTGGTACGCCTACACGTGTCGCAGGCTGGTAGTTGTTGTTTTTTTTTCTCTTCCCCCTGTTCGTTCAAGAGTAGCGAAGTGTTTCGTGTTTGCGTTTAATGTGAAAATTCCTGACGCCCGCAAACCGCCACCGCTGACCGGTGTCAGTTGGCCGAGAAATCAAGACCCACTCGCTTTGGTAGTTTGGCAGGGCCATTCGGGAGCAGTGGTGCGTGAAATAAGATAATAATAGTTGACCGTCCGCGTCCACAGTTTGGCCGGTTCCCCCGGACGCGCAGGAACTGGAAAGGACGCGAATAGGTTTTGTACACTCGGCTGAATTGATGGTGAGAACGGAGCCTAATGCAATAGTGGCGCCTCGCCTCGTTGTGTTTAATTTTGCATGGCGTTGCGTGGTGGCGGTCTGGTGAGCGATGATGAGGAGGAAAATAGTAATCAGAGTGTGTACGATACCATTCTAGCACGATGTAATAGCGTGAAGTAGTTGGTGAGGTATGGTCGTGTTTAGCGCACGAAATCTGTTGCTTCCATCGCGCTGGCGCTCGGTTGGGTGTTTTATTTGTTTAACGATGTTTCCACACCGTTTACGAAAACGCCTCGTTACTCTTTACTGAGTTGGCACGCCACCTTCGTGCGTATTAACGGTTTGACAATGCGATCAATTATTTGAATGATGCAAGTTATCCATTTTTAAGCCACCAAGTTAGCCAAGAGCTCATTAGTAGGCCATGGAATCACGGGCCGTAGGAAACTGACAGCTGTCAATATTGAGTTAGGAATATCAACTTCATTTTTCTTTAGCTATTTAGTTACAAACTACAAGAATAAATTTGAAACTGGCCACTACCGTAGAGGAGCATGAAATGAAGATCCGGAAAAGAACGCAAGAAAAGAACGCTACGGAAGAGATTTTATGCAAATTGCGCCCCGTAATACTATGCAAACGCTATCCAAACGAGCTTATTTCGGTGTGGCTCGGCTAATCGTTTCCGTTATTTTTTGCCCCCTTACATCCGCTGGATGACATGGCATACCTGCAATTCACTGCGGTGCAAGCTCGTGCGGTACTATTTAATCGCTTTTTTTTTGCAGACCCTCCTCGCATACACACGGGGCTCATCTCTCGTAACAGCAGCCGGACCAGCGGCAGCATAGCGGACGCTTAAGTGCAGACAATTTCACTGCTTGTTGGAAATTTATAAAATATGTTGTGCAAAATTTATGTAACGGCGCACGGGGCGCGCTCCAGCTCGGTTGCGGAAGAGCAGACACGTAAAAATTACCCCAAAAGATGCAGGAAGATAATGTCGGATCAGAACCGTCGGTAGAAACCGGCATCCGGTTACGAGAGTGGGTGGGAATGTTTTTTTTGTTCCACCCAACACCGGTTCGGTCCAAACCCGGAGCACATTAAAATTGGGCCCAGCTGCCCATGGCACGCGAGAACCACTCGCATTTGTGATCCCTGTAAAACCGCGGTTTCGGAAAGGCCGAATGTCCGAACGCGCGTTTCGGCTGCTGTAACACTGAAGGTGCATAATGGGGGGTGGTTTTTGCGTGCCGAAAAACCCGAAGGGATGTTTCAGTTAAACGGCTGTTTGGCTTCGAGGTTTTTCCGCCCTTTCGCCGCTCGTAATCACTCTTCACTTTAACGCGTTGAAATGAAAATTCAAATACCAAACCCTCTTCGGCTTTACGGGCCACAGAATGCCGCGGAAAATACTGCGGCAAAGTCGGCCGACAAGCAGGCATATTGTAGCCCCAGAGATTATGGCCCGTTACGGATGGGGTCCCCATTTGGATGGTGTGCAACATTTACTTCTAAGCTCACCTGCTCGCAGGATCCTGGCCATTCGGCTGGAGGTATCGTCTTTATTCGATTCGACCCACCCGGAAACGGCATTTAATGGGGTTCATCTCAAGTTGACGTGTCTTGCTTTCGGGCTGATGAAGTCATTAATCATTCATTTTGGCGAGCGTTTTGGCCCACCCATCGGGCTCATCTTAGGGCTCATCGTGCACCCCCGTGTCGTAATCGTATTTATTCACATCGCGTTCACGATCGGTGGGCCCTTGTTTGCTCGGCTTGTTTGTTGCGTCAGTCTCCGTAAATCTTTATGGAACGATATGGCAGCCATTCGGGATGCGGTGTGAAGCCTTCAGCGGATGGTTTAGTTGGTGCGTAGACGACCGTGGAATTAGATATTTTAATCTTCGTTGGGGAATTTCTCCTGAAACTCGTAAACCAAACCTCCTCCGGGTCGCGATTCGCGAAGGCGCCGCAAGGGCCGAAAGATTAATGATAATTACGTTCGCTCTGTTTAGTTGTGATTTTGGGCGATTTGAGCATCGAGCGGTTCGGGAAACAGGTTCACCTGAACGCCCGGAGGTGTTAAATATTCCATTTTTCAGATTTTATGCGTCTCCTCTTTCTTTTTTTTGCTGCCACGCTAGGTCCCGTTTTCCCGATGCCCCGTGGCGGATGTTTTCCCGACCCGATCGGGATCCCGTTCGCGGGGTACGCCACGGCAATTGCAATCTGGAATGTTGCAGGAAATTGGGCTTTGCCAATTTTTTTCACTCTCTCTCTCTTTCTCTCCTCTCGAAGGGAACGCTTTGGAGCGCAGCAATTCAAAATCATACAGGCGCACGCCATTAGCGTTCGCTGTTAAGCGCGGAAAACAGCGAGAAATGGTGCTTGAAAAGTGCCCAATTTTATTTTATCGACGCGTTTACACGTTCAACCTGGGAGAAATTCATCTGCGTGACATGCTCGGAGGTTCATAAATCGATGATCCACCGAGCGAGAAGTTGTTTGGGAGGCTAAGTGCTTGAGGGCGTTTACGAGAATGGATTTATTTCTTTCAAAAAGTTGTGTGTATTACTCAAATTATGCTTTAATTGAAGCAAATATCAAAATGAAGAGCATTTATATCTTAGTTTAAATTTGTGAATTATTAATGCATTACGTGCCCTCTGTTTTCTGTTTCATAATGTGAACCAGATAGTATGTAGATTTTATGTTATTGTTATGTAATATTATACACAATGTCGTTACGTAGGGTTCATCAAGAAATGCGAAATTTGAAAAAATTCCAATCAAAATTACTTCGTCTTAGTATTATGACAGTGAATATTGGAGATATATTTTCAGGGCACTTTGTCTATGAAATTACAATCAAATAGAAGCCAGAAGGTTGCAGGATATAGTTATGATGGATGTTGTTTACGACAAGCATGCTATCGATTTTTTACTTCGAATTTGTCAGTCATTGAATCATTTGTCCTTGGATATCGTGAGGTCCTTCGTGTTGTCTTTTTGAATATCGTGTTGAAAATAAAGTACATGGAGTGCAGCTTCGAAATTCCATAGCATTTATGATGGATTTAACTGCTACGTCATAACTATAGAACCTTTTTTTGACCAACAACCTTTTACAATCTATTACAAGCAACAAAAAAACTTTTACATGCCGTATGAAGTGAGAAGGAAGAGAGAAGTAGTTTATTCCGCTTTTAAATATTGAGAAATCAGCATCATTTGATGCGATATGCCAATATAATGTTAACGTCTTCACGCTTTCAACAGACTATCTTGACTTCGTAACTTAATCCCAAATAGCTAAATGATGCTGTTTTCTTATGTAATTTTCCACATGCTTTGCTTGCATTCCCCTTAACTCAATCGCTTGTTTTCTGGCAAGAGTGTAAACAATATGCCAAAAATCTTTGCAATCATAATGTTCGATATTGGCTTCCTTCGCTTAAATTGCCGCTCTGTAGGCTGCGCGCCTTTGCAAGGATCAAAAGGAAAGTTAAAAGTTTCTCCTCCACACATTTCACGCATAACGACGCAGCACCATGCGAAGAGTTATAAAATTATATTTTTATTGCGATCGTGTGGGCTTTCACTGGTTCTATGAGATTCAACCATACCCATGCCATAGTCCCATAGCAGCGAGGACTATAAAATAAAATAAAAAATAAACGGACCATTTCACGCCATTCCTTACGGCGGCGCGGTGGCTCAATCCGCTGGGCAACGCGTTTGTGTAGTGATAAGGCAGAAAAATCACCAAGTCTCGAGATGCCTCGATGAAAAGTTTAGCTTTAAAATGGGAGCGAAAGCAAAGCGAGGAGACTACCGCCAGCCTCTGAGGGTGTGCATTTTTACTTGATTTATTGTTTTTGCAGGCGTTTTTTGTTTGTTTCTGCAACATGCCAGGGTGGTGGATAAATAAAGAATGAATGTTTGTCCCTTTTGTAACGCCTTGAGCATCCGCCTTCGAAGGGGATCACCAGAAAAGGAATGTCCGTATTATTGTACCCAAAAAACCCCGAGCGTGGAATTTTCACTTGATCAAAATGACCTGTAACGGCATCTGCGGATAACACCGGCTGAGGGGGATAAGGTTAACGTTTATCTGTTAAAGCGAAGCCAATTTAACCTGCGCAACGGCAACAATCCAATGGTCCGGACAGCGTTTTTGCGGTTAGCAAAACGGCACCCGGTGCCATTTGGCGAGAAAAGCAAATCCACCCGAAGATGGTCGATGCGTTGAAGCAAAAGACCCGCAATTCCGATACGGTTCCATCGGCTTTAACTCTAACCACCGGTGGGAAGCGGCTGGAAACAATGTTAATTTTGCTCCTGCGTCCCGAGCGGGATGCTTTCGCGAAATGCTTTCCGGTTAAGTGCCGGAAATTCTTCAAATTCCATTCTTCCTTGCCTTCATTTTGATTTTTATGGTTATGTAACATATGCGCACAAGGAATGCTGCCGGTTGAAGTCGCCCTCCCCCATCCAACCTTTTGGCCGTTTCCATTCCCTTTATCATCTCTCTCTCTCTCTTTCTGCTTCGGTTTACCGACATCCTTGATATCCTCGCAAGGAGCAACACACTCTGCGTGATTGTGTTGTGAATCCACCTGTGGATGGGGAAAAGAGTTCACCTGCGAATTTGTTTCTTCTTTTTTTTTTGCTGTTGCGCTTACCACCGAAAGAGGAAACAGATCGAAACTATAGAACCGCACGACGGCGTGCAAAGAAATACCAAAAGTAACAAGATAAAAAATCACCGAATCCACCCACCGGGGAGCAGATTGTTTATCTGTGGCGAAAGGAAAGTTTGCCCATAAAATTGTTTATGTTTCGATGTCTCTTCACATCTATGTGCCAAAAAAATGTGCCGGCGGGGTTGGTGTTTGGCCTGTGGCACGGGCTGGCAAGGGTTACCCACGGGTGGCAGCACAGAAAACGGCCACATAAAGATGGTAAAAAATGGCTCACTAAGGGCTCTTGAGACGGCGTTACAGTTCACCCGCGTGCTCGTGGTCGTGGTGGATAGTCAAGGGAAATAGTTTCGGTCGCCTGTCTAGGACAGACAGGTCCACACCGGAATAGGTTCTTGGGAGGATGGAAGGAAGAAGACAATAGCAACAAAAAAAAACAACCACACGCAAACAAACGTCTCGTCCCATGGGAGGCAGCAAACCCGAGTTGGGAAAGAGGGAGAAAAGGCCAAAAAAAAATAATGTTGCCAAAAACTTGCCAACCTGAATAGGTTGGCCGCTCCGGTAGCTTATGAATTTTACATTTTTTTTTCTGTGTGTGCTCTCATTCCATCCCCATTCGGCACTAGGATCGCGGTACTAACACCAAAGAAAGAAAAAAAAGGATCCGTGTGCATAACCGAAACGCCCCCGGGCTTTTTGTGGGCTCCATTTCCACATTGACCGACATCCATTTGGGTAAAATATTGATTTTTAATATTCTCCTTCGTTTGGGTTTCTTTTTTTTTTCTCTCTCTCCCCCGTTCCAGGTTAGTATGGGTGGCGCTCGAACCGGTGAATCATAAGGACACCAACCGTCCAGCCGCGAGACGTGCTCAGATTTCGGTGCTGCTCGATGCTTCATTAGCGGCTGATTGCGGTCAGACTTGCTGCGGCGGCGAAATGGCCCCCATTCCGGACACTCACTGGTGGGCCGATGGATGAATCATTAGTTTCAATTTGTCAGCACAATCTGCGCGGCCTTGGGTCAAGAGGTCCTTCTTCCAGCCAGCGAGCACACTTAGAAGGAACCGCAGCCACATCCGGTGGCGAAACGGTGCGGGTTCTGGTGCAAATTGTTCGAAAATTTAATATTTATGACATACGCGCACATACACACACGTACACACACATACACACACGGGTAGAGGGCGGCGCCCACGCGTTCGAGTACCATGAGATTGATGGCGGATGCTGGAACGGTTCTCGGTCCCGAACCTGATCCTAATTGATGCTAACTGAACCGCAGCTGTCAAAACATCTCATCATTATGCTGCTTCCCTCCCCCCCACCCCCCATCCCCCTCCACCCCACCCACACCCCGGTGCGAAGGTTACATCGTCCTTACTTCGACACCCTCGTCGATGCATCCTTTTTGTGTCCGTTCCGCATCGAGGCGGTGGCTCGAGCAGGATATAAAGTTTCACTTCGTACACATCTTAATTTATCACACCCGCGTGGCTGGCGCGGGGTGGAGGCGGCCCCGTACCACAAAAGTGTCCTTTTCCATTTCCTTGATTGAGAGGACGCGATTATACCGTAGTGTTTTGGGGGCGGAAGGGGGAACTAAATGAAACCGAATCTTCCTGCAAGGACAGCAGCGAGGCAAAGGTGTTTGGTTGTGTACTTTTTTCATTCTCTCTCTCTCTCTCTCTCTCTCTCTCTCTCTCTCTGGTTTTGTTCTCGCCGAGGACGAAGCCGTCACGCGAGGCTCGACATTTTGTCGCAAAAGGATATGCGTATTGTGGGGTTTTTTTTTCTCTCCCACTGCTGGTGTTCTTTTCGCTGGCTGCCACCCAGAACGGGCTATTGTTTCTGCCATGGAGTTCATGAATATTTGACGAATCGTGGAAAGTGCATAGTCTAGGCGAAAGGCAGATTGAATGCTTCCACCGGTTGTCATCTGAAGCCCGCTGCTCGTCGGTACGCTCAGTGAGCTCCCTTGGACAGGAAGCAGGTGTTGAACAGCGTGTTGGGCGCCATTTGTTTTTTCACCCACACCACGACGGCAAGTGCAATGGCAGGATGTTCCCACCCCGAAAATGGGTGGCTTATCCGTGGGCCAAAGCGCCACTGGTATGGCGTTGATATCGATCCATCTCGAGATGGGTAGAACATAAGTGAGGTTATGCAATACACACCACCTATAGCGGGAGGTGGGACATATGCACACGAGCTTGTGTGGTTGGGGTTTTTTCGTTATTCCATGAATACAAAATTTAAGCCAAGCGTACTTCATCAAAGTAGGCCCGTTCATACCAGGATCCTTCTTTGATCGCAGGAGGCCGTTGCTGCGGGAACATATTTTCTTTTCATTCTTTTTTTTTCGTTCTCCAACCACCTCCACCCACACTCACTCTTGCGCTCAGTGCCGGATGAAATTTTGTGCCGTTTCCCTGGCCCCGTGCACAGCCGAGCCGAACAAGACGCCCAGTGGTTTAGAGGGGATAAGATTATTTCCAGGTTATTACGATTTCCGTTCGACAAATCTGCCAAAAACTTTCGCCCATATCACTGCGTCAACAGATAAGCTCGCCCATAATAAATCTATCCCGGGGGGGGGGGGGAGGGGGGGTGGTTTGCAAGGGGAAGAAGAAGAAAAAAACAAACTTCAAAAACAGAGCCGGTAGTACAAATCCTACTCGGATTATAATCATGTACGGAAACCGGTCGCTGGTCGCAGAGAGGTTTGCGTTTTTCTACACCAACCCACACATGTGGAGCCGCTCGGTTGGTTGGTACGTTTTGTCAATATCCTTACGCGGGAGGGGGCCTTCTTGTTCCTCGTAAGGACTTCTTGTTCCTCGGTTGAACCTTCCCACCGGGAAGGTAATCGAAACCGGCCGGCGAAGGGCTCGATGCTGGTGGATGGAGCAAATCCCACAAGCCCGTGGATGTACGTCATGGGCTCGTGAAATATCCCAATATTTTTTTTTTCTTTTTGCCATCCCATTTCGCCATAACGACCGCTCCGTCAATCTCATAACACACGCATACCGCAGCGCGCGGACACGGCCCACGGTATCATCATCATCATCATCGTCAGTGGGGGGTGTCCTTTTTTTTTTTTTCTTCATTTCCGTTCGCACAGACGACTTGACTTTGAGGATCTCGACGGGGATGATCTAAAGGGGCTTTTCGTATCCGGGACGAACCACGTTTTGGAACCGCGTGTGTAGGGGAGCATTGGCACAGGATTCCGAAGGACACTGTCGTAGCCGAAAAACTTGCGAATATGTTCGACTTTTAGCCGGACCGGACAGTTAAGCGGATTCAATAAATAGTTACGATTGTAGTTGCCGGAAATCAGAAGTAGTTTCGAGCAAGATTGCGGCACGTTGGCTTTAACCATCGATGGTACAGACACAGAAAAACAGCCGTCGTGTGTCACAGCCTGAAGGTGTGCTGATTTCTTCATACTCTTCATGGGTGACTCACTCGTGGTTACGCAAGAACCAGGCCGGCCATTTATTAGAGAGCCGAAACAAGCCGCGCGATGACAGAGAAAATTATGATTATTATTGAATCATTTTCCCTGCCGCCTGCTGGGCGAAGATTGGATGGTAAATCCTTCTCTTTTTTTTTGCTTCAGAGCGGGCGCCCAGTGTTTATGTGGATTCGATTTTGTCGTGGGGGGTTTTTTTCCGGCCCTTTTTTCCGGCTTCTCGTGGTTGGTGGTTGCGATGCTGCGGTGGCCACTGCCATGGGAAAGATTTATGTAAATACGAAAACGAGCGGGGAAAAGCGAAGAAAGATTTACCATACTTATTGCCCGCAGCGACCGAGTGATAAAAAGACCCGAAAGCAGGGTTGTGGGCGCGATAATCGAGATGATAAGAAGACCTGGGCGTCATGGTGTCTGCTTTTGTGACCGACCGACTGGTCGTCTTTGCCGTGAAAGCCTTCTACGTCTAGCGGGCCGAGGGCGTAGAGAAAGAGCAAAACTTCCAAAAGCTCGCAGACGGGTGGAAAAACAAACCACCCCCGGGGGGTGGGTGGGTTTTTATTTCATTGCGCGTGGATTTCGAGACCACTGCGCTGGGGAGATACATTAAGCATAATTTATCGTTTTATTTAGTGAAAACGGGGCGAAGCAGGCCCGACGGTTGTTGACTTCTCATTCCGACGCCGGCGCCGATCAGCCGTTTGGGTGGCGAAAAGTTGAGTGATTTCGAAGCGCTTCTCCTGCGCTTCTTGTACTTTTGCGCCTTGTGCGACTGTGGTGGGTTTTTGGGGGGCGCAAACTCACGGGGATGGAACAATTTATGTAATAATAACAGCAATAACTTGCAGCGAACCTTCCCAGGCTTCGAGATTTATCTGGTTTTCTCTCCCCAAACCCGCAGCTTACCCGCAGGGCGGCTGGTTAGGGAAAGCTGGAAAGTTCTTTATTTTCCCCCGACAACGAGGTGCGCGAAAACGAATTATGAGTGGCGAATTTTGTTCGTGACAACGATTGTTGTGCGGAAGAGTGATGATGGTTCATTTTTCAACACATTGATTTTGCCGAAACGCCGAGACACCGCTGGGTTGGGTTTTTTTTTGTTGCGCCCCACCACAGATGGCACTTGCAACAGCTGCCACGGTGGTGCCAGCTGCAGGGTTGTGTCTCTTCAGGTTGTGGCGCGTTGCACTCGTTGCAAGGGGATTTTATTTGCACTTCTGCTTCGTCGTTGCTTCGAGGGTGGAGAAAGCACGGCGATAAATCACGACCGAAAGCAGGAAGGCACGGGATGCCGTCGAAATCACGCTCACGGTCGGTGGTGGATTTACAGTCGTTACGTGAGGGAATTACTTAAGCGAGCTAAATACGTGAAAAGTCTGCCGTCTGGTGGTGGGTGGAGATTTGATTTTTTTTTCCCACCTCTTCACCAGATCGAATTTGCCAACATTAGCCGTTCGGGTGTGCTTGTGTGTGTTTGAAATATTTTTTACACGACTTTTTGAGGCACAAAACGTGATAAGCAGTTTATGGCGAATGGTGAAGAAAGTATTAATTTTTGCGAAGAAAAAAAGGAGTGTTGCTTGATTTCGCTCCCTCTCAAACACTGAAGGATTTTTTCTCTCACACATTCAGAAGGAATTTTCCATTCCAAAAGGATCATATTTCCCCCCGCAAGTTCCGGCTGGACGATTGTTATTGGCGCACCATTATTTCGGTCGTATAACAAGGCGCAATTACTTCCCACTGGAGGCAACCGAGTTGGGAGCTCAAACAGCATCCCGTTAAGGGGTTTTATGCCGCTGCTGGTGCTGCCCAACAAACCTTAGGGTGTATAATCTCCCTCGGCAACGACGACGAGTGTAACGCCACCATTCAATTGATATCACATTCCCACGATAAAATGCCCATTTGTCAGGCCAGGCAGCCAGGTTTTTAGCAATAAAAGCTAACCCATTCGGGTGCAGCTCGGTACGCACCTTGCAAGAAATAAAACTCACCGCAAACCCCATTACCGGGCGGAACCGCGACCATTGTCCTTGTTCTGTGAGCTGGGGCCTGACCGCAAACACCCCTAGGGCCGTTATCGTCAGGACAAGTATGTTAATGTTTTGTCGGTGCGTTAAATTGATTGTCTATAAAATGTCTATTTTAATGAATTTTTACTGCCCACTGGGGTTCCGGGTTTTGGGATGCTTGATTTGGTGGATGGGAAATACCTGCCCGGTGAAGATCGGGGTACGTCCTCACGCCTCAAGCCACACGCGAATTACATTTTATGTCGCTAACCCTATTAATCTCACCACTTTGTTGTGTTCCTCCGCTTCGTGCATTCGATTGGGCGTTTGAAGCCGTGTTGTAGCTCACTTTTTCTCGTCGCTCAGTTGGTCTTTCCAGCACCACAATCTTCTTCCAGCGCAGGGCTAATTGAAGCCATGATTGGAACTCCCACGCGCGCGACAGCAACACGTGGTCGCTGGTGCTTAAAATGCAAATTTGACTCAATTTCGCAGTGCGTAATTAAACATTCGGCACCGGTCTGATGTCAACGCGGCGGTGCGCGATGCTGTACGCGTGAAAAAGGGCTCGTGAATATTCCGCTCCCATTGGGAAGCGTGGAATTGTTACAAATGGCGCGTAATAACGGGCAACCCGTTGTAAATGGGAATCGATTTCGGGGTGTCGTGTAGATTGCGCCCCAGCGTTACAAGAGCACAAGAGATCGTGTAAGAGGGGGCGTTGAAAGGATACGTACAGGCGATCCATTTGTTGCCTGCGGCAACGCTGGGTTGCGGGTGGCTCCGTGATTACACTATCTTTCATCCCCCCCAGTGGTGGTGTGCACCTTTTTTTGGGGTGAAATCAAATCACTTCGGTAGCGAGAAGCAAAAAAAAACCACCTCAAGCCACCGACCGAGACAGGTTGATGCATTGGAGAATCCGTCACCGATGGTTGGTCCTGTGCAAGGAATACCCTTGAGCAGGAAGCTTAAGGATGCTTTACGTCACGCACCCCATCCACGCTGGAGCGATGTACACACACACACACACACACAGGACGAATGAGCCGCTGGCGCGTAGTATTAGACGTTATAAATATAAAATGTAAATAGTGTTTTCAATAAATAAACCACCCCCCCCCCCCCCCCCATTTACATACGTCGGCATGTGTGGTGCGTTCGAGTGGCGATAGTGGAAGATGGCGGCCGTAGGCACTTTCACCCGGCATTCAAATGAGATGCCATAAATCTTACCGCTTCAACACGTCGCTCGGTTTGCGCGAAGAAGCGCATGCATCGATCGAACGCTACCCACTCGCTTACCAGTCCTTCACAATGGAACGAGCAATTTCCGGTGCCGGAGGAACCGTCCCGTAGAAGGCTTGTGTCTTTCGCCATTGCGGATTGTAACGGGAATTCCGGGCTGACGGTTTCCTGTGACGTTTTGGCTTGGGAGTGGTTTGAGAGTAAGGATCTCCCTCCTTTCTTTTGGCATGTGTACCGAGGACGACGACGACGGCCATTACGATCAGATCACAGCGAAACATGCCCGCGCCGGGCTGCGAGATATTGGAATCATCTTTCGGCTGTACCTTTGATTTATAGCCGGAAATTGATTTGATTTGCCCCTTCCGGTGGTGTGGACGGAATTTTCGGCAAATCCGCGCTGTGGTAAGCCGGCGCAAGGTGGCTTCCGTGAGAGAGTGGTGCTTTTTCTTCCCTTTTTTTTTTTCTTCTTTTGGTTGCTCCCACTCCCACGTGGCTCCGCTGGCAGGCCTAATTTGTCGAATTTATGCGCAATGTCGAACGGTAGCGAGATTCCCGAAAAGGGGTTTGGCGAAACAAATTGCAGGTACCTCGTTTCTATTGAATTTTCACGAACCCACGTTGGTCGGTGGAGGCATTTGCTTTTGCTATTCCGTGTGGGTGGTGTGGAGAAGCAAAAAAAAACCCCTTCACGCGGGAGTTGCTTTAGCCGTGAAGTGAAATCTATGTCCGCTTGTTTTCGGGGCGGGCGCTATTGCGTTAAGGTGTGAATATTTGTGCGCGTGCAGATTTTGTTTATCCTTGCGCTTTGACTCGCATTCGCCACAATATATCAGCATTATGTATGAAAGTTTAATGCCAACGGGCGTAGTGGGATGATTGTGCTGCATTGTTGGATGGAAGTTTGGTTTGGGTGGATCTATTACATGATGTTACATGAATAAATCACACAAGACGTTGTCTATTTGGCGCACTTTTATTGACCGGAATGTTTCTAAAAAAAATGAATTCTAAAATTTATAAACGCTAGAAGGAATTCTTGCAGCACATTTCTTATTTGATCTTTTTGCTAACTTTTTTGCGTTTTTTTTTGAGCAAACTGCGGAACATTAAATGTGACTTGCGATCACCAAATGAACCCATATTGAGTGAGGTTTGTGAGGAGCATAAAACGAAAAAAAAAAACATCCATTGTTCATCGCGCTAACGATCATTTTCACATGAGCCTTTAATTAATGGGGCTAGCGCGCGCGTGTAATAAAATGCAGCCATCATCAAAAGCTACAAATACAGGCGTAATTGAAATTGATACGAAATCATTTGGAATGAATTATGCTCTCCAAACGCTGCACGGTGGTCAATGTTTTAATTTTTGCATGGTTTTTTTTGGTCCATCACAATCCCCTACTCGCTAGAAGAAAAATCCAACCGTGGCCCAGGGATGGACTGCTCTCAAACAACCGGGCCCGGGCGGAAATGAAAGCCAAACATTTCGGCATTTTGCAGCGTGTCGACCAAAATGCCACCCTCCGCAGCGGCTGGTGGAGTTTGTGTATTGTTTGCAATGATTACGGCTTAATAAATTTCATTTCATTGGGATGGGACTGGACCGGGAACGTGTTATAACGGCGGGTGTGTGTCCGTCCGTCCGTCCGTCCGTCCGTCCATGTCCGTAGAAGGGCTGGCTTCGACCGAACCGAACCCGTACTCAACGCATTCGAACGTATTTAAGGTTAATGCGACCGTAAATCATGAATATGAATAATATGCAGCGAAGGGTGTGAGCTAAAACTGCTGCATGTTCGAGAACCGGCCGATGCTCGGCGTCGGAACCAGTCGCTTCCGGTAAACGGTTGCGGCTCGTGCGGGAAAAAAGGGTTCAACAAAGTGAGGTTATGATTTTTGCTCACACACGCTAGCATCCACAATGCGCTTCGAATCGTGGGCAAAATTGTGGCCAAATTATGTTTTAGAAGCAGCAGCCATTGCAGGAATAATGAAAAGTAATCTAAATAAGGTAGGAAGTGTATATAATTTCCCTGGTAAAGCCTGTCTCGAAAGCATAAATTGGAGATTGAAAATACTTTAGCATGCCATTAGCAAACCGATATTGAAAGAGAAAATTCGATTCCGCTTGAACCGTGCATGGAATGCGCTGCATGTGGAATTGAAAACTGCACGCTTTATTTGAATAAAATTCCGATAGCATTTTTGGACTCAGCATCCAGCAGGGTGAATATGGTAATATGAACGGTGGTCCGAGCAGGTCCATAAATAAGGGTTGATTCGAAGTGGATGCACGCACGTGTGTGTATTTAAACAAAACGCACCGACGCAAACACTTGTCGATACGTCGTCGATCCGACCTGGCTCCCTTCCCAATCGCGTGGTATTAATCGTCGTATCATTACCGCTGTGGCCCTTGTGCAAATACTTCTCTTCCCTTTGATTAAGCCCGACCATCGGATGCTAACCCATACCCAACCACAATGTGTGGCCTCCGCTAACGCCGCGCTGGTGAAATTGAATTTAATGTAAACGCCATAATCAAACGAAGGATCCGTGCGCCCTGCCCGGCAGTGGGTTCGGAAAATCTGAATCCAAAAAAGGACCCCCAGACCAGAAGGGCAGAAGGAGACCCCGGCGTTGGTTTCCTGATGCGGTATGAATTATGTAACGAAAACAATGGCATTGGAAATTTATGCATATTTCGAGCCGGTTCCTGAAGTGTCGCTCCCGTGCCAAACCCGGGAAAAGAGGGTGACAAAACTTAAAAGGCGTCCGAGCGCACCGGGATGGGGATTGAGTGAAGAATTTCCACCGCGCAACGGTTACAATATGGCAATGGTTGTAACCGGGGTGTCAAAGGACGTTTACAAAAGACCGTGTGTTACGAGTGGATGTCTCATAATTCCTGAATGGTTGAAACGATCGCTAAACGATGGTGTTTTCTCGCACTTTCAGATATCCGTCTGTGATGACTACAGCTTACCGATTGACTTCGTAAAGAAACGACCGTCCAGTTTTGATCCCTGCCTCGTCCAACATATACCAAACAACTGGGCTTCACCGAGCCCACAATCAGAGCACGTAAGTATGCAACTAGACAACATTGGTTACCCAAAAAAAAAAGATGCTGCCACTCGAGAGCTAGGTTTCTTTTTGTTTTGTTTTTGCAACGAAACTCCCGTCGCTTATTGCCATTTTCCACTCACACCGGGACACCGAACGGAGCAAAATGCCGTTTTCATCATAAGCACTCCACCGTTTGCACCCAGGGGGGCGCACTTGAAGCAGAAATCTCACCGAAGCGACGAAAACTAACGCGTGCTCAAATCGGTTCACCATCGCCACGAGCGAAATCGCCCGTGGTGCAAATAATTACTTTTTAAATGGACAAAAAATTGAACCACCATCACCATAATTGAATTAGAATTTAATTAAAACGCAAATAAATTACTTTCCCGACCGGCGGGGAAGGTTAAAGCGCGTGTTATTGTTGGCGCAGGTTGTCGAGTGTGCAGCACGTTCGTGTTTCCGTTTTCTCGCTTGCTTGAAGCGAGTGCGTTCAGTTTTGGCTTCATCTTGGCGTCATGGGCAACCTGGCTGTCCCGGAATGGACCGGAATGCTGTGACGCCCCGTGGCGAAGCCACACGCAGTACACGAGAGGTGTAAATAAAGTATGAGAAGATGGGGCCCAGACTCGAGTTCGAGTGTCGATCGTATAAGCGCACCGTGTGGCTTGATAATTTATTTAAGGCTCTAGAGAGAGAGAGAGAGCGAGCGAAATTGTACAAACTCGTTTGTGTACAGTGATATATCTCAATGAAATGGCGCACTTTTGTGTCCGGCACTCGAACGCACGTAGCGCAATTTCTAACGCTTCTGAAAACGAATTACTCTCGCCAGCACGCTATTACACGGCCAGGAACAGGCAAACTTCGTGATCGGTTTGAAACCTTTTCCACCTTGACCGGGGGGTGTTTTTTTGTTGTTGTTATTTTGCTTCTACTCGAGCTTCCCAAGGATTCCTTATTTGCAGGAAGGAATTAAAGCTTAATGGGATGTCAAGTAGATTATGCTACGGTGAGGTTTTTTTTGTTGCTGCCACGGGCAAAGCTCTCGCGCAGCGTTCCGTGACAGCGATGAGCGTGGTCTTATTAATCGCTTCCGACGGACTCAATTCCATCCTGCACACTCTATTACACCGAGCGTACTGAGAAGCAAAAAAAAAAAAGGAGCCACAAAATTAGTGGCGAGGAAAAGTTTTTCTCGCTCCAAGCGGCAACATTATTCGACGGTGTTGATAATTTTCGCTGCCGCTAACCGAAGCTGCGGGAAGACAAAGTGTGGCCAGCAAACCCGCGCTAATAATCGTAAAAATCAATATTCATTGGAATTTTAGGTGTGGTCGCAAATGATACAATGTGTGCGATGGAGGCGCCCCAATGGTGAGGTAATCTGCATTTATAAGCTGGCTTATGGTGGCTGCTTTTTTTTTTCTCTCCCCCCTATCGCTAGGTGGGTGTAACGAAAATAACATCATTCTATGAATATTTAACACACAAATGGAACGGCACTATTTATATTGTAAAGCCAAAAAAACAAGCGTAAACAAGTGTACAAAACTTTTAATACACTACTGCAAGATTCATCGTTAATTGCAGCATTGAAAAGGAGTTGTAGTTCGAGTACTTTCAACGAAAAAAAAATCCTACTACCCTTCTCTATAAATAAGAGCCTACGATTGATCTTTTCATGGCAATTATTTGATTCTAACAAGCGTTTATAATAAGACGTCGAAAGGTTCACAGTATGACTGTATTCTGGCCGCTTTTCCTTGGCTAGCAGAATACTCCTGCTGATGTAAGGGAATTGCATCCACGGGTTTCATTTCTTAAGGCGCAAATGTTGCCCATTTCCGAAATCAATAGCAGTGAAAGACACAAGCAGGTAAAGGTTATAAGTACACCTGAAGGGCTCACCGGCATGCGCCCGTATCACGTTCGCGCAAGCCGAATGTCGAATGTTTTCCCTTGCACACGTTGCTTTCCAACCATCGGCGCATTGTGCGGCGTCCAAGCTTCACCATCCTATATATAGCGCGCAATGTTGGACCTTGCGGGGTGTCTCGATTCATTTCCGCACTACTGCTGCTGTTGCTGCCACCGGCAGTTTCGCAATGGTGCCGTTTCGGTGTCTTTTGTTGGAAATTGCTAAACATTGCTACCACCGTCGGGTACTTTTGCCCGGGATTGCATTTCCATTTTTTTTTGCTGCTGCTCTATCCACTTCCCCAATGGTACCGTAATATCGATATCCTTTTTGCGCTTCATCATGTGTGGGTGTGTGTCTGTAGAGTGACCGACGGAACAAACGCTGCAAACGCAGCAGGCCTTGAGCTTCGCCATCGTGTACCGTTGGTGTCTAGGCAACGGATAGGGGGTTTCATTTTTTTTTCACCATAGCTTTGGTTAGCGCAATTTTTACCACCGTGCTGAAGGCACGAAACTCCAGCTTGCAACCCCTCCAAGGACACCAAGGACTCGCTAATGACGCTTTCATCCCCGCTCGCGGATCGTGATCGAATCCGGAATCGAAATCGGTCGGCATTTTTCCATTTGTGTATGATTTTGTGTTGTTTTGTTTTGTTATCAAGAAGCCACCCCCTCCCCCCTGGGAAGTTATTTTGTCCCGTTTTGCATCGTTATTGGTTACGTCTGACTCGGTACTCGGTATCGTTCGAGATCCGTACGAGTGGCGATGGGGGTGCGCTTTGTTGCCATTTTGCCGGGGGATGAAATCCCGCCGTCATTCTGCTGTCGAAGAACCGATAGCGCAGGGATGGGACGTTGGTATTTTGGTGTGGCATTTGTTGGGAAAATTTACAGTCGTTCAATATTGCGTTTTAAATATTTTACACACGGGCGGGATCGAGCGTACGATCCTGTCGGCTAGATAGTTGCAGCGGCTCACGAATGGCACTGCGGGAACCTTTCTTATAATGGGGTCCTTCGTCGTTTTCGCCCCATTGTTTTTCCCCCCCTCGACTGAAGAATGTCCAACCCGGGTTGGGGGAGAAAAATGTTTGTTTTCCCAGCGTCGTTTACGCCGTGGTGACTGACGCTGAATATTAAAAAGACGCTTCCCCCATCGAGTGGGTGACCGGTGCGGTGAAATAATGTTCGATAAATATTTCATAATGAGCGCTCGAGGTTGCATTCCACGTTCCTCGGGACGTGGGAAGCTAATTTAAATAGTCCTTTCTTCGTCCGAAAAAGGGAAGAGAACAATAATCCACGCGGATTTGCAGGACCCGCTGTTACAGCTTTTCCCGTGTCGGTTGAGAGCGCGGATTGGAAATGGGTGGAATTTAATTAAATGAAAAAGTATTCCTCCATATGTGTGTTGCCGAGTTTTGGCCACGCAACTGGGCACCTGGGTGTTCGTTCGGGTGGGTTTTCGAGAATAGGTTCGATGGCGTAATATACGTTCTTTGGAGGGACACTTTTTAGGTGAAAATAATGCACCGATGTACGGGTCCATCATCCCCGTGGCGGTTGCAGGATTAACTTTAGCCCGCCCCCCCTGCGGGTTCAATTCAAATTTATGTAAATTGTGTTAAAATTTTCACTTGCTGCTTGCCGGATTTGAGCTATGCCGGTGGCGACACTCTCTCTCTCTCTCTCTTTCTCTCTCATTTTCGCGAGACATGTCGCGCCATAACCGATCGAGCGAGATATTATCGGGAAAACTTTCCTGCAAAGCGTTCGAATACGCGTCGGGTTTCCTAAATATTCATGAGCCTAATCGAATTAACCCGGTGTAACGGTGAGAAATTTATTCAATTTCCCGTGCACACGCACGGAGGGCTTTCGTTGCAGAAATAAAGGTGGCAAACTCCCTGGCCTCCCCCGGTGATGAGCTCAAAAATTGTAAGTTTTCCTACACCACGCCGGTGGCTTTGGGAATTGAGGCTATCACATTCCCGCTCAAAACTGGCGTGTTTTTGAGGATCGCATGTTGCTGTTTACACCATAAATTAAAATTGTCATAAATTACCCGCCAGCCGGCAGGCTCGTCCTGTTTGCCCTCTGGGGGAAAATTCAAGATGTCGCCCTTCATACGGTTGAATCGGGCGTTCGCTGAACCGAACGAACGGGCGAGCAAAACGAGCATCTCTCGGGCGTGCTTGGGGATTTTCGCGAAGGTGCGCCCCGTTTTTTTCTCTCTCCATGCCACCAGCGTGGCCACGGCGCGGCATGGCACGATTTGGTAGCGCGCGAATCGCGTGAATGAAGCCCCCAACGGATTCATCAATTCACACATGCGGGACCTGTTCGTTGGCACGCGCCTTCGGGCGTGTTCCGTCTGGTTGCCTTCACCTGGTCGGTCGTTTTCCATTTCTTTTTTTTTTTTGTACCGTTTTTACTATTTTTCCTTCCGGCCCAAACCGCCGGGTTGTTGGGATTATGAGAGTGACGCCACGACTTAAACGGTTCCCTTGGGGCGTTGGTGTCCTGCCCCCTGGTGGGGCGAGAGATAATCGATTTTTGAAATGTTTATGGCTGGTTGGGTCGTCGGCTCAATGGAGGGTTGGAAAGAGATGAACCAAAAGCAGGAGAAAGAGAGAAAGTTGCCTTTGAGCTGTGTTTCCGGATGCAGGATGTGTGTTTTCGCTGCTGTTTCTCCAGATTGTGTGACAAAATCCCTTGGAATCACCGTTCTAATGGATTTTGCTTCCATACGGAGTGCAATTTGGTCCGGCTAAAGATGGCTTGGCAGGCTAAAAATAGACCACTATTAATGTTAGCTATTGACATATTCTTTGGGAGCAAGTCAAATCCATGGCGAAGTGAAGTTACGAGAGCTAAGAAGAATAAACCTTTACAAAGCAGGCTTACAAAATTGTTGCCTTTAGTTTTCACATCTGCTGTTTACCGTAATAAACTGCTTCGGGGTAGGTTTTTAAGCAGCGTGAAGAAAGAATATATCTCTGCTCAAGAGCTATCTTTTTCTGGCACAAAATACAGCTTCATTGCAGGAAGAATGACGTAGATATTCATCAAGCTAATAAATTAAACACAAAAACTGTTTTAAAATCTCGACACTGTTGGTTAGTTTGCAAGCGTTTCACAATACAACAGTACGCCAAGGAGTATTGCAAAATTTCTTTAGCAAATCATAAAATAATACAGATTTAATGATCCCATTTTATTCGTTTATTTAAATAGGGTGATCTGATTTGATTGGTAACAGGATATATCCTTCCACAATGAACTAAGTATGCGTTGATCCAGAATCACATGGTCAAAAAAACTTGAATTTAGGCAAAGTTGGCCATGTTTTTTTCTATTACGCACTATATTGCTTATACGAATGTTGTAGGGTTGTTAAAATGTATTTTACACAGAAAAAGTCTAACAGATAGTTAAACTTTTCGTCACAAATTAATGAAGAAGAAAAATGTTGTAATTTTCTTTTGTCAAGTCTTTTTTCAAGATCTGAACAAGTGCCGTCGGCTTACGCTGTCTCTAGCGACAGTAGTATAAATCACAGGCTTAGAGAAGCTTTGCACTGTTTCTTAGGTACTTTTAGCGAGAACATAAAAATTAATTTGGGTTTTATTTGTCTCCTATGCTTTACTCCGTCGTTATATGTTTAGAACGAGACGAGTGAAGCTCACAAGCTCAGTTTCTTTAAAAAAAAGGGAAAAAACTCCTTATATATCCCTCCGAATGTCGACCGATGTCGACATTCGTTATCCATCACCCCTGACGGAGGCGCTTGTTTACTTACAACAACGTCCATCCAACGTCCCAATCCGTATCCGGCCATTTCATAAAACTCTCCCCACTGTTTCGCAGGTTTCATTTCTAGAACCATTGATACTGCAACAACCCTTGTCAGCGGTTCCGCCCAACGCCAACACCGTACCGGGAAGCGGTCCAACGATACTAACTGGCATTCCGCCCGGTGGAACGATCGGTCGCCCATCGTTGCCCTTGGTACCGTCGGCTTCCGGTCCTTCGATTTGTCCACTGCAACCCGCACCGGATGCAGCGAGTGCCGCGGCTGCCAATACCGTCGCTATCAAGACGCTAGAGGAGATATTCGACACGCGGCGGAGTTATAAAGCCACCGGAAGGCACCGTGCTAGAAGCCGTACACGTCGCTCGGACAGCTGCTCGGAAGTGAAGTACATAAATCAAAACTTTAGCTCCGGTAAGTACGGTTGGTGAGGTGTTGAACTAGCCGCAGGGTGGTTAATGTGGTTGGTTTTTGCTTTGCAGGATCATCGGCCCCAATAAGCTCAGACGAGGAGGACAACGACGACGAAGAAGAGGACGAGCTGAGCAAGATACCTGAGCTTAACTCCCCGGACAGTATCTCCGACGATCTCGTGCAACCGTTGCCACTCCGACACAGTCCCATCCGTACGGCGGGTCCTGACACGGCCAAAAGGAACCCCTCACCGTACTACTACTCGGATCTGCTAAAAAACAAGCAACGCCAGCAGGCAGACGAACCGGAACGCGAAGCCACCCCGGCAGAGGAAGCGCCGGTAGAAAAACCACCCACCCGACCAGGTCGCGAAGCACCCGGGCGGTACAAAAAGAGCAGCAGCTTGGACACCCCCGGTGCGGAGAAAGAAGTCTGCCTACCAAAGCGCTACTCGATCACGGAGGAAGGCGTACGCATCATCCGGTGCGATTCGCCATCGACAACTACCTCGGACGATTCGGACTGCTCCGAATGTCGCAAGCGGCGCGTGTGGCATGCGCAAGCGTTAGCCATCGCTCGTGCCAGCTGTAGCGTCGGTCCACCGGGTGATCCTTGTTCGATGCCACCGCACCGGTTGCTCGGACCAGCGGCGGTCTGTGCCTGTGCCACGCCGGCCTTCGGCGACGACAACGATGAGCTGTTCCGACCGCGCAGCGTCTTCTACGTGCACCAACCGGGCGCCGACAACTGTGCCGACTGTTCACTGAGCAGCGATCCGGTGGCCCACGGTCCGGTGGCGGCCGGTCCGGACGAGATGGCGAACGTGCGGACGCGCCAGATCTACGAGACGGCGTTCGATGCGAAGATCACGCGATCGGACGACGATCTGGATGCGGTTGATCGCGTCACGAACCAGAGCGTGCTGTTGCAGCTAACGAAGAGCACGAGCAGCAGTGCTGCGAGCAATGTACCGGGTCAGGCCCGCACCAAGCGGCTTGAGACGAAGCGGACGAAATCCGCGACCAGTAGGGTCCTTCCGGCTTCCCAGCCGGGTCCTTCCGGTGAGAGTGCGACCGGTGATGAGCCTGGCCACGAGGAACCGACCCAGCTGGCGCAGGAGCTGCAGGATAAGCTGCAGATCGACACGCAGATGGACAATATCGCGAACGCGAACTCCACGTCTTCCTCACAGTTGCCGTTGCGCGGGTACACACCGTCACCACCGTCGACGGCACCACTCCCGATGAAGTTTCCCGGCAAGCACGAGCGGTTCTTCATCAACAGCATCAAGAGCGCCCCGAATCTGCCCGCCTCGAACGTGGTGGCGCAACATCCGCGTCTCAAGGATCTGCGGTTGGATATGGCGCATGGACGGGGCAACGATGCGCCCGCGGGAAGCTGTGATGGTGAACGGCCCCGTTCGACGCTCTGTCTCGAGCCGGAGCGTGTGCTGGAGCTAAAGCGGGGCCATCGGAACTCGCAGCATCATCATCACCACGGCAAATCGTCGGCGGGAGCGGCACACCAGCAGCGTGGACGGAATTTTTCCTCCACCGAGAGTATGGCCACGTCGAGCAGTGGCGGTAGCATGGAGTCACTAAAGTCGAGCACCAGCGAGGGCAATCGAAGTACGTCCAGTTCCGATTCGCGCCATTCGTCGTCGCTTAGCTCGCACAGCTCGGATTCCGGGCAGGTGCTTGCGTTCCCGCTGCGCGTGCCGGTTGCGGTGCATAAGCTGAACATCCTTAGCCCGATTTCGGACAAATCCTCGCAGGAACCGGGCTCGGAGACGTCGGACATTAACAACCGGAACAACAACTCCCAGCGACAGTCGCCGGTGGATGGCACGGGACCGGCGGGGGTTAAGAATCGTGCCGATGTCGAGGACCCCGCGGAGACTGGGAAAGCGAACGTTACCAAAAGACGGTCCGCACCGAACAAGGCGTTGCTGCTGATCACGGGTAAGGGTTGTGCGTGTGTCCAGAGATCGAGGCTTTCCAACTCACTTATGCTTGCTTTTTCCCCCGTCGATAGGTCCCGAAATCCAGGGTTCTGATAGTGGCATTTCGTTGCATTCGCGTGAGGATCTTAAGTCGAGAACGACCTTCCTGAATGCTGGAGCTCAGCGTGCGTCCTTGGGGATGGAAAAGGTGACCGATGGCCACGGTGGCAAGGTGGTTGGGCTTCCGCAGGATTTGAATGATCTTCCGTTCGACATGCCGAAGCTGCGAAGAAGACGCGCTCATCTGCAGCAGGTGAGACAGGCTGCCTTTCGCTAATGTATGCTTATTGCCTAACGTCCGTCGGTTGGTTCTTCTTCACCACTCAGGAACCCTGCACTTCCGGTAGCGTGACGTCGGTGGATGTGGGTGATTTACCCTTCGATATGCCAAAGTTGAGGCGCAGATTGCGACTGTCCCAGAACCAGCAACAGCAGCAACAGCAACAGCAGCAACAACAGCTGCAGCAGCAGTTGCAACACCCATTCCCAGCCGGAGCACCCACATCGTCCGGAATGCTGCTGCAGACGAGCACCGAATCCAGTGGATTGTCGCAGGCCTCCTCCAGCCTGTCGATGCGAGACTCCGACAGTAAGCTGGCCCTTGCCGGGGGTAAGTACGCAGGTTTGGGACGTGTCCCCGTGTCGGTGCTATCGGATTGCGGTTAGGTTGTGATGTTTCAATCACCCGGCAGCGGCGTGTACACGCATTTTAATAATTAATTTCCAGTTAAGGGGTGTATCGAGGAAACATCGATTTCATCTTGTAACACTTGCGTTTGAATGCGTACGTGCGCAGCACGCATTTAGGGGGTTTTTCCGAGGGGTTTACGCAGTACGGGTTTTGTAATGACCATTTCATTGCAGCCAGACAAAATCGGATGATGTACGGGGTTTTTTGGGGTTGGGGAAAACATTCGTCACGTTGCCCGGTGCGCCGCCCGAAAGTGGTAATTGATTTATGGTGGTATCGCACAACGCACACCTGTCACGTTTAGCCTGCGGAGACTACCTGGAAGGAGAATGGATCGTCCGCGGTGCGGCAAATGGAGATGTGTCCTCTGAGAAAGGATGCGCGCGATGTGTGCAGTGTTTAATTGGGAGGAAACATTACTCAATTTGAACCATTTTCAATCATCGCAGCAGGCTATGCCGGGTACATGACGGGGTTACGATATCTACCCCAATACTTGTTGTAAATGATGAAGATTTTTGCTGTAAAAGTGCTTCATCCGCACATTCTGCACACTAGATTTGATTGGATTTTAGCAGTGCCCTCTGCAGGTTTTTTCGTAAAGCTCATTTTTCCTTGGAGGTGGAAATAATAAATTGTTAGTTATTTAAGGACAGCCTGGCCGTATTTAGATTTGGATAATTTTTTGTGAGCTGAAAGGCATTTCTACCCAACATGCCGCTCATGAGAGTCATATCCCGGGCTGACTCGGTTAATTTGTCCTTGTTACTAATGAAATTTCAAATAGTTAAAGGTTAAACAAAGCTGAGATGGGGGTTGCTAAAAGGATAATTGAACAACACAATGTTTTGCACCTGGTACATTTAATTCCTCGTAGAATGGCACGTTGTGCTTGGCTTTAATTTTATTTTTTAATTTTCCTATCATTACATAAGCACACCTTGCCCGGAACCGTTTTCGAATGTAACGAATGTAACTGAGCTCTGCTCTCAGATCTAATGTCTCGTTTGCGGCATAGGCAGAATAGACGCTCATACCTCCGCATCAAGCATCGCTACATGCTGGCGTTAGAGTGGAGTTCCTGTAATTGAGAGATTTAATTTGGCTTTGTCGACGCAACCACACGTTCGCTATCCGGAACAAGGATATCGAGGACGCGTGGTATTCCCGTGGACACCTCAGCTAGGGCTCAACTCATCTATAAATTATGCATCGAACCGCCTGCACTTTGCAAAGCACACACACACGCACAAACACAGAGAAAAACCGAACACATCTGGCCTGGCATAGCGTGGAGGAATTAATCTAGCTACCAACAATTTTCCGCCAACTCCGTGCGCGACGAAATCGAGATTCGCCTTCGGTATCGAACCACTAGCGACCATTGTGCCCAAACGTTCTGCACTGGACGTGTCGTGCAAAAGTCGATGTTGGACATTTCACCCACCCCCACTCGGAAAAGTAATTCGCATTCCAATCACCACCATCGCCGGCTCGCTGTTGCACGTTGCGATAAACAATCGTTTAGCACATTGTTTGGCAGACATGTTTGGTTGACCCTTCGTGGGTGGCTTCAGCTAAAACTCCGTCGTACCCTCGTGACGGTGGTGGTGGCAACAACTGCACAAGTTTTGTGGTTATTTTTCTCTCGTTCGCCCGCCCCCCTTCGGTGTGTGGCCAATTCCACCAGACGGTGGCGCGCTGTTGTGAGTGAAAAATGTTGTAAACATTATCGCCGATTCCCCGACACTGGATCCTGGATGGCGTCCCTACCGGAAGCTGACGTGATGCGTTTACTTGCCAGAGAGTGTGTGTGTGTGTGGGGTTTTTTTTCCCTCGCTCATGATTGCTACAGTCCGTTCGGTGGCGTATTCACAACTCGCCCTAAGCACACATGTCGCAACGTGGCACATTCCCCGCGAACCAAGCGAAATTAGAAGAAGCCCGCAAAAGGGGCTGCTCACGGCTAGGTCGCGAGCGCGCACACCGTGACCACCATTTAGGTGACCATTTGCAAGCGCAAGTAATTACCGTTCCACGGAAAACCGGCCCATGGTTTAATGTTTAATGTATGGCCGCTGTCACCAGCGGGAGCGCTAAACTGACAGGTTGGGCCGGGTTTTCGCAACGATCAACCGTCCTTAGAAATTTAAATCATTGTGTGGGTGTGTGTGTGTGTGTGCGTAGAATAAATAATGAATTAATCAGTTAGAGCGTAATTGGTGGCACAGGCTGCCGCCTGCCAGCGTAAGGACACCCCAGGACCGTCGTGGAAAATCGTACAAAAAGTGACAGACGCGCATTCCGCTCACGTTTTGGTGAAACTTTTTTTTTGTGTGTGTGCTGTTGTTGTTGCTTTCCTTCTGCCCACCGACTGCTGCGATCAGCAATCCAAGAGGGCCTCGACGACGTGGTCGATGTCAAACAATAACAATCAGTATTGCCACCGATAATGGAGATGCATGATTGCGGGGGAAAAACCGAATCGAAGCAATCTGGCCAGCAGCATGAGCGAGAAAGAGAGAGTGTGTGAGTGTAAGAGAGAGAGAGAGAGAAAGAGTTGTGAACAATTGCTCGGATTATGCTAACCGAAGCATTAACTAGACAATGGAGAACCGTCTGAAATGGGGAAGCACAATGCAATCAGCAGCGTGCAGAATGCTAGGGCCGAAGGGCTCTCCGGAACATTGTATTCTAATTGGAAGATGACAATTTGACGGAATAATGAATACTCGAAAACAGTTAAGTTTTAACGGATGATGATGGATACACCAAATACAGAAGGAAATGATTCTCAATGAGCAGAACATTAAACTCATTACAATTCGGTGATTGTGTTTTAAAAGCACGATTTATTCTACCTAACCATCTGTTTTTTTGAAACCCGTTATGTTAGCGATTTTCCAACAATAATAAAAAGTTGAATATTTTTTCTATGCAAATTAATGCATCAATCTAAATATCCTAGCTTCAGTATATGCAAATTTTGCGGATGTAGAAGTTTGTTATATACATTTTTGGCTTGCTTTACCAGAAACCTCAATTATTACCCCATTATTAGTAATACTTTGGTGCCATACTCAGCCCATTGTATCTCGTTCCTTGTCATCTTCAACAGGTTTCTTCAAGCAAAGTCTCACGCTTAATTTGAACGAGTGCGGTAGCCGGCCGCCGAAAAAATTCGGTACCCTCGATCTCGGCCTGAACCTTGGATCCAACCGGCCAAACGTGGACCTCATCGATGCATCCATCCCGCTCGATCGCCAAGGGTAAGTCACGCAAGGACACGTCCGCAAACCAACGAACTAACCATGTCGAATTTACCTTTACAGCTGGTACCACGGATCCATCAGCCGTATCGATGCCGAGAAAATCCTACGCCCGCTGTCCGAGGGCAGCTTTCTGGTGCGAAACAGCGAATCAACCCGGCAGGACTATTCGCTCACATTAAAGTACGTACACTCCGCGTCCTAGTCGTCGGCGTTCGTCTTGTATCCTTTCCCTTTTTCTTTCCAGGAGTGCTAAGGGCTTTATGCACATGCGGATACAGCGAGATGCGGACTCGGGCCAGTTCATCTTGGGTCAGTTTAGTCGACCGTTCCCGACGATACCGGACATGATACGGCACTTCTGCCTGAACCGGCTGCCGGTGCGAGGTGCCGAGCATATGTGTCTTTTGGAGCCGGTCATCGCGCAGATCCTGTGAACGGTGGCGTGAGCTCACGATCAAGGACAAGCAGGATCCGACCTCTCTCGGGAAGAACACCTGGCAACTCCGGGTAGCATTCGTAGCTTGCGTGGTTCGCAGATGTAGTTGCGCCATAGCCCGCAGTACGTAGATCATTTGCATACTTCAATTAGGCGGCAGTACTACACCATTACCAGGCCGAACAAGGGGCCGCTTCCAGACGCCGTCAAAACGGGAGACTTACTCAATCAAATCATCTTCCAGTGTACAAAGTGTCCGAGTTTAGGTTCCGTAAGGCTTTCGGTTGCAGTGATGTTCCACGGTTCTTTTGCGTTCGCTCCATTTTACGACAATAATTGTTTTGTTCTGCAAAGCAACGGAACGTACCCCCAGTGAAAGGATACGCGGGCGGCCAGGCATAGACGAGGACGGTTGGTTTGAATGGCTATGATAAAAAAGGGTGGCAAAAGGAAGTTGTAGGAGATATAGACGAATGGATATGATGACGAAAAAGGAAATGTAAAAGATATTAACAAGAAACGAAGACAAGAGAGAGAGAGAGAGTGAGAGAGCAAAAGTAAAATTATGCGAAAAAGGGGTTGCTAGAATCGATGAGAAACTCGTAAGCTAAAAAAAAACGAAGAAAAAAAAAGAACGATGTAGAAAGCAGGTGTGTAGAAATGTCGTTTCAAATGTTGTGATACAAGAGCCGGATATACTCGTTTTGTTGACAAAATTCACTAGTTTCCTTCACAATTCACGTTACAATTAGGTCTGCGCTGCCGGGTTTGTCCCGAAAATAAAAAAAAACCCCCAGGCAGTTGCCGTAGCAACCGGCTTAGGTGTCAGTAGGCGTGTTTGGTGATCAGATTTAATCTAGAGCTGGCAGAAAAAAAGGACATACTATGGTAGTGTTGCTTTCTGACGCACGTCTGAATCGGTTTCGCGTAATTTCGAAGGGACGCCGGACAGGGATGAGGTTTTTTAGCGAAAAATCGGCACACGAAGCCAAAGCGAACGGCGAAGGGAAAAACGCTTTCCTCCAGGTGTGGTGGTGGTGTGCAGCAAAAAAGAAAACCCCCATTTCTCTAAGTACATTTACCACTCGAGCAGCATTCTACTCGAGCAGTAGTGGAGCAGCTTGCCGATGCCGGAAGCACGAGTACGAGTACCGCAATACCAAACGTGAACCTTTGTTCCAGGTGTAGAGGTGGTAGCGATAGATCGAATCCTTTGTGTACTAACAATAGCACTTACTTGTAGTAGGCGTAGGAGGCGAGCTTCCGTTTCGATTAGCCTGCAGCGGGTGTGAAATGATCATCAACCCCCATCCAGCACCAAAGAAGGGAGCCTCCAGTTAGGGTGCAAAATTCAAACGCGTTCACAAGAAGAAAAACAAAACGAAGCAATTCCATGCATGGCTGCCAGGACGGGCGCAGTTGAGTTTGGTTTTGTTTATGCACAATAACGATTTAATTTTCCCCCCATTTTTCTCGCCGTCATCATTACTATTACTAGTGTTTGGGGCGGTAGCATATGTCACATAACACTTCCGGACAGGGCGCAGTTACTGTGCGAACGGAACCGGCAGCGCTAAATAGCGCCGTAATGTTTCGCCCAAAACTTCACAGGAGACCGTCAGGTTGCAGGTCACCGGTCGGGCTGCAGTACGTGAAATCCAAAGCTGTACGATCGCTCTTGTACGCGAGAGAGAGGGTGCAACAAAGGTGTACTGTAACAGATCCAGATCCGCCCTTCTTTAGCCAGCAGGTGTAGCTGATTTTCGAACGTTTGTAAACGCCCGGACGCGCTGACGCTGTAACCAGAACGCGGTCGGTTCGATACACTAAAACTGTCTCACGGAAACTCTCTCATTCACATATTAACAATCACGTAGTGATGAAAAAAAAGGCTATTATAGACATTGATAAATATATTACGAAAATATTTAAACATTTACATGGCGCAGGTTGGTGTTGATTTTTTTTTCTGTTAAGTTTAATTTAATTTGCTTCTTTTTGACTGAATGGACCGAATACCGTAAGCATAATAGTTAGATATCGCCAGACTTTTGTAAAAGAAATGCACACATTAACCTTAAAAATTGCTTGCGTTTACTTTCAGTTGTGTTTTGCTCAACGAATTTCACCCGAAAATGCCGCCTGTGGCCATAAAACCTGCCAGATAAGGTATCATCGCTTCGAAAGGGGAAGCAAATGATGAAGAACGTCCCGTAAAAGCTAATCGCGTGCTAAAATTGTGCGATATGAAACTTCTCGGGAAGCCGGCACCTAAAGATTCCAGCCTCAAGCGAGCTGCACACGTAACTCACAGATGATACGTCCAGTGAAGTAGTCGTCGTCGTTCCCCACCAACGGGGTGTTATCAGCTGTTTTAAAATGCCCTCTTTTGTACAAACAATACAATCGCCGTATCAGACGTGCTCCAACGGATGCGCCACGGCATCGGTTGAGGGTGATCTAGTCTCAGCTAAACCATCAACCAAGTGCGATCGAACGCCAGCTCGGGAGGAAAAAAAATGGCACTGGTGTCCGTGCGTGACTACGAGCAGCGGGCGTACGAAATTGTGCCACGAATCGCGCTAGACTACTACCGGAGCGGTGCCGGGGATGAGCTATCGTTGCAGCTCAACCGAACCGGGTTCGATCGGTGGCGTATTCGACCACGCATGCTAAACGGTGGCTCAACGCGTGACCTCTCCTGTACGGTGTTTGGTGAGCGGTTCGCCCTACCGATCGGCATTTCACCGACCGCCATGCAACGGATGGCCCATCCGGATGGTGAGGTGGCGAATGCACGGGCAGCTGCCTCACGGCGGGTGTTGTTCACGCTTAGCACGATCAGCACCAGCTCGATCGAGGAGGTAGCAGAGGCGACGCCGGCCACACCGAAATGGTTCCAGCTGTACATCTACCGCGATCGGCAGCTGACGGAGAGTCTCGTACGCCGAGCGGAACGGGCCGGTTTCCGGGCGATCGTGCTGACGGTGGATGCACCGGTGTTTGGGCTACGGCGGGCCGATATGCGGAATAAGTTCTCGTTGCCACCGCACCTGACGTAAGTGACATAAGGAGGAAGCGAGAGGACCGGAGCATAATTCTGCTGGTCATTGTGCTTATCGCTCGTGGTCGTGGGATGGTGCAGAATTGCATTATCGTGTCTAGAAAGTCTTAGGCAGTGTCACTTTCCGCAGTGAAATCGCACTTTAGAGAGAGAGATAATGTTTTATTGGACCTCGCTGAATGCATCAACAAGTGCTGCTCAGAGATAATCAAAGTAGCCATAGAAATTTAATTAGGACCAACGATCGAGGCAATGCTAAATTTCCTAAATTTTTGAGCCAAAATGTTAATCATGCTAACACTTTAGCTGTATTTATAGTCGTCTTTTCAGTACGATATCGTTTAGGACCTTTAGAATGACTTGACCGAAGCTACGTATTATTCAAAGTACCCGAAGATGATCTCTGGTGTGATCGTTCGATACATCATCAATCATCGATGGCAAAGATCGTTTAGAGCGTCTTCCTCGAAGTAGCTATAAAATTCAATTGGGATTAACGATTGTGCTAATGCTAAATTGGCCAAATTTTTGCAGGAAAATCAATCATTGGAATTCGTTTTTTTTTCGGGATGTGATGTCAACACTTTTGGTGTAATTTTAACTGGCTTATCGTATTAGAAGCTTACCATTTAGGTCCTTTAGAATGATTTGGCCAGGCCAACGATCGAATGCAAAGTCCCCGAGGATGATCTGTGGTATGATCGTTCGATACATACGATGGCAAAGATCGTTTCGAGCGTCTTCCTCGAAGTGAAGGGATTCCCTTTCCAAGAACTGAAGCTTTATTTTTCTTGAGCAGGACTTAGTATATTTGCCATGCTTTGATTTATTTGTTGTACTATTTGCCATTATATTTTGATACAATTTTTTTTGTATGGCTCTTTGGCACTTTTTATTAAAAAGGATAAACATGTAAGGAAGACATGATGCAGGATATGTAAAGAGCAATCTTAGCCGCACGGTTCTGAGTTCCTTTTTTGTCCCCTTTTTATTTAACACTTATAGATGCCGCGAAAGAAGGTTTAGCAGTCGTTATTATCCTTTTTCCTACTGATACCGGTTTTATCCTTCCACGATTTTACCGTTCCGAACCAATAACTCTCCCAACTCTGTTTCTTTACCACCTTGAGCACTAACTCTAATTTATCTAAAACATCTGTTTATGTGGCGTAAAGTTAATGAAACAAAATCCCTCGAAATTTATGACCGGTGATCCTTACCCCTTTTAAGGATGGCAAACTTCGTTGGAAAAGCCTCCAGCATACGCAGCCAGGGTGGCTCGGGAATCAACGAATACATCGCGGAACAGCTGGACCCGGCCCTGTCCTGGGAGGACGTCAAGTGGCTGGTCGCATTCACCAAGCTGCCCGTGATCGTGAAGGGCATCCTGACGCGGGAGGACGCAATCATTGCGGCCGATCTGGGCGTACAGGGCATATTCGTGTCGAACCACGGCGCCCGGCAGTTGGATTCCGTTCCCGCATCGGTAAGAGTGATTTGTATGTAACCTGCCGAGCGATGAGCGTTTTAGTAACGACAGTTTGGTAATTTCAGATCGAAGCGCTACCAGAAATCGCCCAAGCTGTCGGTGATCGTGTGGAGATTTTCCTGGACGGAGGCATCACCCAGGGAACGGATGTGTTTAAGGCGCTGGCACTCGGCGCTCGGATGGTGTTCTTTGGACGACCGGCGGTCTGGGGATTGGCGGTTAATGGGCAGGCGGGCGTGGAGAACGTCCTGGATATCCTGCGGAACGAGCTGGACCTCACGATGGCACTGGCGGGTTGTAAAACGCTGGCGGAAATTACGAGGAAATTCGTCGTGCACGAAAGCTACTACAGCAAACTGTAGCTTGCTGCGAGTTTTATAGTTAATACCAATTTTTAGTTATTGCGCTTATACGATCAAGTATGATGATCGTTCACGGAAAGGAATTGGTTAGGGTAGTTTGAATCACAGATTTAGCTTTAGATGGTAAGAGCGATACGTTACAAAATAAAACACGACTTTCTGAGGTCCTTAATAATGTGTTCTTGATGTGTAATTATATAAATGTTGAGAAATATTGATGAGCCGTGCTTTCAACCAACTGCCAGGATGCTTCATCCTGGATGAGAATCCTTTCTCGTAGCGCCCTTGCGTAGCCTTCCTTTCGCGGCACAATATCACATTCAACGAATGAGATTTTATATAAAATCCTTTCACACTTGCAATATATATATTGTCCCATGCGTTCTGAAAATTTATCAGGACATTTAGAATTCGTTTTGCCATTCAACCTGTTTAAAATAAGATTCATTTTTTAAACAGAAAGGAAAACAGAGAAATACTGTCCTAGAAATAGATTTCTAATATCAGAAATAAACTATAAAATATATAATATTAAATCCTTTCATTTCTAAAACACATAATAATCCTTCTTTCATCGATTACCGGTCGATTCCCGGTCAAAAATGCCGAGGATTGAATAAGGATTCACTTTCTTTCTCAACGCGGTTCGAGAAAGCAAACTTCAAAATCGTCGTCGGAACCAAGTCTTCGAGTGAACGAAAATTACCCATCTTTTTAATAGGGTCGCAGGCATGCGAGGAGGCTGTTTGTTTTGAACCAGCTGGTACGCCTGATGCCACGTGCAAATGTGAAATGGTACTACTGCTCCGTAACAAGAAAGAAGAGTGCGGATGCTTTCGTTTTGCTTTCAACACCATCGCACCATAATGCGATCCAATACATTAACAGCGATCGAAGCACGCCACGCCACCGCACGACCTGCGATAGTATCTGACAACGAGAGAGAGAGAGATAGCATTCGAATTTGGCAAGCGCGTGAGAGCAAGAAAGAAATATATCCAGCTGAACTCCTGGTAGCACGTGGTCCAATGCTCCGATCACATGCTGCACTATGGACCACAGCGAGACGAAACCACACCGTTTTATCCATCACATTAATTTCACTTGCTTTTGTAAATCAAAGACACTAAAAGCTGCCGCAAACGTTAATTTATGTTACAGAAGTTTACAACAAACAGCATTCTTCGTTTTTTTCAGCACAAAATGATTCTTTTTTATAAAGCGGTATATTTTAAACACGATTATTATCGTATGGATTATGGCCACCAAGCAACCACAGTACAAAACCGTCGCTCCATAGTGCGATCCAATTTACCGTTGACGATCGATAGCAAACCACGCCCCCGCACGAGCTGCGATAGTAACTGATAACGAGAGAGAGAGAGACAAAGCATTCGAATTTGGCAAGCGCGTGAGAGCAAGAGCGAATTGCGGACAGCAGACGAGTTGTTTCCTTGGAGTGAAGAGTTCGATCAGCTACGGACGGGCTACCAGCACGGGTAGCCTCCTCGAGGCATGCTCTCCTGTTATTATAGCCGGTTTTTGGATAGCGAAACTTGACGTCGAAAAACGCTTTTTAGCAGCGACCAGGGACGACGACGTCGCGCTCAGGAGGCCGTTTTGAATGATGCGGATTCGTGCATCAAGGGTGAATTTGCTACCATGGTAACGCGTGGAAGGGTTTGTAGGGTTTTTTTACGGGTGGATAAGGGTTGCTGTGTGATTTTGCTTCAGGTTTGGTGCATAAATGCACCGAAATTTTGCATCTCAAAGGGTTGCAGCTGCTGCAATGCAACGCAGATCGGGTGTTTTCGACGTGAACCCTTCGATATGGGAATTTTTTTCTTTCCATTTCCAAACCACCCCTAACGAACGGGGTCGATAAAAGGGCTGCAGGACATAGAGGAGTACAAACACCCACCTCCCCACTCTTCCTTCTTCCTTAACCCAAATTACCCAAAAAGAAAAGATGAAACAACATAAATATGAAACACCAGGACACGGTTTGTTTTATATTTTACAATTTTTATTTTTATTTTAAACTTTTTTGTCTGGTAATATTTTGGAGTAGTTTTGAAAAAACTGTATTGTTTGCATTTAGGTTTTGCGTTTTAGGTTCGGTGATGTTTTATGCTGTATCAGTTGATTTTGGCTGCTTTTTTTGCTGTATGATCTCGTTTCATTAGTTATAGTTGGCTTATTCATTATTCTATTACTATTTAAATTTAAAGAGTATATGCTTATTAGTAAAGTTTTCTTCGTTTTGCAGTTACTATCAATCAAAATGGTATGTATTCTGCGCGCAGTTGTTCGTTCGCATCCTCTCTTATCCACCGTGCTTTTTTTTTTGTTTGGTGTATAGTACTTTACCTTCCTCGCAAGCTTCAAATTCAAGCAAGCCTTTTCATTTACTACATATAATGGATAATGCTACTGAAATTACTTTATGTACGGTGATTGTTTGGATGTTTTGTTCGTTACGTTACACATTTCTTTTTTTTTTTGTTTGTTTGTTTGTTATTTCTGGCAAATCTTATCCAACGAATTGAATCAGCTTGTTAGTTGTTTCTTAAACATAGTTTCACACACCTTTCCACTGTAAGTGATTACATTGATTACTTTTAGCGAGCTTATTCGTAAGGATTATTCTACAGAGCATTTTTTTGTTAAAGGGAAAGGTGAATTATTTTGCGTCAAACATTACGGCACAGATATACGGCGCTGCTAAAGATTACGATGTCTTATTGATGTGGGGAAAAAAACGTTTATATACTGCTTAGATAGTTACGCAACGAGCTGTGCTAGTTTGTGAGCCTGCAGATTAAAGAAAAATCCAAAGGCGAATTGAACAACCCACAATACAGATTTTCTTTTTTTTTTTTGGGGCTGGGTGTTAGTAACATACGTCGGCCAAATCTGTGTAAATAAATGTCTGGGCTACGATACTGTATTTTCCCTACGTTATAAACATTTGTTACCATGTGTTGTTACCGTTTGTACAACAGTTGTTGCATAATTTTGATTAGTTTTTCCTTTTGTTTGTTACGCATAACATGACTTGAATTCGTGCGGTTCATGATAAAAGACTGCAAAAAGCCAAAAAAACGCTATATGGCACTCAAGAACGCGTTTGTAATTATAATAGACAAAGGGATTGGTGGTAATGATTTTTGTCATTGTAGAAATCACTGTAGACAAAATAGTTGACTAGAAGCTGATTTCAATAGTTAAATTTCTTCCGCTTGCTTGGTCTTGAGGAAAAGAGTTCAAAAATGTACCAAATTTAGTTTATAAATTAATTTCATTATGAAAGCACTCTAAAAAACACATGAAAACATTCAAATTTTCTGCATTTGACACTGGTTTTTCAAGTCGGATATAGTCTGCTCAATCTGTGAAGTAATCCTTCCCATTCCTTGCTGGCCATTTATGAGCCTGCACTTGCAATATTATAGCTATATTACTATGTCTAATTTGGTTTTAACGTCCATATCGTTTTATCATTCCGTTATGGGTAGTAGTAGTTACTAGGATGCTATTTCTATAACTGTTTTAATAATTTCACATTGATAGAGTTTTGTTTTGTTATGCTGAGGAATATACGACACGTACTTGTAAGTTACACTTTCCTAGTCTTAAGACCGAAAACGTTGCCAAAATGTGAGCCACTTCGTACAATTCTTTCGTACATTTTACCTCTCCTGCCACCTCTCCAAATGGTCCATACCCGCGTTTGATGAGGTCAATAAAAACGCCATACATACTGCGGATGGTGAGAAAAATAAAAGCAAACGTACAACCTAACGTACATTGTACACTAAAAGCCTCCTCGAACAGTGGATGATTTGCTACATGCGTGGAAATTTTTAAGTAGCCCACAATGTTTTCATGTTCTGCAAAACACCTCATCATCCCAAACATAGTACTGTTCTTTTGAATATAATTTTATGCATTTTGCGGTTTCAAAGTACCGTCTGCTACACATAGCAATGTAAAAGAGCAATAGTTTTAGTTAAAAGTCCTAGTACAACTAATAAACATTTGCAGAATTTGTTGCATACTATTCGACATCGAAACGACATCCGATAAACGCCAGCTTGTAAACTCATATAAAGATACATTCGTTACTCTTCAGTATGCTAGACTCCATTTAAACAAAATAAAATATTCATTTCCACCACTGAAACAAATAAAACTGAAGCTCTACATGCCTATAGCAATAGATTGAGCAAACATTTGTCTGTGGCAGCCGTGGATGTTGAAAAATTCACCGATCCAAATACGGCTGATGCACAGATTGTCCAATTTGTATAAACCTAGCTACCATTTGGGTTTTGGTGTATTCTGCACGATATTAGCCTTACAAAGGTTGCACAAAAATAACGTCCATTTCTATTGAAGCAATGTGAAAGTGTCATCTAATCAGTTACAAAAAGCACACTTGTGCACTAACAAAACAGCGGCGTTTAATATTATAGAATCATTTTTCCATAATTTCTCCACTCACGCTGAGTATGCCCGGAGAGCTCGTAGCTAGTGCGGGAAAAGAAAAAAAAAGAATAATTTCTCACCGATAATTATTACACCATCTCGCATTACCTAATCACTCAGTTGTGATTTTACCCTCTTACTCGTACTCTTGCTCAGCTTTTAAACTATCCGCACATTTTTTCAGACTCTTGACTCATTACTTTTAACTTCGATGCCTAAACGCCATTGCTTAAGACAACATCTTGGGAATATCATCATCGCCAGGTGGCACAGTTCAACGTACGAATAGAATTTGTCGTGTTATATCAAGATGTTCTCAATCCAACCTCGTCCAGGCTTCTGGTAAATTCAGCTCATGACGCTTTTTTCAAACAAAATTACGTATTGCCCTGTCCAACGTTTTGCTATCCGTTAGAGATTGTTAATGAATTAACAGCGTTATGAAATAATTAAAATTATTTAGCAATGAAATTATTTACTTCACTTTTTCTTCAATTCAAATCATTCTCAGAGTTGGCCAGGGCATGCCTTATATTAAAGATGTTTTCGCTTCTATATAGTTTTAGCTTTAGACTCACACGGATCATTGTCTATTGTTTGGTGATTTAAAATATGTGCGCTGATGTGGCTCAAATAGTTAGAATTTTTTATTTGGTAAGCTTTCTTAAACTAATAAAATTATTTTCAGGACAAACTAAAATCTTTTTAATATTATTAGTTGTCTCACTAAAATATGCACAACAAACGCACAGACGCCGAGTATAAATACAATTTAATGATTATCCTGTAATCATCCTTCTTAAAGCATGGGACGTAAGCAAACACTGAATCAAAGATACTAATCTATGCTGTCTGACGATTTTATAAGCTTGTTGAAAACGTTCGATGAGTAAAGATAACATAAATGCGCTTAAATTCGTGCGTCGTTTCAATCACTTAGCTACGACAACACCATTCTATCACCAGCGTATGCAAAATCACGCCCACTAAAATGGCGCACATTGATGGCAGCATCATATTCTACTGTACGGTAGTCGTACACGCTCACTACATCCATCGTTTTTCCTCCATATAAACAACCAAGTCATGAGGATACAGAGCATTTACGTATAATTACTCAGTTTACAGATTACACTGCCATAGTATCGTAGGCTGTGAGTCCTGTGTTACCGGTGGCTGCTGCTTGTTTGGTGTACTTGGGTTTGACTTCGTTTCTGATTTGGACGTTCCAGCGATGACGAGTAATGATAGAGAAAAAAGAAAAAAAAAACATAGATAATTAACCAACGAAATAGTAATCCAATCGATCGGACAAAAGGCGAATACTGTAATGCCAAATTTGTACATAATATACATCGCCTTACACTCCACAATGCATCGAATTTCCTGTATGAGATTTATAATCGAAAACATATGTTTATTTCTGAAACATAGACAAGCATGTAATATGTAAAATTAAAACACTTTGTAACATGTATTTGCAACGTGTATAATACTAATCCTTGCATTATTCGCATAACATATGTTAATTGAACCTGCGACTGCCCGATGAATGTATGCGTTTGTTAACAATATTTTCTAAATAACATCCACAAAACAATCACCATTGTTATTGTTATCAAAATCATTACTACTTTTGTTTAGACAAAAACATAGCAAAATTGAGTTCAAATGTGTATATTAAAAAAGAGTTCATGCTTATGATAAATGTATTGTTTCTAAGTAAGATAAATATTTTTTGTTAGATCGACATTGTAAAATTACAAAAAATCTACAATAGTCACAAAAACATAATACATAAATACAAACTGAATTAACCATATGAAAACTAATATGAGTATTGCAAAAAATAAAATCTACAACTTATAGTTAATTGTCCACAGAAAAAATAAATAAAAATAAACATATTAGATAACCAAGTACATACCCTCTCAAAACATGTAACATATAATTACCTTATCAACAATTTCTCAGTTTCGTCACCGTTAATTGCATCGTTGGATTTTGTTGAAGCTGTTTCGATTTAATAATATTTTCATTTACAAAGACGAACACATTTCGATGGGGACAGAAAATAAAAAGAAAGAAAAATAATAAAATATATGTTGTTGCAAAAAGGTAGCTACTAAATCTTAACCAATGTTATTACACAAATTATAAATAAGCTTCAATCAACAATGCTATTTAGAAATTAAACACAGAATTATAAATTTGAAAAATTAATCATCTTTGCGATACGAGCAGAAAGTTGCCCAAACGATTTAAAGTCTACACATAGAACACATACATGCATGATGGGATGCAATGAAAAACATACACACTTTTTTGAACCTTATGATAATGTTGGATTTCGATAATATGAACATTTTTTTAAGTTATTAAAATAAAAACATAATGTATGAGCAGCATAGATAGCTACGCTTCTCATTGCGATGTACATACACATAACACATTCTTCTTCTTCTTCTTAATGTCGTGCCTAGCCAAGGCTTTCTATCACTTGGAATTTATCCTAGCTGGATAGTCAGTCCTGCGTACGGGGGAAACTCAGACGAGATTCGAGCCCGATACTATCGTGTGTTACATTAACATTAACACATTGCTAAGATTATTAATCATCATCTACCACTTTATGATAAAAAAATAATACTTCTGATTGAATGAAAGTAAAATGTCAAGGACATATTATTAAAATGACTTCATTATTCAACGTTTTATGTCGTTGAGAATGGCTGTATATTGTTGTTTGTACTGTTTGGCACAAGTAAGCAACATGAAAACCATTCAATTTGAAGAACTAATCAAAGAATGTTTGTAATTGTGAAAAACTGGGTGTTAATTTTATGTTTAGCCTAAAACAAACATCTTTAACGACAGTTATTGACATATCCAGCGATTGAATTAAAAATAATTTACGTTATACGTAATTTAAAAATCCAAACTTGTAAAATGTGAGAAATGCATTTTGCATGAGATGCCACAAATCATATACATGAGTTTTCGCTGATGATTCGTTGGATGAAGCGATACAGATGAAACTAACAAGTTATGGACATGTGTGATTGCAATGGGCCAGACGAAATGCAATATGAACGAACACACAATGTAATGAACAATTAACGTTCCAAAAGGAAATGCAGACTGAATTGGTGAAATGCTATTGCAGGCAAAACTAATCCGCCGGCAACTCACCCTCAGATGGTTCTGCGAGAGTATAACCAATTTCGGTATACCGCATCGACAGCACACAGCAAAACAAGCCGATTTGATAAAGGGCACAAATGTTGTGGAAACCCAGCGAGAAAGATAAGAAGGGATAAACTAGCATTAGACTGGGGCATGGTTACTAAACGTTTGTACAATGTAGATTCGTTTAAGACATCCTATTGTTAAACTTTCATTCGAGCTTTCCGGTGATTGTAAAACACTATTGCATTAATCAAATTTTGAAAAGCACTAAACTCACCTCCGTAATTTCCGCGTGGCCCATTGTCGCGGTCACATTCTGCCTCGGAGATTTCGTTACTCTCTTTAGAATCATTAAAGGATGAGTTACTCGTATCGTGGTTTCGTGGCGGCGGTGGTGGAGGCTCTGGTGAACCAACACTACGGCGGCCAACTGAGCCACGTGAGCCATAGTGTTCATAAGGTGTACCATAGTTGCCACCATACTGTGAGCCATATTGATCATCTTCTGGAGCACAATTTGCCGGATCATCGTACTCAGGACCTGGACCGCAGTAAAGGGAACCACCCTGGGAGTTGATGCGTGTGTAGCGTCGCTATAAACGAAAATAAACAAATTTTAAGGTTTTTTTTTTTGAATAAAACATTTTTTTCATTCATCTTACGTATTGATCTTCCTCTGCACAATTTGCTGGATCGTCGTATTCTGGAGCAGGAGTATAGATACTGCTCTGACCTCCTTGGCTATTCTTACGCGCATATCGATTCTGTCGAAGATGAACACAAGATAGGTACTCATTATTCTGCAGTGTTCTATCAATGACTGATAAACAAACTAGCATCGGATACATTACCATGGACTGTGATCCAGTTCGTGAATGTACGTGACTTGGAACCTGCATAGCCATGCTTGAGCCCATTGTACCCATATGTCCGGGACCACCCATTCCGTTCTGATGCGGGAATGTTTGGAAGTTCATTGCTTTCGTAGGATCCATTTCCTCCCGGAAACCAAGCAGATGGAATGTAGCATACGGGCATATCTCGTCTTCCATACCTTTAATAATGAGAGAAATTACAAATGCGTATAAATTATCAAACTAAAAGAAAATATTCATATCCAAACCACATCTTGACTAACAACAAAGTCACTGGCATTATTTTTATAAACCATGTCCAGTTTGTTAAACGACGTGTTTTGGACTCATTTTTGATAAGCCCTTTAATTGTGAGATTCGAGTTTATGATACACCTTACCCTTGTCTATAAAGTGCCGCTCAAAGAGTTAGTGGTGGAAAGTGTTGAATTTTATTTTTCAATATATTATCCATAAGATATCATTAAGCAAACATTGATCAAGAAGAGAAAAATAACTTGTAGATGCAGCATGAATAATTCAAAAAAAATCTAATGTAATGCTAAACAATACTAACAATAAGTAATATTTTTAATATCTAGAAAGGTAGTTACTAAAACAAGCGTCACTTTACCATAACACGCAGGAGGATGGTTGAAACGTCTTGGAAGCGGTGGTGGAGCCTTCTTCAGTTCTTCATACAACGGGCGACGCGGATCCCAAGTGGTATGGTTGGATTTTACAGTGGGATTTTGGCCTAATTGACACAATACAAATTATATTCAAATTTATGGTGATGACGAAATTATAACATAAATTGTTTGATTCACTAATGTGTTTTGCAACAATGATCAATAATAAAGGTAACAATGATCGATGAACAATTATAGATTGGAAAGAACTATAGTTTTACTAAACAATAAATCTAGTGTGTAATTTCAATACTTTTTTTTATTTTTACTATGTTGACTTTTCAATGGCGTTAACATAGCTATGTAAGCGTCACGTTCAATTTATATAACTAAATAGATGAATATCCTCTTGGTATATGCATGAAGTAGTTATTTCTATTTCATCTTTATTCTAAACATAAACATAAACAAAAAATATTTTAAATATAATAAGTTTCATTTTTTTTTTCATTCATATATTACAAATTTAAATCAATAAAGAATTTATATAATTTAATTGTAAATAAAAAATAATTTACTTATTATTCAACTTATGGTGAAACATTAATCAAAGAATACGCTAATAATAAAACATTCCATAGAAAATGTACAATATGGATATGAAATATATTTTTTGCTTTCGTAAAAAGTAAAATTTTTAATTAAAAGTACGCGTCATCATCTGCTGCATCCATTTTGCTTCGAATGAAATTAACAACCAAAGCGACACAAAACAAACATCACATCTAAATGTAGAAAGAATGAACATGTGTACGGCACATTTCACATTTGTCGAAATTAACCATACTTACGATTACTGTAGCAATAGCAAGAATGCTCCATCATCGAACATCGGCCAAACATAACCCCAATATTGTCAAAACGTTATGCTAAAATACTCACTTATCACAGTTCCACGTTTCACACGATCGCAAGTATTATAGTTCGATCCGGGTACTGGAGGCAGTTTACGGTTCGGTGGTGCAATGTAGCCCAGCTCATCACGAATATCCGGTCGCCTTTTATCTAGAGTAGCTGCCCCAGCCGGTCCCATGGACTGATTGTATACGACATCGTCTATCATATCGTTGCAGTGAAATAAAATAATTTGTATCATTTCACAGTAACTACAGACTTTAATAAATCAAAATTAGCGATGAATTTTGTCACTTATGCTTCTTAAAATCATAGCATGACGCTTAAACCCTCTTTAGAAGCAAAGAAACACGCTAAATGGCAAAAACAATAACATATGCAATACAGCTATGTAACCTACAATATACATCCTTCGGTCCACATCGAGGATCGTCATCTCTGCGCCGGGATACTGCAACACAAATGACTAATACACCTACCGCCACCACGATCACGGTCGCAATCAGTGGTACCATTACGTTCAAATCAATCCAATGCGGAATCCAAGGAGGATATATGGCACCGGGCTGCACGGAACCAAAGATAGGCGCAACAGTTCCTGCATAGCGCCATTTTGACGATTGTTTCGCATTGTCGTTGATAGTTTTCAACAAACATTCATACATTACGAAAGAAATAACACAACAAGTAGTAATTTAAACCAAACGAATCCCAGCCATTGCAGTTGTTATAGCCATGAATTGTTGTTTCATTATTTAGATTGCGTATATAGTGACAGAATCGCCAATTTTAGATACAGATGCAAATAAACGATCAGAGAAAAAGAGAAAGAGAAAAGAGAAAAAACAATTACAAAATCAGTATACCTTTGTTTGTGTTGCCTTTGCTACGCAGAATACATATAACAATAATTGCAATTATAATAACAAGTAAAGCAGCTACGACTGGCACTACTAAGTTCAAATTGGAAAGGATGATACGGATCGTGTCCTCAGCCGTTAACTCGGGTATATCGCGTGTAGGTGCGATTGTCCCTGAAACAACCAATCAGAAAGAGAAGAAGAAAGAGAGAGTGAAGGGGTAAATTAATAGTTAGTTGCTTCTGATTGAACTAAATTTGTATTTTATACATCAGTACAGACCATCTGTACATGAGTAGATATTTTTTCTGTCAATATTCAACAAATGGTTTCATTTTAATTCAAATGGTTTAAAAATAAATAACCGTGAATTAAAAAATTTCATTATATTTGAAACACAAATTTTATGTTTCATGTGTTTTTCCAAGCATGTAGCAACTAAGAATTTGCTACCTAATTTTAAACATACGTACCGCTTAAGAAACCATAAGCATGACATATGTAAACAACGATGAACAACAACAAACGTAAACAGAACAACAATCAATTATTATCGTAATTAATACAAAGGAATACTATTATAAATCTATTCGTGAACATGAACAAATATATTCTCTAGCCAAGATGTGCAACTACGTAAACTTTAACTAGTACCATCGTGCCTGTATTAATACTAGGAAAATATAATGAATAAAACCTGTGTAAGCTACATTGGACAGGAATTAAATGCTTGAAAACTAATATAATCGACACAATGTATAAACCACGTAATTTTATACATTATGAGCATATACTAATAGATGGATATTGCTATGATTGCACAAGGCATTATTTGGCGGCAATAAATAAAACTTGCTAATAAAAGATTTCTAAATCAAAATACATGAACGACATGATCACATTTAATAAAATTTTAGCACAAGTTGATATATATGTCTCAATTTAATTTCTTATAAAATCAATTTGTGATAGTTGATAGAATAGTGAAGTTGTGATAGTTGAATTAAACACGTACGAACAATTTAAGATTTTTGTTGCTGTTCTTATTATGTTGTTTATATGGTCATGAGCAGATAATGTTGTAACCTTTTAGGAAGGCACATCATAAGTTTGAATTAAAAATGACAACAAAAACGATTTGAAAAACATCAAAGACAAATTATAAATATGAAAAATTACACAAAATTTGATATATTGACTGTGTAGTTTATTCCTATTTCCCTGTATATGTGTGATTATCCCAATATTCAATAAACTGTTATCCTTTAACAAACCAATGAATTGAGTGAATAGATGTTATTAATTGGAGCTAAATTGAATTTTCATTTTTTATAGTATATAAAATATTATATACAAACTATCTCGTTAAAATTATTAAAATATCTTTTATCTGCATTTAAAACAAACTTTTAAAATGACAAGCTAAAATTCAAAATTTTGAATATTGAGCACTACATAAAAGTTCAAACTTATCGTAACTCAAAAGGATATAAGGGATTATATCACACTAAAGGGTAATCGAAATGAGCCTAGCTACGACCCTTCTCGAGGTATCATTATAGTCAATTATTATTCATAACGGGTTCTTTTCTGATGGTTGTTTCAGAGACATTTGACATCATTTTTTTAAATAAATACAATGCAGTAAGAAAAACGATACCCGGTGCTAAATTATAAGTTATATATACATATATTTAAATATATATATATATATATATATATATATATATATATATATATATATATATATATATATATATATATATATATATATATATATATATATATATATATATATATATATATATAAACCTGTGTGTTTGTGTGATTACAAATGTGTTGTGATGATAAGTCTATGTACATTCTCAAGCAAAAAATAATAATATTTGAATTTTGATAATACACTTTAAATAATTTTAATTTAAAAATATAAAAATTGAACTTAAATTTTTATGTTAAAATATATGAAAAGAAAAAATATAAAATATATATTAATAAATTTGAATTCTTTTCAACTCCTATTATTTTGAAAAATAAATTCTTTTGCGTTAGATTTACGAAATAGCATTGGAGCAATCATAACAATTTTAAGTTTTAATATTAATATTAAGAAGTGATAAATTTACCTCCAGTCATAGTGAGTGTAGCAAATTCATATTCAGCAACAGTAAATCCAGCATTGTTGTGTGCTGTTACACGAAGATTATACCAAGTAGCAGGTTCAAGGTCCAACACAACGAAGTTTGCACCTGGTTTTACATTGTTTGAAATTTGATTCCAATCAATTTGATCCCTAATAAATAAAAACAAAACGTTAACCATTAGTCAACATAAGTAATGCGCTTTTCATGCTTGACTACATACTTTTTCTTGTGTTCAACAACGAAATGAGACATACGACATCCACCATCTTTCCATGCAGGCAAATGCAATGTAATAGAATTCGAAGAAACTTCGATGAAACGTGATTTCTCCGGGAGTAAAGGCTTGGAACCTTTTGTGCGAGTGTTCAGAATATCAGAAGGTTCACCAGCACCGATATTGTTGTACGCGGTAGCATAAACTTGATAACGTGAGCCACAGTAAAGTTTTTCAATAGTATATTTCGGGGCTTCAAGGGCAACATCGATAGTTTCCCATTCACCGAACTCAGGTTTGTAATGCAACGTGTAGCCCTGCAGTGGTGCACTATCTGATTCGTGTGGCTTAAGTTTTACTGAGAGTGAGTCAGTCGTTGTTGCTGTAAGCGTTAGTTGCGGCGATTGAGGAGGCGCCAATACAATCAGACGATGTGTGATGGAATCCTTAGCAATCGAATTCTCTGCGGTGCAAGTATAGTCACCGGCATCTTGGCGTATAACATCCTTTATGTATAGTGATCCTTCTGGTAATTGGCGGATGCGTTCATTCGGCACAAATTCTACTCCTTTGATCTTCCAGGTGATTTCCGGCATGGGAGAGCCAACAGCCAAACAAGGTAACTTAGCATCTTCCTTAAAGGTAGCCGTGAACTTATCATCAAAGGAAGCAATCTTGGCCGGTACTTTGTCGCTTGGCATGGCTGCCAAAGTCTTCGAGGATTGGCCTTCACCGATCGTGGTGGAAGCAGTCACCCAGAACTCATACTTTTGATTTTTCTCCAGCCCAGACGCCTCGTAGCTCATTTGATAGGACGGTACTTTGTGACTTTTCGGTTCCTGGTCACCACTCTTGATGTAAACGGTATATTGTAAGATCAAACCGTTTGGTTGCGCTGGGGGTTGCCAGGAAACGAGAATGGATCCTTCTGACATAACCAGAGCTTTCATGGCAGTAGGCGCTTCTGGAACATCCTGCTCTGTTTGACAATGAATTGGTGCACTTCTTACTCCATCACCACCAGACGTAGTGGCCAGCACTTGCATCGTGTAGTTGGTATACTTTTTCAAACCGTGCAACACCGTGTCGCTTGAAGCAGTCTTTTTGTAGTCCTTGTTCTTGTCGTCATTCCACAAATCGCTAGGAGCGTACACAACTTTGTAGCCCTTGATGACACCGTTTGCTGACTCCAATGGAGGGCTCACCCAGGACACGCGAATCGTTTGCGAGGTTAGAGTCGTACACATAGTATCACTTGGCGGCTGCTCCGGAGTACCCTCTGCGGTGTATTGCTTTTCCTCGTCACTCATTGGTCCGGCACCAACTTTGTTAAATGCCTGGATTACAATCGAATACTGAGTGTACATTTTCAAGCTGTTAATCTCCAAACTATGTTCTTTGCCTTCACCGCCTTCGAGTGAATAGTTGACTGTTTCATAGATATATGACGAGTTGACGGAGGTTTGCTTAAACCCAACATAATAGCCCAAGATGTCACCATTCCATTCGGCTCGTGGCGGTGCTTTCCAGCTTACACGAAGGGCCATTTGATTGATCGGCTCGACTTTGATAGACTGTGGCTTTCCAGACGGAGCTTCTTCTGCGGTAATAATCGTTGAAGAATCTGAAGGATCCGATACACCAATATCATTCTCTGCTACGATGCGAATATTGTACGTGGTAGCAGGACTCAATTTCTGAACCTGTGCTTCCGTGGTATCGCCTGGCACGATCACGCGATCGATATCATTTTCCCAAGAACCACGAGAACGTTTGAATTCGATAATATATCGCTTCAGAGGAGAGTTTCCGTCGTAAGGTTTGGCCCAGCTTAACTGCACCGTTCGTCCCGATTTGTCCAACACTTTCAGCGCATACGGCATCTCTGGCGGTTCTTGAATGATCATGTTGATGCTAGTATCATCACTGCCGAAAGCATTGGTCGCCATACAAGTAAAGAGAGCCGAATCGCTGCGTTCCGTTCGCTTAATCGAAAGGCTAGAAGTAACGCCATTAGGAAGGTTTTCTTCACGAATCGTGTACCGGTTATCCGATTTGGGATCCAGACGATTGTTGTTCATGTTCCACAGAATACCAATCGGTTTTTCGCCTTTCGCCTCACATTGCAATACAGTAGGTTCACCGCGACGCGCAGTTTGGTTTCGTAGTTTCTCTACAAATTCTGGTGGTGCCTGGACGGTGATCAACGTTACTGCGCTTAAACCCGATCCAATGCCATTAATCGCTTCACATAGGTAGTATCCTTCGTTCGATTTCTGAATGTTTTGAATGAACAAAGAACCTTCCTCAACACGGATGCTCGAATCATTAGATCGCAGGTCTTTGTACTCGCCAGGAGTATCGCCTATGAAAAAAAATGCAAATTATTATATTACACCCGTAGCATTGATTGCATATCTGGTAGCATTTCGAATACATTTCGAATAATAATAAAATACATTTCATACATACCTACTGCTTTTTTCCATGTGACTTGAGGCTTTGGAAAACCATCAGCTTTACATTCCACTTTGGCGTTAGAGCCTTGAGCGAAAGCTTTATCAGTAGGTTCTAGAATCCACCTTGGAGGTACTGTTTTGTTCAGTCATCATTTTCATTAGTTTAAACCGCACATAGATAGACAAAAAATGCAATTAGTTTCCATTCCAATTTTCTTCCCACAAATATTAGTTTGAGTTTTGAGACAAATTAACGATGTCTTTTCAATGAAACTATTTTTATTTCTTTCTAAATGCGCCTTTGGAAAGAAATTAACAGTTTTATGCGCTACTATACTTCATGCTAGAACGCAAAGTAGTGTTCAATTTACAAACACAGACATCGCAATTTATACATCAAACTAATAATTATCGTGGGTCGCTTCTACCATAACGAAAGCAATAATAGGGACAACAAAAAAAGGGAGGGGACAGAGGAATAAGCATGCACTATTTGGAGTCATTCCGAATGCATTAATTCTGCCATATATGCGCATTTACGGAGATGCATTCGGAAGTACACTCTTTGCTAAAACTCAAAAGAAGGATAGGGATCATAAGGATGGATGAGGAAAGGATCAGCCCCATATACGCCCTATAAACAGACATTCGACAGCGAAGAAAAGTGCTTTCTTATAAGGAAAGGAACTAGGATTCACTAGGATGTGCGGGAAGGAGAGCGAAAGCACTTATTACACCAACTAGAAGAAAGAAACGCCATGAAGTGGGTATGTCCCTACAACTATACAGCTTCACATCACAATCAATAGATAGCATGGCCGTGTCCAACCTGCTTTGCAAAAGACATCAAAGTGGATTCTATATCCATTAAGTTGTCGAAATTATGATAACATACTTAAAAAAAGGGTAGTAAGGAAAGGGTTAAATAAAGGGCTGCACAGAACAAGTAATCCTTTACAAAATCACAAACCCTTCACGATTAGCTCAACAGTTGCTGTAGCTTTATCGGCTATATTGCTGGCCTGGCAACTATAGTTTCCAGCGTGAGCACCACGTACAGCTTCGATGCTCAAAGTACTGCCACGTTTTTTCGTTTCTATACGAATGCCCGGAATATGCTTCGAATGAAGATTTACTTCACCATTGAACAACCATACAAAGTCCACGGGCAAATCACCGTGAACCACGGTGCAAATAATCTGAAAGAACTCATCGACAAACGTCGGGTTCTCGCCCGTATTGATAAGTGATATTTTGGGAGAAACTGAATGGGAAAAGGAAACAAAAAAATATTAAATTAGATCAACCAGCAATGATAAACTTCTTGTACCGTTCACAATCAGTTCCTCTGTATGCTCAGTAACGCCGGCCTCATTTGTGGCGCGGCAGGTGTAGTTTCCAGCATGACTACCCGTGATGCCTTCAATGCTAAGCGCTTTAGCACGCTTCCCGAATGCCAACGCAGTTATGCCATGCAAGCTGTCAATCGTGCTAATAGCATGATCATTATATAGCCAGTTTATCGCAATTGGAAAATCTCCCGATATCACGCTACACTGTATTGATGCCGAATCGCCATAATTCATTGGATCGGTTCCAAAGCTAAATGGAAGAATTTTTGGTGGAACTTTTGTAACAAAAAGTTCGAGGCGAAAAAAATGAACGAATGGAAAAATAGAAAAGGGGAAAACTGCAATTAGACGATCAACTGAATGTACTACAAACAAACCATTCACAATTAGTTCCGCCGAATAAAATGTTGAGCTGGCACGGTTTGTTGCCTTGCAAGTGTAGTTTCCAGCGTACCGTTCATCAACCGCATCTATGGAAAGAGCTTTGGTGCGCTTGCCAAAGTCCATGATGTTTACGTTATTGCTAAAGGATGCCTTTTCAATAGAAGCATTGTTATAAAGCCATTCTATCATAATCGGCATGTCGCCAGAGATGACACCGCATTGTACTGATGCAGAATCGCCATAATTCAGTGCTTCTTGGCCAAATACAAACGGAGCAATTTTTGGGGGTGCTTTTGATAGGAGGAAAGATTTGAAAAACAACTCAGTTATTCAGCAAAAATAAATAGGAACACAAATAATGAACAACAAACAAACTTAGCAGAGATCCTATACATTCTCCTAACCATTTACGTTTAAAATCGCCGAAAAGTTAGCGACTTCAGCCTGGTTTGTAGCTCGGCATAAATAACTGCCCACATGTCGCTCGTTAACACCGTCAATTGATAGCGCTTTTGCTTTCTTGCCAAAGTCCACCTGGTTAATATTGTAAAACGGATCCAGCTGATCGACGGGCACTTCATTGAGAAACCACTCGATTTTAATGGGAAAATCGCCAGATGTGATGCTACAGTAGATCAGAGCTGAATCACCATAATTCAGTGGTTCATCGCCAAAGCTAAACGGAGCAATTTTAGGAGGGACTAGAACAATTCAAAACAATTTAATTTAGCTTTTGTTTAACCTTTTCATTATTCATTAAGTGTTTTTTATGTTATTTAAAAACAAATAATGTTCCGTTGAAAATCAATAAACAAATAAAATAAAGACATTATTTCAAGATTTGCGGAATATTTGATGCTTAAAAAATTAGTTTGATATAGAATCTCTATAACGATTTTTTGTAAAGATCTATCTATAACATAAAGCAATTATACTGGTAACAATAATAAAAAGGATCCATATTAAAAGGACGAGCACATGATTCACATTCCTCGTCCTTACATGCATGATCGATAATAGATTTAACATTTTGAATGATCAAAATTTCCTCATTTTCTTGCCGCGATCATATAAAAAATTATGTCGTAGCATAAAATATGGCAATTATTCACTGCAACATAATCACATTGAAAGTGTGTGAGCTTAGTATTACGGTGTTTGATTAATAGAAAATTTTAAAAATCATGACACCAGCAAACAAACTAAAGTGCGCAAAATGTTGAAAGGAAATAGTTGGTACTAATTCACAAAGCAGGAAAATTTGGAAAAAGGATAGCAAAACTGGACTACATATTGATTCGAATATTGCAAACCATTCACTAGCAGCTCTGTCGTGAAGGAAACAGTGTCGGCTTTATTTTGTGCCTCGCACGTATAGTTGCCCGCATGTCGTCCGTGCACGGAGTCAATGTTTAATACACTCAATCGTTTGCCAATCGTTGTGATCGTGATAGTATGATCATTGATCAAATAACCATTAAAATACCACTTGATCGAAAGCGGAAAATCACCGGACAGTACGTTGCACTGGACTGATCCCGAATCTCCCGAATTCATCGTTTCCTCGCCGAAGCTAAATGGAACTATTTTGGGTGGAACTGACATAACCGCGAATAAAATAAGAGTTACAATAACGTTACACAAAAAAAACATATTTAATTTTAAATTAACCCTCTCAGACAATGTACCTAATCTAATACATGATCTATTACAGATTATTCGGCGATATCTCGTACTAAAATGACGAGTTCATCGCTCATGTGTGAATGACGAAGTGCATTCATTGAAAATAAGGTAAAATATTCAATGATTGAAGGATCAACGACAAATGCAATCAGTGTTGCTGTTAAAGGATTCTTGGATTTATAAAAATAGAATGCAATAAAATGAGTGATAGAAGGAAAAAAAGAGAGAAATAAAGGATTTTTTGGTTCACATTCACCACAAACCATTTATTATCAGCATGGCACTTTGCTCGACCAAGCCAGCCTGATTTTGTGCCAAACAGGTATAATTGCCAGCGTGGTGATCTCGTATCGATTCAATCGTAAATGTACTGACACGTCGACCGGAGTGCACGATCGACACACCGTAATCGTTTGATTTCGGTACAACTTTTCCGTCATGCAACCATTCAATGCTGATGGGAAGATCACCAATTGTTACTGCGCACTGCACCGTTACAAAACTGTCGATGTAAGACGGTTCCTCGCCGAACGAAAACGGAAATATTTTTGGAAGAACTATGTCGCAAAAAGATAAAAATTATGTTGTAATGGATATGTTGATAAAATGGGCACAAGAAAACTAAATATTAAAAGGACATCGGGAACCCAAAACACAAATTCTATATGGGCATGCATTCGTATGCGGTTAGTACTCAAATATTCGTTATCCACACCGTACCATTAACGAACAATTCGGCCGACTGATTGCGATTGCCCGCGATATTTTTCGCAATACACGTATACACTCCTGAGTGATCTGCATTAACGGAAGGTATGTTCAACGAGCTGGATCGTTTACCGATCGATGTGATCTCAATGTTGGAACTAATACGAATCGGTCGTTCGTTGAACAGCCAACTTATCTCGATTGGTAGATCGCCTTTTGAGACATGGCAGGTGACTTGAACGCTCTCCTCCGAATCGACATGATCCTCGAAGTGGAATGGGTTAATTACCGGCAGAGCTTGAACAGACCGCAGTTAACATTAGGGATGTGTTTGTAAGGTAAAGGCAAAAGAAATATAATAACAAAATATCATTTCTGTCAAAAACAAACCATTGATTATCAACTCCGCGCTCAAGGTATCTTCGCCGGCCTTATTTTTTACACGACATTCATAGAACCCTCGATGCTGGGGTTCAATCGAGTTAATGCTAAGTGAGCTTAGCTTTTCGGAAAGTTTAACCACTACGATGCCTTCGTTTTCCGACGAAATTGGCACGTTATTCAGATACCAACGGATCTCCAGCGGCGAATCACCCTTCACCACCATACAATTAACCGCAATGCTGTCACCAGTGTTCAAAATCTCATCACCGAAACTAAATTGCATTATCGTTGGCGCGACTGGCAGATGTTCGGAAAGGGAGGAATAGGAACGAAAAAATATGTTTCCATTGTAAACAAAGCAGTAACAACAGTACCATTAACTACTAGTTTTGCTGATTGAACAGCTTCGCCGGCACGATTTTTAACGCGACATTCGTAGGTACCACGGTTCATGTCACCAATCGGGTCGATAGTAAGAGAACTAAGCCGTTCCGAAACACGGCCTATGATGAGTCCATTCTCGTGCGTGGGCAACTGATTTCCATTCATATACCAACTTATGTGTAATGGTGCATCACCCTTAAAGACCATACAGTTTACGGCGGTGCTTTCTCCCGAATTCAACGGCTCTTCGCCAAAGGTAAACGGTGTAATAGAAGGTGGTACTTAACGGATAGGAAAAAGGACATCGGAAAATAATTACATCAATAATATATTAACAAACTAAATCCAACCTAACACCTTCAGCTGCGATATATGGCGCACCTCGCCGGCTGGGTTGCGTGCCAGGCAGGTATAATTTCCAGCATGCTGCGAACTAACTGATTCTATGGTCAGCATACTGACACGGTGGCCACTTTTCGTAATGATAACACCGTTGTCGTCATTCGTGTAAAGTGGTTGTCCATTAAATGACCAAAGGATTTCGATTGGCATGTCTCCTTTCGTAACCGCACAGCTAACTGTAGTCATGCTTGATGTATCAAACGGTTCATCTCCAAACTCAAACGGGACGATATAGGGCACAACTTATGAGGAAGAAATGATTTTCAATCGCGACATAGACAGGAGATTAGGATGACTAGGAGTGTAAATAATGGCATTCATATAAGGAAAAATGTTTATAGTGAACCTATAACAATCAGCTCGGAACTATGTTCGACTGTTCCTGCGGCGTTTCGTGCACCACATGTGTACTGCCCAGCATGCCACGGTTGAACGGATTCAATAGATAGCAAGCTGTTACGCTGGCCACTTCTAGAAATTTGAATACCTTCTCCAGAGACAACTGATTGGTTGTTAAAAGTCCAACTAATATCTATTGGCAGATCGCCTTTTGTGACCGTGCAGCTTATTGTCACTGCACTGTAGATGTCGAAAGGTTCCTCACCAAACTCGAACGGGTGTATTATGGGCAGTACTAGAAGACCGGACAGATTATTGCATTCATGTAAAATAGATAGCTAAATTGTGCAAATTGATTTCGTTTAAAGAAACGTCCGTCCCTAGTTTTAGCACAATCCATGGTAGAATTTGAATAGATATCAAACTTGTAGCTAACAAAATCGAGGCGCACGATAAGGAGGTATATGATGATTAGTAGGAAAATAGGATTTTAACAAAAACGAGTGAGCAAAAAGCATGTAGTATCTAGCCAACCAACCCATAACTTTCAACTCCGATGAATGCTGCGCTTCACCAGCATGGTTTTTTGCAATACAACTATAGTTTCCAGCATGACGAGGTTGAACTGATTCGATGGAAAGAAAGCTTATTTTCTGCCCATTGCTGGTTATTAAAACGCCATCACTGGTTCGCAATCGATGATTGTTAAATAGCCAAATAAGTTCGATGGGAGAATCTCCTTTCGTTACAGCACACGTAACAGTAGTGGTACTATATATATCAAATGGTTCATCTCCAAATTCAAAGGGCATAATTATGGGTATAACTAAGAAAAATAAGACAGAAAAACAATGACAGCACAACGGCGAAATGTTACAGCTAAGGGTAATAAAAGAGGAGATGGAAAAGGGTAATAATTTATGTTTCGAATTACTTCAAGCACTTTTAGGCCTACCAATCACTCTTAGCTCCGACGTATGATCAACAAATCCAGCTTTGTTTCTAGCAACGCATGTATAGTTTCCGGCATGGCGAGCCTGAACGGACTCAATATAAAGCAAACTCATCTTCTGGCCACTTTTGGTGATCGTGATGCCGTCGTTTGAAAATATCTTGCTTCCATTAAACATCCAGTTGATCTCAATAGGAGTGTCCCCCTTTGCTACAGCACAACTAACTGTGGTAGTGCTGTGTATGTCCGAGGGTTCTTCACCGAACTCGAATGGAAGGAGTATGGGAGGCACTTGGGAAAGGATAACAGGCAGAATGTGTCAAGAACGGTGTCTATATAAAGTAGGATTACAGTGAAAAATATTGGGGAAATTCTAAAGCCAAATTGTTTACCAATCACTATTAACTCTGACGTATGCTCTGCCAATCCGGCTCTATTTTTAGCGATGCATGTATAGTTTCCTGCGTGTCGCGGTTCAACCGACTCAATCGAAAGAAGACTAATTTTTTGACCGCTTTTTGTTATTAATACACCTCCTCTAGAAAACAGTATGCTGCCGTTGAACACCCAACTGATTTCAATCGGAGTGTCTCCTTTAGCAACGGCACAACTGACGGTGGTCGTACTAGCCAAATCGGAAGGTTCATCCCCAAACTCGAACGGAAGCAGTATAGGTGGTACTTTGGAAAGGAGAGGGACATAAACAGTTACCGTATGGCCAACATTTGATTACCAATCACTTTTAACTCTGATGTGTGCTCAGCAAAACCCGCACGGTTTTTAGCAACACACGTGTAGTTTCCAGCATGTCGGGCTTGTATAGACTCAATGGAGAGAAAACTGATTTTTTGACCACTTTTCGTTATTAGAATTCCATCGGAGGTGAAAATCTTGCTACCATTGAACATCCAGTTGATTTCTATTGGCGGATCGCCCTTTGCTACTGCACAATTAATTGAGGTGGTGCTTAGAACATCTGCAGGATCCTCTCCGAATTCGAACGGAAGTATTATAGGTGGAACTTGAGCGCAAGGTAGTGTAAAATAAATGAAAATCAAGTTGAAATGAAATGAAAAAAGTTTGCGAGATTGTTTATGTGAAGGATATGTTATGGAGCTGCTATGAATATTAAACACTTTTCTATATAGTTACCGATCACTTTCAACTCGGACGTATGCTCTGCTGTGCCGGCACGATTGCTAGCGAGGCATGTATAATTCCCCGCATGTCGGGGCTGGACTATCTCGATTGAGAGCATACTAATCTTCTGTCCATTTTTCATAATAGATATTTCCTGACTTGGTTCGATTTTTCGACCTTCGAACAGCCACTCAATGTCAAGTGGAACGTCGCCTTTTGCGACAGCGCAGCTAACCATTGTAGTACTCAATACATCAGCCGGTTCATCGCCAAATTCAAAAGGAAGCAAAACAGGAAGAACTTCGAAGAGGGTTGTGTGAACATGGGTATTATAAAAATAATTGAAGATGGAAAGCGAAAAACGGGTAAAGATTAAAAAATTAAATCACTCTAACCTATAACTTTCAGCTCTGAGCTGTGCTCCACAAACCCAGCTTTATTGCGTGCAACGCAGGTATATCGCCCAGCGTGCCTCGGCTGAACAGAATCAATGAACAAAATACTCATTTTTGGACCCGATTTTGTTATTGTAATACCGTCTTCCGAACTAAAATTTTCACCATTGATCATCCAGTTAATTTCAATCGGAGCATCACCTTTTACCACAGCGCAACTCACGGTAGATGTCGTGAGCATGTCAAACGGTTCATCACCAAATTCGAAGGGCATTATGAGTGGCTTAACTGATGATGATAAGTTTCACAATAACACAGACCATAGGGATAAGCAACAGTATCGAACCAATAGGGAAATGGTGCAACAACCTTATAATACATAATTAAGTAATTGTTTGTTAGTTTCAGCTATCAATGTTACCTATCACCTTCAGCTCCGACGTGTGGTTTGCAAGTCCAGCGATATTTTTGGCCATACATGTATAGTTTCCGGCATGAGCCGATTGCACGGACTCGATTGTTAACATGCTAATACGCTGACCATTTTTCGCAACTAGTATACTCGACTCTCCTAAAATCACATCCTTCCCGTTGAACAGCCAACTAAAACTAAGCGGAGTGTCTCCTTTCGTAACAGCACACTGCACTGTAGCCATGCTAGTTTCATCAAGGGCATTCTCCCCAAAGTCGAAAGGCAAAATTACAGGCAATACTTTTGTGACGAAAACAGGAATGTACAAGGAATTATTTGATTTTTAATACAAATGTGGAGATAAGCAAGCAATGGAATAGCTGAATAATACGATAGAATGTGTGAAGTAGACATCCAACAAACCAATAACTTGTAGAAGAGATGAGTGCAAGACTTCGCCCGCTCGATTTGCCGCGTGGCAAGTGTAATTCCCAGCATGTCGGGACTGAACGGATTCAATCGTTAACACACTTGCCTTGTGACCGCTTCTCATGATCAATATACCGTCATTGGTTACAATACGCCTCCCATCGTACAACCAACTAATGTCGATTGGAGTGTCACCTTTAGTAACGATGCAACTCACTGATGCTGTGCTGCCAGTATCGAACGGCTCTTCCCCAAATTCGAAAGGAAGTATGATTGGTTTCACTGAGTTGCATTCAGCGATCATTACGAAAATATTGAAAGGGAAAAAGGAAGAGAGCAAAGGAATAATTTAATCCAATGTATTTCGTTACCTATCACTTTAAGCTGCGACGTATGCTCAGCAGTTCCAGCCTGATTCCGTGCACTACAAGTGTAATTGCCGGCCTGCTTTGAGAGGACAGACTCTATAGAGAGCATTGAAATTTTATTGCCACTAGGGTTTATCATCACTCCATCACTTGACGACAACCGGCGGCCATTGTATAACCAGCTAATATCGATGGGTGTATCGCCTTTTGTTACTATGCAGCTTACTGAAACTGTGCTTCCCGTGTCAAACGCATCGTCACCAAACTCGAAAGGAAATATTATCGGAACGACTGATGAGCACAAGCCATGGAGAAGATATACAATAAATTTTGTATTAAAATCATCAGTTCATACGAAACGTAACAATAAATCGACGACACGTAAGTAAGCAATAAAATACAAATTGAATTCTTCATGTACTTGTCTGTACGTATCCTTCGTCTAGAAGAATGTTGATCTTTTAAATCGATATCCATTGGGGGCATGTTTCGTTACATACTATGACATTGCTTCCATAGTAAGTTAAAAAAATAACTTTAGGAGAATAATATAGCACGAATAAATAAGATGTATTTGACGCATTTTGTTGACCGAAAAAATGGAGCGGATTATCAAATGAAGGAAGGATTTTTAGTTAAATAAACATATGCGTCTCTTACCCATGACCAACAGTTCAGCCGTATACTGAACGCTACCAGCAATATTTCTAGCTGAGCATGTATAATTTCCTACATGCCGTGAATGTACAGACTCTATGGAAAGCACACTAATTTTACCACCACCTTTTGTGATCAGAATGCCATCATCTAGACTGATACGCCGGTTATTAAATTTCCAGCTTATATCGATTGGAGTGTCTCCCTTAGTTACTATGCAGCTTATTGACGCCGTACTTCCGCTGTCAAATACTTCTTCGCCAAAATCAAATGGCAGAATAATAGGCACCACTATTTAAAAACACACAGACGTTAAAAAATATTGAGATTTTAAACAACGGAGAATATAGGAAAGGTTGATAATAACAAAAATCTAAACAGTTCGAAAACACAATCATACCGATTACTTTTAACTCGGAACTATGCTCGACACTACCAGCCGCATTACTGGCACGACAGGTATAATTGCCAGCGTGACGGGAACGGATTGATTCAATGTACAGTGTGCTCATTTTCTGTCCGAGCTTCGATAAGGTTATCCCATCGTTACTCGATATACGGCGACCATTAAACATCCATCCAATGTCGATGGGCACGTCTCCTTTCATTACGACACACTGCACTGAAACCGTGCTTGCAGAATCAAACGGTTCGTCTCCAAATTCGAATGGCATAATTTGCGGAACAGCTAAGCCAACGTTGTAATAAACGAATTAATTTTACGATTCAAAACATATGGACACTGCATCACATCGCTCTAAACTAATAATAACCAATAATCTATCGAGAACCTGACATAGGAAAGGAGCAATGGTTAATATGCAAAGAACATGCATGTAATATGCTGCTTGACGGTCATACCGATAACTTTCAACTCCGATGTATGCTGCGATTCTCCTGCCTTATTTCTAGCGGCGCACGTATAATTTCCGGCATGTCGTGATTGAACCGATTCGATTGAGAGAACACTAATCTTTTGACCACTCTTCAGAATAGTAATACCATCATCCGTCGTAACACGGTTACCGTTAAAAAGCCATTCAATCATGATTGGTGTATCTCCTTTCGATACAACACAGTTAATCGAAACAGTGTTCAGCAGATCGACGGGTTCTTCGCCAAAATCGAATGGAAATACTGATGGGCCCACTTTTGAATGGAAAACAAACATTTAGTTGTAGCGTATATAAGCTAGCTATCTATAAAGTAATGAGCCAGCTAACTATTCTTTCTTATTCGACTGGCTTATTTAAAAGCAATTGGAATAGTTCAATTTTTTTTTAAACTGTAAAATTGTTCCATGGTCGCGCCCGAACGGACGGAGATGATTAAAGTCAATGATCATTTTCACATCGTTGAAATGTAATGAAGTATACCAGGAAAAGGATTAATAAGTAATGCCAGTAATGAAAAAATATAAATATCACACCGTTCACAAATAACGACGTAGTATGTATAGCCTGACCAGCAAGGTTTTCCGCAATACAACTGTAGTTGCCCGAATGACGATCGCGGACAGATTCAATGGTGAGAAAACTAGTGCGCTGAGTTTGCCTTGAAATCAGTACGCCATTGCTTGTAGTCAAATGGTTTCCATTAAACTGCCAACGAATTTCAACCGGAGAATCACCCTTGCTGACTGTGCACGATACGGACACCGTATCAAGGGAAAAAATGTCCTCGCTACCAAAATCGAATGGAACTATCTGCGGAAGAACTACATATTTGCGAAGTTATTTAACGGAATCTATGGAAGGAATTTAGATTACAAGCTGCAAAAGATAACTATAACCTAAACCAACACACCGTTCACCAACAGCTGCGAGACATGTTCCATGGTACCAGCGTGGTTCATGGCGATACAACTGTAATTTCCACTATGACGATCGCGTACAGATTCGATGCTAAGCGTACTCAGTCTTGGACTTGGTCTGCTTATCAGAATACCGTCATTAGAAAATATTTTGTGTCCATTTAGTAGCCAAACAATATCGATTGGAAGATCGCCTTTATTAACGGTACACGTCGCAGATACCATATCCATTGCAAAAACCGCATCTTCACCGAATTCGAAAGGTACTATCTGCGGAGGAACTGTAAAATCCTTTATAGCTTCTATGGTTAATGTAAACCATCGATGTGTAACAAATATGGCCCAACATGATCAAAGTTTCAGGAGAACGTTTCTCGTATCAAAGAGATTAAAGGATGTGACTAACAAACTTTTTTAAACTAACTGCGTATTTCATTCACCATTTACAAATAGTACCGCCGTATACTCCACCATCCCTGCTTCGTTCTTAGCTCGGCAAGTGTAATTTCCACTATGCCGGTCTCGTACTGTATCTATACTTAAGGTGCTGATGCGAGCGCTTGTCCGTGAGATTAATACTCCGTCGTTTGTATATAGTTTCCTGGAACTTCCTGGACTCGGAAACGATGAAGTAAACTCCCATCCGATTTCTAATGGCATGTCACCCTTGTTTACCGTACACATCGTGGAAACCATATCAAATTGATTTATCTGCTCCTCGCCGAATCCGAAAGGAACGATTTGTGGCAAAACTATGTGTGTATGATTTTATATCGTATTATAATACACGTCGTAGCAACAATCGCGATAGATTTAGATGCATTTTTAAATTAACACTAATCTTATCACATAACCCGTTGGTTAACAATTCTCTAACCACATTTAACGGTCATTCCATTCCATTTAATACATTTCACATTTTGTTATTAATTATTAGAAATAATGCGACGTGATACCGATCCAACGAAAAATTTTATATAAATGTAAAACGTAACGTAAAGAAAATAATGATTCTATATAAAAGAAAATTATGAACAGAAAATTATGAATTATGAACAATTATGATATAAAAAAAATATGAAAATAAAAATCTAGTTGTTTATTTTTGGAAAAATAAATAACCAAAATATGTAATTGATGAAAAAAATTACAGAAAATAAAGCATTATTACTACGATTGATTCGTATAGAACCGATTAAAATATAAATTTGAAAGGCTCCAACGAAAGTGTATGAGTAAAAAAATATATTGCATAAATACGGTGTCGGTATCACGAGCAATTATTTCTAAATATTGGGGAAAAAAATATGGTTCGTTCAACTTACCCATGACTTGAACTTCTAGTGTACCACGAGCAGTGTATCCTTCGGAGTTCTTTGCAACGCATGTGTATGTAGCTTGGTCGGAATTTCGTTCGACGTTTTCGATAATCAATGTTCCATTTGGAAACACTTTCTGTTTTCGGTTGATGGGCAGCTGTCGGTTGTCTACAACAAAAAATATATTACTTTTCTAAACTATATTTATAAACGTTCTGTTCATTTACCTCTCTCCCATACAATCGATTCGATAGGATAGCCAGCTACTGGACAGGTAACTATGAGAGTTTCACCAGCTACTATAGCTTTCTTTTCCATTGTTCGTACATATGGAAGACCGTACACGTTTAGCTTAGCAGAGTGTTCGGCAACTCCAACCTTGCTGCTGGCAATACACTTGTACAAACCACCATCGTTTGAGTGAATCGACGTGATATTCAGATGCGACACAACATCTCCGTTGACCGTCACATACTGTCCAACTTGGTATCGTTCGCTGTTTGTGATTTTTTTTCCATCCAGTTCCCAACTTATCTCAGGAGTAGGATTTCCACCAGCAACACACTTGAGAAATACAGATGGGCCTGGGTGACGCGTTTCTTCTGGGAAAGCTTCGCGAATGATTGGGGGATCAACTGTAACGAATATAGCAATAGCAAACATTCGATAAAACAGAAATAGACATTTATATATAAAATAACTCACATCGTCCTCCGAGTTTCAGTTCTGCACTTGCTTGAGCACTTTCCTGATCGTTTCGAATAAAGCACTGGTACATGCCCTTATCCTCTTTTTTAACTGATTCGATACGTAATACTGCATCACTGTGGCCTAGCGATTTGCCGTCTTTCGTCCAGGAAACGGTTTTGATAGGATTACCGGAGAACTTGCAAGTGAACACAGCTGGACGACCGAAATCCACAGTCTGCGTACGTGGTTCAATTCTCGCCGCAAGAGGCGCCGTTACCGTCAACACAGTTTCCACGCTTTCACCTCCAACTGAATTGTTGACAACGCACAGATATTTACCAGAGTCATCTACAATTGCATCTTTGATGATCAGAGTGCCAGATACTTGTTTCACGCGTTCATCCAAAACGACAGCTTTCTTTTGCTGAGTTCCTTCGATGTATTTATACCATCTAGAAGATTAAACGAAAAATAAGGTAGTTGGAATTAGCATAGTACAAACATGTTTGATTGGTTAAGCATTTTCCATAGTCTTTAAATGAAAAAATATTTTTATAACACTAATAATTTTTTTTTCATAAAAACAATCGTAAAAACACAATAGCATAAGTGATGTTTCAAAAATATTTTGGAAAAATATAATTAAACACAAACATAATACATGTAAAAAAATAAATAGGAAAATAAGCGATGAAAAGACTATGGAATATAGCTTGTGAACAATGTATACATTAAAATCAACAATAATTTTTTCTATTCTTACTTCTGACTGTAAAAGATTCGTCAAAATTATACAATTACCTATCAGAGCATGAAAGTAAGATTTTTATATATACGAGTTTCATAAATGTATCGATATATTTGATCCAACTATTGTAAAATAGTTTTTTTTTGAGTCTTAATATTGATGAACGATCAATTTTGAGTTTTATTGAAAACAAAATTACAAATATTTAAAAACACAAATTACATTTTTACACTTTATTATTTTAACAATTATTTTGTCAAAACAAGGCATATCAATAAAAAAATCTGTACCGATTGTCTCATTTCAAACTGATATATTTCATATAATCTTACTTTCATTACTCCATACTTACCAATAACCTGCACATAACGGCTTTCATACCAATTCATTGCGTTACAATGACCACATTTATCCAATGATAAATAACCATGAGCTATCTCCCAACCACAATGCACTACTTAAAAATTACCCAGTATGACAATCATAAATCGTTCAAAAAACGGTTTGGCAAAAATGGAACGCTTTGTGCTTACCTAAAATTTGGCATTGGGAAAGACTGCCCCAAGCAGAGAATTGCAAAGTCTTGTTGCATTTTTACTTTCATTTCTTGCAAAAGTCCTCCCGATATTTTTGGAGGAACACTGCCAATAGGTTCTGAACAATATAGCAGGAAATGTGAAAAATAATGTAAAATTCAAAGATGGAATTATGTAAAACAATGTTTGCCAAATGTTGACGGTACCGTTTTAATACTCTGAATCTGATTAATTTAAAATAAATTTCACATTACCTAAAGTTATGAGTTCCAAAATGATAGAGATAATCTAAGACTTAGACGTAAATGCCATAAACTTTTTTGATAGCACACTTTTCAATTATTAGATTGAGTTGCGAATAAAAAATGATATCGTTCATTTTGTCTGCTTTCCTATCGAAACACATCCAGTTATAGTATAGAAAAGTAGTCACAAAATATGCTACTTTTACATCAAACCAAATTACCTAAACACCGGTACCGGGAAAGATTGTGCCAAACAAAGTAAAGCAAAATTAGCCTTCATTTCAACGATCATTTCTTGTAGACGACCTCCGGATATTTTCGGACCCACGCTACCAACAGGTTCTAAAAGATTGTAATGGGGTGATAACATATAATCAGCTAGAACCATTTGGAACCAAATGGTTTATCCACACGTTTTCCTGAATGCGGTATAACGTAGCATGGTATGGGATAAGCGTGCGCGTTGTCTCAATGCAAAACAAAGTTTAACCAACAGAAGAAACCATGACTTTCAAATCAAATGTCCACCAACATCAAAATGCAGAAACGGGATAAGCATCACCGATGAAAATAATGCACTGCTCGGATTACTGAGTTACTATAATGCGCCTGTAAGTTAATCGCGTTAACAGAACGGAAACAAGACACAACGCAATCAAATCAAAGCACTATCAGCAATCACCTGAAGGCCGGCGTTGGAAAGGCTTGCCCAAGGCAGAGTATAGCAAAATCCTGCGCACTTGTTACACGCATTTCCTGAAGGCGATCTCCGGAAATTTTCGGTGCAACACTGCCGACAGGTTCTGCGGGGAAAGAAAGAAGAAAATGTAAGAAAAACAGACCAAATAGAGACAAATTTCATGGTAAGCTAACCAAACAGCGAAACACGGTTTAACTATTCTTGTCTACAAAGGAGCCACACGTATCGATGAAAATGACGAAAACATAATCATCTGCAAGATGATCGTATCGCATAATCCTCGATCGCATCCTTTGTAGGGTTATATTGCTAAAGTTTTCGTGTGTGTAAAGCCAAGATAATTTCACTCAGATTCGTTCTATCATAGTAAAATTTTGCCTTCCAAATGTTATTCCACATGCGCTTTGCATCCGACGGACCGTCGTCTTTCTTGCGATTTCGATCTTGATGAATTGAAATATGATAAACATAACTGAACCTGGGAACTCGCGCTTACCTCATTATAGGGACCGGAAACGCCTGAGCCTGACAGAGCAACGCAAAGCTGCTGTTGGCCGATTTCTCGAAAATGCTTCCCTTCGATTCTGACGAGAACGTTGGCGGTTTAGAACCGACTGGTTCTGTCAATGGGAGCAGGAAAACATTTAGTAAGCACTTTAGACAACAAGTAACCAATCCACGCGTAAGAATTTTGATGTTGGCGATTTGTGTTGCGTAGCATATTTTCTTCTGTGCGTCTGCGTTTAAAGTCTTTAAACCGTTTGTACTGATAGTTAAGATTTCTAATGATTGCATGGATAGCAATCAATATCTACGTCTTTTGAATGTTAACATAACACTCGCTAGCCCTGCTGGTAGCTACTTATATTCAATTTTGAAACATACCTAGTAATTGGCACTGGATAGGCTTGAGCTTGACATAACAAAGCAAAGCTCGTATTTCTGAACCGTCTGAAGATACTTCCCATCGAATCGGACGAAAATGTGGGAGCTTTCGATCCAATAGGTTCTAACACCGCCAGGAACAATGCGAAAAAACTTGTTTAGCACAATAATATCCAAATGCAGCCCATTGTTCATATTGAAAATTACCCAAATGTTGGAACTTATGATTAACGCAAGTAAAAGCCTATGTTATAATCAAATCACTAAAATGGTAAACAAGAACTTCATACAACCATAAACTGTTTGACAAATTTCCAACTACATTTGAATAGCAAGTGCTCTGAATTAATGTTTCGATTAATCAATATTTCACTATGAATATCATTATTTCAAACAACATTATTATGTTATAAACTGTCACTACATCTATAGCGTAATAATGTTCAATCAAAATTGCTGGAAGAAAAATAGAGAATTATACCTCGTTACCGGTACCGGGTATGCCTGTGCCTGACAGAACAAAGCCATAAATGAGCCACTGGGTTTGACAAACATACTAATTTTGGAATCGGTTGAAAAAGTCGGCGGTTTAGAACCGATTGGCTCTGCACGAAAGATTACATAAAAAAGGATATTATGAAACGTTTAATAATTGCAATTAAAATGATACAAACCCATTGCCTGAACAGAAAAAGGGTCATTTTAGGATAAAAATAGTGCATATTAAACATACTTTGTAACTGGAACAGGATAGGCCTGCGCCTGGCAAAAAAGAGCTAGCGTCCTATTACTGGCCTCTTCAAATGAGCTGCTGCGAGCGGTTGTCGAAAATGAAGGTGCTTTAAGACCGATAGGTTCTGCAGAGGCATTTTCAAAACAAACCAATTTAATGAACCAATTGTTTGTACTGATCATCTTCACAAATTGCCAGAAATTGTTAGGATTCCGCGACATAAAATATCCCGCCTACCTCGTAATTGGTACTGGAAAAGCCTGAGCTTGGCAGAATAGAGCGAAAGTTGTATTACTAGGATACTTGAAAGATCCGCTAAGTAGTGCCGAGGCAAACGACGGTGCTTTCAATCCGATAGGCTCTAAACGAATAAAATGTATCAATATAAAATCAAAATTTACGGCAAAACTTCCGAAAAGATAAACAATTGCATCCAATCCTCTGAATGTTGGTTAGACTATCAGTATTCGCGGATTACCTTATGATAGGCACTGGAAACGCTTGAGCCTGACAAAATAGCGCGATCGTTGCTCTGCTTGGCAACTTGAATGAACTGCTTAGGGCAGCCGAAGAAAATGTGGGGGCCTTCAAACCGACGGGTTCTGTGTTAATAGCGACATATTGATTTGAATAGTAAAACGCGATCAAAAAATATGTTACCACAGTAAAACATACAAACTGCCTGAATCCTATTTTAACACTAAGATTACCTCGTTACTGGGACAGGAAAAGCCTGGGCTTGACAAAGCAACGTCACACTAGTACTGCTTGACTCAACAAATGAGCTCGTTCTAGAGGCAGAGGAAAAACTAGGAGCTTTCGAACCGATTGGTTCTATGGGAAAAAACACCAATAAGCCATACATATTCACACCCTACATAAAACAAATTGCCTGATAACTACCGATAAATTACCTTGTTATAGGGACGGGAAAACCTTGGGCCTGACACAAAAGTGTAATTGTAGAATTGGCAGGCTTTTTAAACGAACTTGTTCCCGAATCGGAAGGAAAAGTAGGGGCCTTGGATCCGATAGGCTCTTAAACATAAAATTCAAAAAGTCAAATGAAAATACATATACCAATGTTCGTATGAGTAATTGCCTGAAATGAGTTGGAATAAGCCCCTCCAAAAAGGAATAGTATATTCCTGAGTCTCGCGAAATAATGCGACACCCGGCTTCATAAAAGAAAATATGATTGAAGCAAAATCATCAGAGATTTCATGTCAATTGGTACAGCTGGATGATAATAACGTTCTAACAGCGACCTAATAAATAATCATAATATTTGCTAATATAGCTTGCATGCTGTATTTTTGTTATCACTAACAAAAATTTTAAAGGATGGAATTGATGCGCTACCTTGTAACTGGCACTGGATACGCTTGTGCCTGACAAAACAGAGCAATGCTGGAATTACTTGGTTTTACAAAATAGAGCTTCTTGTAATCGAAATTGAACGTTGGAGGTTTTGAGCCAATGGGTTCTGAAAATTACAACAAAAAAAACCGAAGCATATATGAATGAAGCTTCAATTAATTTGCAAAACTTTCATGCCCGAAAGGAGATCGTGTGTTCACGCAGTTGAACATTTTTAAAAGAAATTTGTTTCATTGAAAGTAAGAAACATTTAGTTGGATAAGTTTTGCCTTGCCGTTTCTACTCTGGTTTCGATATGCTGCTACGTACCTAGTAATTGGTACTGGAAACGCTTGCGCTTGACAAAACAATGCTAAGCTCGTACTGCTTGGTTTGTTATAGGTTATACTGCGTGCATCAGAAGGAAATGTTGGAGCTTTAGAACCGATCGGCTCTGCAAAATGAAAATCATTTAGCTATCAGTCAATCAATTCAACATATGAATATTGGAACAATGATCACCCTTGATATTACGGTACTAGAAATGAACAGGTACTGGGAATAAATGTATTATATCTACATCGTTTTTTTACGGAGTAAAACAATAATGTTTAGCTTTGTATTCATATGTACCTAGTAATCGGAACTGGATAGGCTTGTGCTTGACAAAAAAGAGCCAAACTATGATTGCTTAACTTTGTGTACGAACGACTGTTCTCGTCGGAAGAAAAAGTCGGCGCTTTAGATCCAATAGGTTCTAAAAATGATTGAGCAAAAGATGGAAGATAAAACATATATCTAAATATAGGAAATGCCTGAGCGTTGCATAGCAGAGCCCATTGTTTGCCAGCATGAACGCGAAAGACAAATAATGTCGCGTGCTTTTGAAAAGAAAGTGCATTAAATCCGATTGGCTTTAATATCGATGCATGTTTGCATGATGAAAAATTTGTGAAAATAATATTGCTCAACGTAGCATTCATATGCAATTAAAAATCTAAAAAACTCCTGAAGTCATTTTGAGAGTTCTTCGTTTGAAAGGCGATTAATGTTACTGATAACAAACAATTTTTTTTGCAAGCAAGTGAATGGCTATTTATGTTTTGACTGTATCATGATATATGTATATGTACTTCAGGAATATCTAGTTGGATGTTTAGTAATTCGATAGTGCATTGATCATAGTTTAAAGCACCTCTATAACTAGTATCTGAGCACAAATGCATACTAACTGGATAAAAATTATATAAATTCACATTATCGCGCAAATCGTTACCTATAGATCGGTACAGGAAATGCTTGAGCATTGCACAACAGCGTAACACGTGTTCCAACATCCCACGAGAGCGCAAACTGTGATGCGTCGTTGTTGAAACTAGGAGGTTTGAACCCTACCGGTTCTATAAAGGTGGTCATCGAAAATATAAAGCCACAATTAATGTTGTGCCTTTGGGCATTGTTATTTTTAAACTACCAGAAACATCCCAATATCCTGTTTAGCGCCTACCTAAACACTGGAACTGGATACGCCTGTGCTTGACAAAGTAGTGCCACCGTTTGTTCTAGGGAACTATCCACATAGTTCATAGAATGAGTAGCGAATGACGGTCCCTTACTGCCAATCGGTTCTAGAACATTTATCAATGAAAAGCAAAACGTCCAAGTATCTATGGTAGGGTGCTCCCTTGCCTTTAAAACTTGGAATAGGATACACTGCATTGTGTTGCACTTACTTGAAGATCGGTACCGGATACGCTTGAGCTTGACACAACAAGGCCACGCTGGAACTTACACCGACATCCAAAAATGTCATTATGTTAGATCCGAACGAAGGAGCCTTACTACCGATTGGTTCTAAAAAGTAATCATGGAACAATTCACTGTAAAAGTGTCTTCACTAAGCGATTCTACAGCAAATTTGCCTTTTACCGGAATAAGGAACCCTTTTTATGTCTATCAAAACGTGCCATGTACACTACTTACTTGAATATTGGAACAGGAAATGCTTGGGCTTGGCATAGCAAAGCCACAATTCCATTTACAGATTTTTTTACGAATGCCATAGCATCGGTGGAAAAAGAAGGAGACTTGCTGCCGATTGGTTCTGAATGTGAAAACAGGTAGAGAGCGCGAATAGCTTAGCCTTTGGGAATCAACAGCCAATGTCTAAATGAATAATTGCTTAACCCGATTGATCAGCATCCTTGACTTTGGGGTGCCTACCTGAATACCGGTGTTGGGTAACCCTGGGCTTGACAAAGCAATGCTACACTGCTGTTTGACTTGGTCATAATGATCGTGATCACCGTAGTGGAAAATGAAGGGGCTTTACTGCCGATAGGTTCTACAAAGAATGAACAAACAGGACAGTCCTGAAGTAGACACATAATTTTCAAAATACCTGAATACCGGAACTGGGAAGGCCTGTGCCTGGCATAGCAGCGCCATTGTGTCGTTAGACAAAGCTCTCACAACTGCAATCGCCTCCGAAAATAGAGACGGAGCTTTGCTGCCGATAGGTTCTGATACGTGATATTTTAATAAGATAAAACGAGTAATCAATCAATCTCTTCTCGTTCCCTGACATACATATATCACTTATGAAATGTTGATCTAGAATAGCCCTAAGTCGCGTGTAAAACTACCTGAATACTGGAACAGGGAATGCTTGAGCTTGGCAGGTGAGAGCAGTGCTCGAATTCCCAGCAGCTTTTACTGCAACAGTTACAGCGTCATTGGAGAACGATGGTGACTTGCTACCGATAGGCTCTACATGTGAACAATATTTATATATTACGTTGAGCGTTTAATAACTCTATCATTATGTGTGCTCTAAATTCGATCTATTTATACATTCATAATTGTGGCGCTAACCTGAATGAAGCTACTGGGTACGCCTGAGCCGGGCAGAAAAAAACAATGCTGGTGTTCAACCGCCGTTCCATCCAAATTTTCTTGCTATCTATCGAAATTATTGGAGGTTTTGCTCCTATCGGCTCTATAAAGCAATTATAGAATTACAGAAATTATAAGTTCATTTTGCGTCATTCGATCGCTACTACCCACAATATAGAGCAACACCAAATGTATTGTGTAGTTAGCGTAAAAATGAAATTTACAAGCCAGCGCTTTGTAATCAATATTTTGCAATATACATATTAGATTGAAACAAAAAAATAGTGAAAATTATTGATCGTTTCATAAGATTTGGCCTCAGTTTGGGCTTTGTTCAAATAATTTTATAATTCGAATAAAACTGAAACTAAAATAAAAAAAAACCCAACCTAACAATTTCTTCTCACCTAAAATTAGGAGGTGGAAAGCCTTGTGCAAGACAAAGCAATGCAAGATCATTATGCGGTTCAGCAAAAATTGGCTTCTGAGTTAATGAAGGAGTCTTGGGTGCAGTACTAGAGACGGGTTCTGAAATTTTAGTATAAAAACACAATCATAATGATTTACCGTGCATAATGCACTGTAAATACAAGTTGCGTAGCAACAAACCGCCAGAATGCATGTATAAGACTTACAGTCTTTTCCCCTAGTTGACTCAACATTATACTAATCAGTACAACTAAATCAACGCATCATATTACCTAAACACTGGGACCGGAAACGACTGAGCAGGACAGAGCATCGTAACATTCGCCAACATGTGCACAAGTAACTTGCGGCTCTCATCGCCTGACGTTAATCTTGGAGCAACGCTGCCCACCGGTTCTGAAGAGCAGGATAGAGCAATTCATAAAAAATACATATCTTTCAAGCAAGGTGAACCATTTAGCATTTTTCCAGCTAACAATTTTTTATTTGATTGTTTTAGATGTTGGGATAATGGTTTTGCAAAAAAATTGTATTCCTTCCCTAATCATTAGGAATTGACATAAATTTCAGCTGAAAATGCAGCTTTATAAAGACAAGATAAAATTTACCATTTAAACATCTAAACCTTTGTACGGTGCTAATACAGTTTTATATATATAACATATAACATTAGCATCAGCTCACCTGAACGCAGGTACCGGAAAGGACTGCGCCGGACATAGCATTGTTACGTTGAATTTTAACCTGATGTCGATATTCCGGCTTTTATCACCAGTAGTAAGACGTGGTGCAACGCTAGCAAGTGGTTCTGCAGCAGATGACAGAGAATATCGAATAAATGTCAACATGCTATATATGATTTGCTAGCTTCAAATAAAATTGATTGATTGAGCAATGTAATTTAACAGGTACTGATCGCTTATCGATCGACCAATACAAATTATGCACCCATAGATTTTACGTCGGAACAACGTACAAAATAATTTACAATCGTACTCCTAAGGATCAACAAAAAAATATTACCTATATACAGCTATTGGATAGGCCTGAGCCGAGCAGAGCAAAGCGATCGCTTCGGCTTGCTTTGCTTCTGCAGTCACGATCTTGGAAATGGAATCTAGCTTGGGAGACACCCTACCAAGTGGCTCTAAAAAACAAGAACAAATTAATCATACAACCATACAGAGAACTGGATTGTGCCTCGCTCCGGTTAACGTACTGTATTACGCTCGATTATCTCACAGAGTGTAATAAAAAAAAGGCAAGAACGTTAGTTGATAGTGGTTGTGCAAATAGCAAGGCAGTACCTATTAGTGCAAATGAACCGTGTGACAGACGCAGGCATTGACCGACATTTCCTGGCAACAGTATAAACCAATCTTTAAAAACTTAGTGTTTATCTTCCATATGACACTTAATTTCTTGTTGCTCGGTGTAACCATGCAAACAAACCATTATATAAAAGCTTTAATTTGTAGTTAGTATTACAAGTTGCAAAATTTGACACTTTATCGATCTTAGGAAAAACATAAATATGCTAAAACACATTTGATCTGATTTGTTACACCTATTTCTTCCGTTTGTTTTTTCTCGAAGAGAATTATTCTTTACGTTATTTGTTAGTGTTTGTCAAACGAACAAAGTGTCCGGACCATTTTAGAACGCTTACGTTCAACTACACGCAACACAGGGTACCCTATCCCAACATTCAGGCAATTTGTTTTGATTAATTGTTAAAGTCATTGAGACAACAAAATAAGCACATCATTGCTGAATTTGTGGCGCTCACTTATTTTGTCGTCAGTGATCATCAACGTCATAAAAGTGCAATAAAACTCGCTTGAATTGAACGATATCTACACATGTTTCAAAACTGACACAATATTGATGGAAAATTTTTAAATATGAATTAAATTACGGTTTTTTACGAAATTACAGCATACGTAAATTTTTCAATAATGATATATCACGTAGCAAATATACGTACATAAGATACATATCCATCAAAATATCAGAAAAAAGTTTTAAAAAATTATGTTTTCTCAGAAATCTTGGATTGAAAAAACAGATGTTTTGCAAAAGGCAACTATAAAATGTGTACATATCGAGCTTAAGCTTCCTCTTCCAAGAACCTGGATTCTATTTAATTGAAAATGAATAAATTTAGCACTAAGAATGAACTGTTCGAAAACATTATGTTTACGTTAAAAAAACGTGTTCATATATGCGGAATATTTATAAATGGAAATGATTGGCAAAAATTACAAAGTTTTAGTAACAAAAAAAGGTATTACCGTATATTAGCACACATATGGAAAAGCGGCTATGTAGTGCATGTTCTATGGAATTGGTTTTATTACATTTATGACGGATGATTAATAGCAAGTGAATGGAAGCATGATCATGAAACGCGGGATTAAAGAACAGTAAACCAACATCACGAATGAAAACAAAAGGACGCGTAAGTGATGGGTCATTTAACGAATAAAAAACGCGATCACGTTCCAAACACTTACGAAACGATACATCACTTCGGTTACCATATAGTTGATCTGAAACTAATGTAAAGCATCTTTTCAAAAAAAATTTGCACACTTTAGTAAAATATTTTCAATTCCAAGACTCACTCAACAGCAATAATTTTGTTAATTATATTTTCTATAACAAAACGAATCACTCAGCAGCAATAATTTTATGTACATAATGTACATAAGAATCCAATTGACATAACAATTGAGAACGTATATGTGTGGCAATTAAAAGTGATTAATTACACACCACATAACAGTTTACTGTCGCGTACTGGATTACTTCTAGAAATCGATCTTCATAGATAATGTTGCGGCCTATTAAAGCCTTTTATCTTATGTCAGATGATGTACTTGAAACCAGATGTATATCAATCTCATTCTTCAGGTTAGTTATACCATTCCGTACCGTGCTCACCACAGTGTAAATGTAGTTTCGATAAAGCTAAATATACACTACCAGCGTGGAAAGCGCGTCTTTGCAAGTGTCATATAGCCATAGTGAGATTAAATTACCAGACTGGCAAAGCAACCAGCCGCGGCAGTGGAGCAAAACTTCGGTCGTGCGATCTCGATCGGAAGTGCGATCAGTCAGCTAGTGCTTGAATGAGTGATAAAATGCATACAAATGAAGTGCTAATTGGCTGTTGTAGCAGCTTTTATATGATACACTCTTGCTCTGCCATTACAAAGCTCGAATGTTTGGTCAAAAACAAGATGATGCTTTACATTATTCACAGATCAGGCAACGTAAGCCACCGAGAACGGGCGCGAAAAATGCTGATAGTCGTACATATCAGTTCTCTTTTCGATGTATGAACGATCGAACCTACAGTTACTTATGTCAAGGTATTCAAAGGAATCTAGTATGTCGCTTCTTGCTTACATTCTTCGCATCCCGTTTTCGAGGGCTTTTGCATAAGTGTCAGATGACCGGAGTGATGGTACACAACCACCTAACGTCTTGGTGGCGGTTCACTTCAAATTACCTGTGATCACTAGGCGTCCCTTGGTGGCCGACAGTCTCGTTTCGCCCGTTAGACGATGCTTTGTGCGGCACTGGTAGCTTTTGTATCCATCCTCAGGTCCAACCTCTCGGATATGCAGTTCTCCAGATGGCAGAACCATATATTTACCGTCTACCGATGAACGCAGATGAAAAATGAAAATTAGTTAGAAAACCTGTAACCAAATCTATCATTGTGAATCACTAATTAACATGCATGTCTACTGTGTTCTGCTATCCAACAGCGCGTACTGCGTCAAACAAAGGCATCATAGATTTTTCAACCCTACAGCAGTAAAACAGAAACAGTGGAAGAGTAACCATGGTATAAGTTTTGTAGCAATAACGATCAACCGTAGTACTGCCGCATCTTCGTTTGTGTCGTAGCCTTTTAAGGTGTTTTTCTTCAGAAACTAAACATTCTATTATCCTCTCAAAATTATGGAACCATGAAATGCATTCCATTTCAACATTCCACAACTTGTTTGTCGCCATAAAGATAAGATGACACGAAGATAATTTATGCTACAAAATGTATACCATCGTACTCGGCAGTTGCATCTAACCCGTTCTGAACACACCCTCGTAAAATTATCTCTAGCGACTGTGTTAATGCGGGAGAGACAAACTGTTCCACAATTCGTGTTTTCACTGTGTCGCCGCTATGCTTGACACCAACGCTTCTGTCATCATGCAGTAACGAGTCTAGGTCTACGACTACTTTCGACTTGTGGCTAATATATGGAGCAATGATAGAGTCTTTCCGTTTTCTATCGCGTGGGCTTCCGCTTACTAAAAGACGTTCACCTACCGGCAACGCATTGCAAAGGTACAGAAACACCAAAAATCTATTAACGAGCACTGAAGTCGCTACCCAAACGGTGGATTTGGATACAGAAACCATCACTGGTACTACTGAGGATTGGCCAATGTAGCTCGGGTTGCCATCAGTTGCATTGCGCACCATCGAGCGCGTAAACATTTGCATCACATTATGGCGGACAAGCGCTACCACCAGTAACGAAAACCGGCATTCCACACCATTGTGCCGCTTCTTCATATACATACAGCTCGTTGAAAATTATGATGTTTCTGTTACTTGTATGCTAATGCGTTGTCGCCAGATCCGGATCGAACCTCTTTCGTGGGTCCCGCGTTTTAATGAGACGGAAATGATTTTTTAAACATTTCGATGGAATCTTCTTGTTCTTGTAAAAAATTTTAATTTAGAAAAATAATTCAGATAATTGATCTGATTTCACGTTTCATAGTTCATGAAACTTCCAATGCATGTCCAAATCTATTCAATAGACTGGATATAATTATTTCAATCTATTTATATGGAAAAGAATAAACCTGTTAATAATAATATTCAAGAGATGTTTCTTGCAATATTTTAGTACGGAAAAATGCATGACAACAGTAAAGTCACAGCATAAACAATTTGATTTCTGGATGATAACAAGAACAAAATTTACAATAAAGTTCAAAAGGTTATCATTCTTATACGTAATAGAACAATATAGCAAAAATCAGTTGAACACCAAAACGCATCGAAATTGAAAAAAACCATGGTTAAGACTCGTAACGATTTGAAATGATTCTGAATAGAAAAGATAAACCTACACAGTGGCAGGATTTATTTTTTGGATTCAAACCGGTTCAAATCGACACCATTGCCCTACTAGCAAAGATGGAAACAAACAAAACCAATCTCGGCTGAAAATAGACTCCGTGCGTTCAGTGTATCGTAGTGCTACAAAGAAAGCTATGCATTCAGAGCCACAAACCGTTAAAAATAGAACAATGTTATTGCCATCAGGCAGACATGGCTAAATGGACGATTGGTTGTATTTGTTAATCATCTTTTGAACGTCTTATATTTTCTAAACCATTTAAATTCATTTATTTTATTTTGCAGAAACATATAGTTTTTTGTTAAACTCAACTTAAAAAGCCTGCTTTTATCTTCTTGTACATTATTTCCTTGTTTACAAAAAAATATACAATCATTTCAAACCCGCGGTATTTGTCTGATATATAAAAGGTTTTTTCAATAGTCTAGACAACAAAATTAGTTTTTGTAATCCTAATCCTAAAATCTTAAAACATTATAAGGCGAAAAAAAGTAAATGTCTTCATCATATTTTTCGTCGTCGTATTAGATGCATGTTGCTAGCATAAAAATCAAGATTTATGAGCCGCTGTGGGTCATACACATAGACAAAAAATCACAACAGTAGTATTTGGAACACGTGGTTTTACGAGTTCACTATGACAGCTACTATCGCCTCCACGCGATATGTAGTGAACAGCCGGTTTCCTGCGCATTAACTGGTACGTGAGAGTGCTCATAGTTCAACGTATCCGAATGAAGCACAAGTTCGAAACGGCACTCTGCCAGGACCCTGCATCGTGATAGCGTCGAACCGACCAACGCTCACAGCCCTCGCATTGAATACTAGCATGACCTAGAAACCTGTTGCTCGCCCACGAGGGCAAGGATAACATTTCACGTGTCGAAACAAAACAAACCAGATGAGTTCTAGTAGCAGCACCATGGCAACCCGGATCGTGAGTTCCCAAATGAATGCGCGATGTTGTGTAGAGTCTATTTGATCCTTTCCACTACACGTTGTACTACACCCGGGACATGCGCACCGCGTGTCAGAGTTTGGGCGCGAATTTTTTTCACCTACTCGTTAGTGGAGCATTTCATTGGCGCTCTTTTCGTGGCCTAAGCTCTTGGATTTTATGAATGAAGGTGAAGATATGTTTGTGTAATTCACAAAATGTACATGTAAAAGTGCGCTAGCTGACACATTCAGGCAGCGTTGGAAAAGTCCTCGAGGAGCAGAAATAAATAATCTACGCAATGGTTATGGTTGCTCTACAAAAACTAATTTAGCTTGAATTATATGAAATTAAATGAAATATAACATCATGAAATATCAAGAAATATAAAAAACGCTTGCTATATATTCTATTACTATATATTTTGAATTATTTTATTTTATCGGTTATTTTGAAATTTAAATAATACCATACGATATGATGATTCACAACATAACATGGCATGATAACACATGGCAAATGCACATAAACTAGCTCACATCATATTTTTTTCTTACTTCTTCACGCTTCCTTCATTCTCAAAAAAAAACATGGCTATCAGAAACTGAGCTACACATCAGAATTTCAACATATGTTCGTCAAATGTTCACAGACAAGATTGGATTGGCGTCAACGAAGTTTAACAGTTTGGTACAACCAAATGTGATGAGCCCTATCATCCTTTCAAACGATTTTTGTTGTTTTTTCAGTCAAACCGTGTCATTTAAATTTTTAATTAGAATTTTAAGAAAATTTTCGTTAACTTTTGAGATGAAAATAACGAAAAGATTACAATTCCGAGATCAATCGTAGAAAGCGATTTTAAAATCAGCGTCGATTCTACTCTCCATAAAAAACCACATGATGCTCATAGCAAAACAATACCAACGTTTTTTTGCAAAATTATGCTCTAACACAACGACGACTATACGGAAGACATTTGAAAAATTTACATTATATGTTGGTTACCGGTTAACATCTGCTAAACAAGAGCTTTTCACTATGTATACTGCACATTACACCTATGTCAAAGCAAAACATCGCCAAAATAAGCAGCTGCCCAACAAATTGACAGAGTCGATAAGAAAATCAAAACGATCTTTTATCAATTTCATTTTAGTTCTGAAAAAAATGGATATATTTATAGTTTCTTGATTTGTTATAAAAAGTGTTTTGAAAATATTTTTCCTGAATTGAAAGAGATAGTTTCTGCAAAACTAAATGAATTTCCTATGGATTATGAATCAATCTTAAACACTAATAGGAAGAGGGATAGTAAGGAAAAGGTAGGCCGTGAGACCCATGGAAAATTGGAGAGGAAAGGAAAGGAAAACAGAAAATTCCAATTAAAAAAAACATTACTTTAACAAAAAATGCATCAAAATCTTGCTTTGCAAACAGAAAATTAAAAAGAATCCAACAGGAGAAAAATCAAAGATTTAATCAATGCCATCAAATACAAAAATTACTTTTTGATGTTCTACAACCAGTTGTCAGCAATATGTCTACCGTATGGAAATTAATTTTATCATTTGCGATCATCACTATATAAAAGGGAATCAAATAAAACCTAGCCTATCAACTGTTCCATTTTAGAGGGTCGTTGATCATCATGAAGCAGAAAAGAAACGACCAAAGAAGGACTATTTCGACCGTGAACGTGGTAGGATAGTTTCAGCAGTATCGTTAGTTACCAAATAATTCCTCCTTCTTGAAACTACTGCCATCAGTTGCTGTCCATTCAATTATTTCAACATGGTCGGCCACAAATGATGGTATCTGACACTTGAAAATAGCCGTGTTGCCTCGAATTACAAACTCATCGTACACCTGCGCCTCGTAGTACTGATTTACAACTGCAAATAGGCAAGTTATAGGATCAGCATCGCAGGAACACATGCAAAAAAACGTTAAAAGACTAAAAGATACAAGCAAAAATACCTCATACCATCAGATTGGTTCTTAAAAGTCTCTTGGAAAGTACATAAAATTACAATTTGGTAAAAGTTACAACTGTATCAAATCTGTTGAAATGTAGATTAAACGATGAATAATGAAACAGAACTTATGCATACTGCTCATATACAGGAGGAGGAAATTGACCACATTAAAATGCACCACTTTGTGAAAACTACACTATTTTCCTTGTGTCACGTACCGGTTGATTGATTCAGTTCGATTTCTGTTCCATCATCAGCCACCCAGCCAGTGACACTGATAAAATCCGCAATAAATGACGGTATCAAGCACTTTAGAATAGCTGCATTACCGTTCAAAACGTATTCGTCGATGACTCGAGTGTTATAAAACTGATGGATAACTGTACAAATGAGTGTAAAAACCGCAAACTGGTTTAGTGGCGGGGTTAATCACATTATCAATCATATCTCATTCGCTGGGAATAAATCCAAATTTATTGGCAAGTTATACTAGGTCTAATTTTGTACAAATCGCACATAAAATACATCCGATAGACGATAATAAATAAAGGAAAGAGTGGACAACTTAGGGATTACGAAGAAAACAACAGATCAGACTCATGTTCACGCCTTATGATACTTATATTCGGTAAAGTAATTTACCAAAATCACCATCCATGACGTTGTATTCTTGACCATCGTCCGCCACCCAGGCGTCGACGTACACAAAATCGGATATAAATGACGGAATCAGACACTTTAGGATTGCTGCATTACCATTCAGCACAAACTCATCGGTCAATCGAGTTTGGTAGAACTGATGGACAACTAATCAAATAAAAAAAGTATAAAATATGGTTGATATACTAATTTTGATAGACAAAAAAGCAAAAGTTTATGTTTTTCGAGCGCCCGATATGCAATGTTGTAGAAAAGTATAAATTCTCCGATCGAAATGTAAGACCAATCTATTTAGTACACCAGGATATTATTTGAGGAGATTACAGAGCCAGGGAGGAGGTACAAATTACAACCAATACGCTATGAAACCAACCAATCAATGATTCGTCCGCGTCCATCGTTATTATCTGATCGTCTATATTCCACGACTCGATTGTTATGAAATCCTGAAGAAATGATGGAACAAGGCACTTCAAAATTGCCGCATTCCCGTTCAGAACAAATTCATCATTCACACGGATTTGATAAAACTGATGCACAACTGGTTAAAAAGGACAAAAAAGACGTCCAAAAATGTAGTCAAAATTGGCAAGCGATAAGAGAAACAGAAGGTAAATTATTGAGAATATAACCAAATGAGAAATTCAGCAGATGCTCACAACTATTCTAATTGAAAGCTGACATTATTATCTGGATACATGAAGGACGACGGAGAGCAAAGGAAGTAAAACGCCCAAAATTGAATCGAATTATTGAGCTACCATAGTCTCCGGTTTCGCCCGGATAGTATTCATTTCCTTCAGAATCAAACCAAAGATCTACGATGACAAAATCGGATACAAACGATGGAATTTCACACTTCATGATGGCGGAGTTGCCTCGAATGACGTACTCGTTATCAGCTTCGGCTTCGTAGCTTTGAATTACAACTACAAATAGCGTAAACAAATAGCGAGATCAAAACAATATGGTTAAATATTTTCTGATCGATCTCAAATTAATGCGGACATAAGAAAAAAAATTAACAGCTATTGAAGTGAATGTTCGCGCAGGGTAAGATGGAGAGGAATATATATGAATAGGCATTTAATCCTTATTGCAAGATGGAAAATGTATCTTGCTTGCTAACCCGAATGATCGTTATTTCTCGCTTGCGTATATTCTTCACCAGAATTATCAATCCAAGCATCAATCGTAACAAAGTCGGCAATAAACGATGGTATTTTACACTTAAGAATGGCCGAATTACCACGAATGATATATTCGTTTTCTGCTTCGGTAATGTAAAATTGATTTACAACTGTTGAACGAAAAAATAAATGAAAAACTTGTTTAACCGTTATTTAAATGTATAAAGACATACTAAAGAGCAGGAATGGGGCGTAGCAAAAATATTGTTCTGAAACTATATACTGTTTAAAAATTCAGTGTGAGTTCAAGGACTAACAAATGGATCGGGAGGCATAATTGTGAATATAAACTATTCTTATTAAAGAACAACCGTCATTTTGATCTCCGGTATGATATTCGTTGCCGTCATTATCTATCCAAGCCTCAACAGATACGAAATCGGCAATGAACGATGGCACTTTGCACTTCAGGATAGCAGAATTGCCCCGTATAGCGTAATCAGTTTCTCCGTCTGTCTGATAGAATTGATTAACCACTGAACATCGCAAGCAGCAATCGAAGTATAGAGGACAAATTCAAGAATAGAAAAAATTAAAAATGAAAGCAATCAAAATTTGTAAAACTATATTTTTTAAACAAAATCAGAAAGAGATTCAGAGAATATGGAAAAAGGAAAAAGATATAAAGATGCTATAACTAAGCCTATAACCAACATTCACCATTGGTATCATCGGCACCATGATAATGGTATTCATTTCCATCACTATCAAGCCACGTTTCGACGAAAACAAAATCCGCAATGAACGATGGAATTTTACACTTCAGGATAGCCGAATTCCCTCGAATAATATACTCATCTTCCGATCCAGTTTGATAATATTGATTCACGACTGAAAGCGAAGTAGATAGTGCAACGTGGAGATGACTCACACAATTATCAAAGGAAAAATAAATAACAATTTTGAGGGATTCATTTTCTCTGTACTTCAATAAACGAGTCTAATGTGAACGAAGAAAGGAGAGACAAAAATATTGCTATGTGATCAACTGTTTATAAAAAAAAAGTTAAATAAGAAACCATTAAAATACAGGAACAGGAACTATTGTTTCGATATGCATAAGACACCAAAACCAAAGACTCAACCATCCTAACCGTAGCTCTCAGACTGAACGAGTTCGTTGCCTTTTTCATCGATCCACGACTCGACACGGACAAAATCGGAAACAAATGACGGTATAGAACACTTGAGAATGGCGGAGTTGCCTCTTATGACGTACTCGGTGAGAATTTCCGGTTGATAGTGCTGATTGATGACTGAACAAATAAAAGAAACGACACATCTTGGCAATTATCGGAACTACTTAAATGATGTTTCTTAACAACTAAAAATAATTAATATAAAATAAAAAAAATGATTCTCTCAGGAGAAATTGGAAATTTAGGTGTGCGTGGATATTGCCTTATTTATCTATGAAATATATTCTAATAATTGTAAGTAGACCACGATGAGATTGTACCATAGTTTTCCGATGGGAGAAGTTCAGTATTTTCCTCATCAATCCACGCCTCGACACGTACAAAATCTGATACGAACGAGGGTATCGAACATTTCAGGATAGCACTGTTGCCACGAATAACATACTCCATAAGTATGTCTGCACCATAGTGCTGATTAATGACTGTAAAATTTACACCAAATTGATACAAACTTTGTTAAACAAAGCAATAACAATGTTATATCGTTTTTACTTTACTGAAGGCAAAAGATTACAGAAAATGATAGCAAAAGATGATAGAAGTTGAAGAATTTTATACAGAACATGGTGACAAACAACTGATACTAGGAAAGGAGCAGGTGATCGTTGGAAACCCTAATCGTCTGAAACCTGTACCGGAATCAAAGCTGGTTGCGTTATAGATGCTGCCATCGCTGCCAATCCACGATTCTACCTTAACAAAGTCTGTCACGAAGCTGGGAATATTACACTTCAGCACCGCCGTGTTACCTCTAATCACGTATTCGGACACCACTTCCGCCTCGTAGTACTGATTGACGACTGATTACGAAGGGAACGAAATAAGCAAAAAATAAATCGTAACCAATTGAATGTAAACGTAATCTTGGATGCAAAACAAATAAAGTAAAAGGCAAGGGATGCACACTCGAATTGAAAGAAATTGAACGAGATGATGCTATACGAAAGTTCGAAGTGTTAAGAAGGAAGGATACTGGACGAGTCATATGCAAAAAGAGAACAAACCGATTTCGAAACCATGATCATCATCTGAGAGGGATCGATTGTTGACGTGCTGATAAACGTTACCCGCATCATCGTTCCACGAAACAACGCCAACGAAATCGGCAACAAACGATGGGATGGAACATTTCAAAATTGCCGAGTTACCGCGAATTACATAGGCATTGTTAACCTCTGAGTCATAGTATTGCTGAACCACTGGACGGATCCAAAAGTATATGGTACAACTGTATTAGGGAGTTTTGATACAATATTGCTAGTACGAAATCAAAATTGAAGTCAAAATACTCTTTGAGATGAACTACATAGAATGAAGCCGAAATCTTAAAGCTGTTAAAGGAATGGGAAGGTCAAGGGATTACTGAAACCGACAATCGAACTACAAAACGCACCCTCCTCAACAGTGGAATTGGAGTAGAAACTCTCATTGGTGTCTGTAGTGTGCCAAGAGATGATCTTCACAAAATCGGCAACATACGACGGTATTTGGCATTTCATAAGTACCGCATTTCCGCGTATCGCGTACTCTTTGTTAACGTCCACGTCGTAATACTGAGCAATAACTGATAAGCGCGACCGAAACGAGATGACAAATTTTTTTCTTTAGAATAAGCTTTACCAAAAATAGCTCATAGTTAATTTAAATTTTCTTCAAAAAAAGATAATCACATCCTAAGAAATGGTACTGGATGGGAAATGGATCGATGATTCTGCGCTTCGCCTAATGCACATCGCTTCCGACGAGTAACATTCAAAATTCTAACCGTTCGAATCACCAGAATAAATGAATGAGTTTTCCTTTACTTCATCCCCGTTGGACCAGGAAACAACATCAACAAAATCAGCCACAAAAGAAGGTATCAGGCACTTAAAAATAGCCGAATTGCCTAGGATGACATGCTCCTTATTCACGTCAACTTCATAGTACTGGGAGACAACTGCCACGAGAAGATATGCGAAAGAAGCCGAACATTACGCACAGAAAGGAGATGACATTGTTAGTGTTCGATTTTTTGTGGACAAATTTAACAACCATCTGATCGGGGTGGAATATTTTTGCTCGCCTTTTGCTGAAAAAATTGCTGAAATTTTTTGTTAAAGAAATTGCGCAAATGGGATGGTACAAAACATCTGACACGTGCTAGAGGTGAACGAGCTTCGCTGGTATGATGAAATGAGGCGATCCTTTTATGTGTGTGTATGTGTTAATCCTTCCGTTATCCTTATCGTCACGTTCAATCTGTTACAACGTGTGTTGGGCAGAGATACACCATTTTCAGACAGTTAGCACTTAAACGCATGTCTTCACGAGCACTAATTTCATTTTTGCAATATTCAATCTTTTGTGGATTATAATTATGTTTCACGTAAAAAAAAACACCAACAAATCAATTAATACATAATATCAACTACAAATTGATTGCTTGCACTATTATTTCTCACAATACCGGAATACACTGGTACAGCTGCTCGACCACGTGTCGCTTACTTCGATCACTTCTCACACTATTTAATGACATTGCACATGTATCGATTTGCTTCTCTTCATTGCATTTGCAATGCCATTTTCAATGAACACTTGATTGGGCAGTAGATCACTCCGGCAACATTAGGACCATCAAAAACACAGCACTTGTTTTTTCTCTCTATTCTCCACTCTTTCATTCCGCTTTCTTCACACATTCATTCTTCGGCGTACTCTAACGCATATCTTTTCCTTCTTTCCGTCTTCCACGTGAAGAACAGGACACATTCAGGCAGTCGGCTTTCCACGGCTTATGTATTACTTCAACCTTTCGTCGGTGGTTTTCACTTCACACACATTTCATCCACCACACACATGGATGGCCACTGCACATGGTTAACACTCACACTTAATCCAAATACAATGAATTGAAACGAAGCAGCCGGCACACGGGATAACCGACGCTTACCCACTCTCAGCCTCTCGCATCCTTATAAAAAAATGCTCGTTTGCCTGCTTCCAGCGCACATGTGCGTCTGCTTTTCCGTCCGACTAGCAGAGCAGATGTTTTGCATTTTTTCGCCCATTTCGCGCATACAAGAAATATTTTCAGCCCCACCAACTTACCGGCGCGAACGTTGACGTCCCGCGAAATCACCGATCCGAACTGGTTCTTGGCCATGCAGGCATACACCTGGGCGTGTACTTCCTGCCGGTAGTCCTCGGCACGGAACGGAGGGAACACTAGGTTGCCGTTCGGTAGAATTTGCCGTAATCCGGGAACGTCCCCGACGGCCGTTCCATCGCTGCGAATCCAAATCATCTCAGGAGGCGGGTTACCGGTAGCGCTGCATTCGACCACGGCACCGGTGGAATTGGAGAAATCAATGCGATTGGTCGGTTCCTTCAGGAAGACGGGACCTTTCGAGTCGTCCACCTTGCCAGCGGCAACAACTGCTGCATTACAAGAAAAAAACGACGTCACATTAGAACGGTTCAGCAAACATTGGCATGCCTACTATGATCTTGCGTCTAGGAAGGATTGCGTCTGGAGACGCTTATAATCTCCATAATCATGCCTGTACAATCACTGCACGACAACGAATTGGTTCAAAAAAAAAATATGCTACTCACCATTGAGACAATTGAATCCACTTAACAGGCAGAACAACGCGAGTGCCGCGGTACGCGATGATTCGCGAACCAGCATCACCATCATTGCCGACTTCTCCAGTCGCTTTTTGGTGCACGATAGCTCAACCGATGAATTCAAATTCTTATCACTCGCAAAAACGCTCTAATCGCTCGTATAATCGCAAATGACGAATACTGGGGCACAGTACTTAATCACAATCTCTGGAGCTCCCCGGCTCCAGGGCCAAGTGGGTGGAGGCTCCTTGCACGCTACAGAGGACGAAGGATGCGCCTGTCAAGTAGAGCAAGGAAGCAGCGGGGTGACGCATGGAAAATATAATCGATTAACGAAATGCTTGGGTGATAAAACACGCGAAATTACACTCGCAAACACGAAAAAACGGCACCGCCACGACTTCCTCATTGTGTGCCATTGTCTCTTGCATTCGATTCATCTGTCGGGTGCAATGGTACGCTGTGTGATTGTGATTTTTCACGCACGCCATCATCCCGACGACAAATGGACGGCAGAAGCAGCACCAACAAACAAGCACCGCCCTTACGCACTGTGCATCCTGGACGCGGTTTATCCTTGTGCAGCACTTTCGATTACTTACCAGCCACCAATGGAAATGCAGAAAGGACTTCACAAAACACTAATTCAACTCGCAAACACGACGAATTGCTCCTCCGTTGATTTTTACCAACCAACTTCTCAGGGAACAAATGTTTGTGTCTAAGGTCTTCTTTTTCTTCGGCTGAAGTATCAGAGATTGTCATTACGCTCCTACCAGACGGTTCGACAGAGTTTACGTTCTGTGCCTTACTGCGAAGCTACACATTTGGTATGTATAATATTTTATGTTTTTGAATAACTTGCAAGTTGTACGAATTGTACACGAATTATGAGCTTTATATATACTTCCAAACTAAGTTCTTCATTTTAAGAGCTAAAGGGTCATAAATATGCTAAACCATATATCCCAAAATCAGTAAAATTCGATGATATTTCCAAATGAAGTGCCCACCTTTTAGTTTGGTATTGTCAAAACGACGGTTAGACCCAACCTTTCGTACAATCAGTTGTCATGCTTAGAAACATGATAAATAATAAAAAGTAAACATCACCAAAAGCCAATAAAACGAAAGGTGTTTTTCCGCACAACCTTTAAATGCCACAAACAGTAAGAAAATGCATTTGATGCATGCTATTCGCCGCTATACACTCTTTTTCTTTCGTTGCAGTAAAATATGAACATACCGCTTAAGGTTATAGTGCGCGTCGCACCTATTGCGTGCCATGAAGCAGACAATAAGGCTAGCGTTCAGGCAGGCGACAATCTGGAGGATGACAACTATCTCAAAGCGGGAGATGGCCGTACGTTTCGTTTTTCGCAAATTTTTCATTCACCGATCAGCAATCAGGAGCTTTACTTTGAATCCGTTGCCGGGCTAATGGAATCTGTGCTGGAGGGCTACGACTTTTCGATCGTAACGTATGGAGCGAAGGCGACAGGCAAAACGTTCTCGCTTTACGGCGCCCCAGCCGAGAACAGTCCGAGACAAGTGCATGACGACGGGATTGTATTATGCTTCATTCGAGACTTGTTTTGCCGCTTAAATGCGCATCCAGAGCGTATGTTTTCCATTAGCGTTGCGTGGAGTGAAATTACAGCCAGTGGCGATGTGATGGACGTGCTAGAAAACGCCGCCATGGTGCAATGTTTCTCGGTAGAGGACACTTACGCGCTTCTCGTGCTCGGTCTGCATCGACGCAATAGAGACAACCACAGTATTCTTAGCTTAATATTGGAGCAACAGTGGACTTCCGTTGGAGGCATGAACCAGCATCGACAGTCGACCATCAGCTTCTGTGACCTCCGGGGCACGGAGCGAGAAATGGTGGACGAAATGCTAGTACCCAGTGATACAGGGCTGCGCAAGCTGGAGGACATTGTTATCCGTCGAAACGAGCAGTACAACGAGTCCGTACTGACCGCATTTCTGAAAGATTCCTTCGGAGGTCGGGCACAAACGTTGCTCCTGTTGTGCGTCTCCGCTTCCACGCTGGAATCTGACTGTACGGCACACGACTTAGAATTTGGCGAACGAGCGGAGGAGATTGTGAATCACGTCGTTATGAACACGTTCTCCGATAATAACGTCCCGATCGTGGCCCTGAACGATGATACGCTCGGCGGTACGAACATAAATCTCGATGGGCTATACTTTGCATCGCAGCAGTGGTCAAAGCTGTTGAAAAATGCCGAATGTTTGTTCACCAAGCTGTTCAGCACGTGTGAGCTTAATCAAACGGAACGAAATCAAATCGAAGAGTGGCTATACCTCAAGGCGGAGTGTGACGATTGTTTCAGCTCGACCGACATCAGCCTGCCGACCGGGACCCAACCGACTCGAGTATGTTTAGGGCCGATAGAGGAGATCGACGAGGCAGAGGATAACGCGCTGCACGACAGCAATAAAGAAGCGTTTCCTTCGGATAATGAGAGTGATTCGGACATTTGTACACACCTCACGGACGTGAGCGATCGCATACAAAGCTACATTAAGACGTTTCAAGCAAAAACCAACGATCTCATCATGGACAAGTATCAGGATTTTTTCCAAACGCATCCCGAAGGCGGAACCGCTCCAGAATCCCGAGAGGAGCTGGATCAAAACAAAGAACGATCGGCTGACGGTGGCAACTTTCACAATCCCGCACGAAGGAAATCAATCTTTGACGGCGAAACGACTTACAGCACCGATCTGACGCTGATGATGCCGCTTAAAAACGAACCGTTGACCATCGCGACGACGGCAGTGGAGAAAAAACTAAACAGCAATTTACGCATCTGTCAGACAAGCATAGAATCGCTGCATGCACAGATTGAAGAGATCCGGCGGACAATCACGCTGAAGCAAAAGTACATTACAGATCTGATCGAGAATAGCGAAACTCGCTCGGTTGCCAAGTCGCGCTTCAGCAAGAAAAAGCACAAGCTCGAGGCGGAATACGAGAAGGCAAAGAAGCAGCTACGGAAATCGGTTGTCAACGGAACGAACAAGGAAGAAATCAATCGGTTGAAAAGCCAAACATCACAGCTGGAGCAGAGGTTGAAGGATCTGGAGTCGATCGGCTTCATTGCTGGCGAATCGGGCCACAAGAAGAAAAAGCTGCAGCAATCGATCAAGGACTCGCAGAAGCAGCTGGACGTGTTGCAGAGAATGCTCAAAAAGGAACTCGAACGCAAGGAAGCGCTTGAGAAGGAGCTGGAATCGCGAACCCAAAAGGAGTCGCGGGCGGCAGCTCGAACGAACAGTAACGCGGGGGTGCAAGAGCTAAGCGAAAGTAAGAGCAAGATAAGGAACATGAACGAGCGCATCTCGCACATTGAGCACGTGCTCAAAGAAAAGTCGAGCAATTTGAAAAAGTATGTCAACAAGAAAAGCGCCGAAAAGGAATCGCTGCGCTGCGAGATACGCAACCTACGAAGGACACGCGATCATCTGGTCGAGCAGCGATGCCATCTCGATCGGAAGATACGCGAAGACAAGATGCCGTCGTTTGATGAAGAGCGCAAGCTTGTGGAGTGTGACGAAGCGATCGAGGCGATCGACGCGGCAATAGAGCTGAAAAATGAACTGATCTGCGGACGGCGTAGCATCGACACGGACGAAAGCTTACAGCGCGAGAAGGGCGAACAAATGCTGATGGCCAGACTGAACAAACTGTCGCTGGACGAGATGCGCACGCTACTGTACAAGTACTTCCAAAAGGTTGTCGACCTGAAGGAAGCCAGCCGCAAGATGGAGCTTCAGTTCATCTCGCTCGAGCGGGAGAAGGATGCGTGGGAGTGGCAGGAGAAAATCCTGACCAACACCATCCGCCAGACGCGCCTGGAGAAGGAGCGCTCGATCGTGGCACTGCAAAAGCAGCACGAAACGAAGCTGAACCTCATGTTGCGCCACTTTGCGGTCGACACGTCGGCGTCCATTTCCAGCACCATCCCGGATAGTGTGCTGCCGCCTTACCACACCCAAACCGAGTTGGTGCTGGGGTCCGGTTCCGCCCGCTACCATCACCACCGGGTGCAGTACGAATCGGACAGTGGTAGCAGCGAACCGCGGTTTTTGAGCGGTCACACCTCCAAGCAGTTGGCGCATTACAAAACCAGCTCGATTCCACCCGCCGGAGCAGGTAGCGTTCTCGGGCAAAGCTCGGCCGCGGCTTTCGCGCAACATCGCAGTGCTACGACGGCGGTGGCCCAGCCACCTCTGGTGGCAATCGCGGAGAAGGAACATCGGCCGAAAAATAAGCTTTTCTCGAAGCTGCAGGTACTTTCGCGCTACCACGGAAGCGATAAGCGCAAGATTTTTCAATCCGACATCCCGCAGCAGAATCTCAAGCAGCTACAAGGCGCGTCGCGGCCATCGCTAACCAAAGTGACACGCGAGAAAAATAAAATCATCATTCAGAGTGACGGTGGAAGCAAATAGATGGGGTATTTTTCGCCCCCGACAATCGTACCCATTTGTAGTTCACTAGCTCTCTATACGAATAGTGCATTTGAAATGTTGTCTTAAATCCGTCGATCATGTTAGGCGAGTGTGTGGTTATTGAAACTTAAATTTCAGATTTTATTCCGTATTCGTACGCACTGATGCATGTCTTGTATGTCCCTGTTGTCAATAAAATCATTTGTAAATGTGAATGTATTACTTCAATAAATGAGCAAAACGTGTTACAAATATCGAACGGGCTTGCATTGTTCAATCATGTACATAATCATAAACGAAAGTCTTTGTAATCTATAACCTGAAAAGTAATTGTCTCGTTATAGCATTAAACAAAGGCCGTGACGTAAGGTAAAGGTGCATTAGCATTTTAATATTTCGCTTTACCTGCATTAAACATTACATCGCTCAGTTTATCCGTTAGACTCTAAATCATTTTCCAGCTGGCAAACCATTTGTACACTCCGCATGGACTTTAGTATGGGTTTGAAGCGCGACGAGTTGTATAAACCGCTTAAAACATATCGCACATTCGTGTGGTTTTTCACCGGTGTGTGTCATTACGTGGTGCTTTAGAGTTTCCGCTTTTCCAAACGATCGATGACAGTATGAACACTTAAATGCTTTCACTCGGTGATGAACGAGTCTGACATGTCGCGTGAGATTACCTAGATGGGCAAATAGAGTCCCAGAAAATAAGGTTTGGTTTTGATAGAAAGTACCCATAAGTTGGCATGTGAACTAAAATAGCGCAAATGTGCTTCATACCTGAGTTTGAAAAAACTTGCTCACATTGATCACAGGTGAACCTTTTCTCCTTTGTATGACAGTTCATGTGGGCTTTTAGTTCGTCCGAAGTTATTTTTTTAATCCCACAGTGTGGACATTCAAAGTTCTTAATACCCTGATGACGCAGCTTATGTATCTTAAGTTTGTAAGCAGTGGGTAGTTTTTTATCGCAAATTTCACACTGAAAAGGCATATCACCTGTATGAGTGTACAAATGTTTCTGAAAAAAAGGATACATATTAGTATTTTGAAGATCCAAGAGACCATGATCCGCCCCATCATACCTTAAGTCCATTGTTTTCCAAAAAAGTTTTACCGCAAGATTCGCAAACGTATTTGTTAGACGCGGGTTTAACGTATTTAGGATCATGCCTTCTTTGATGCACCGTTAGTCCCTGTTTTGTAGCAAACGATGCATTGCATCCTTTGAAGTCGCACGCAATCTTGGCTAGATTACGATTTGAGTGTTTATACTTCAGGTGAAGTTTTAGATTATACCATTGCATAAATTGCTTTCCACATATATTACAGAGTGCAGGTTTCAGCCCCTGATGTACTCGCATGTGTCCTTCGAAACGGTGCTGCGTGCGGAACTTGCGTCCACACTCATGGCAATGTAATTCCTTTCGTTGGTTCCTAGTTTGTAATTCCTCCACGTCGATCGAGGTTGATTGTGTTGTTTCATCTTTGGTAATTTGAAGGTCATTTTCGCTGTTTTCAAAACAACTAGCATTATTTTCTTCATCCTCGATTAGCTCCTCTTCCGAGAGCATTTCAATTTTATAAATATTTTCGTCAATGCCAGCATCTATATTATTTGAAACGACAATCTCCATCCCTGTTTCGATTTCATCTTCTTTTGTCCAATCATCACAGTTAGAGGGGCTAATGGTTGTTATCCGATCGTCAGACTGCAGAAAGAAAAGGTTTTAAACAACCAATATACTAGATTTCTGTTATACTAGAAGAACATATACTAGAATTCTGAACCATTATTACCTGTATGAATTTGGTATATGCAGACATACACGCTGTTCGAAAATCTTCATAGCTTATTAAATTTTGCTGGCAAGAATCACACAATTTAAGTAACCCCTTTTCATCAAATTTTGCAATCTGGAAGCAACGGTTGCTCATTATCGCAATCTCAATATTGTTATTGTGTTACCGGAACAAACAACAAACCTCTAGGCATGTAAGATTGAAAAATACTGTAGAGAATTCAATCAAACTCCTAAAGTGTCCATCGTCACACACTTGCGCACAGATAAAACAAAACTGGTCCATATTTTATATTTTATGGTACACTAGCACGTCGATACGATGAGATAAGTTTACGATGAATGCAAGAAAGACAACATTTCTGGTAAATACTGCATCCTTCCATACAAATTCGTTCCATACATAATAAAATAATAACATAAACATAAGATACGTCAGCTGGTTTTCAAATTTGACATTAGGCAGTGGTCTATTGAAGTTATTGAATGCATTGCGTGCATTCTTGGATGATGCAGTGTGATACGATCTTTACCTGCAGCACACTTGTGTGAGGTTGCTAACGCACTGCCTCTTAACAAGAGTTTAAAATAATCTTGAAGGTGTACTAATATCTTTTACAAAAATGAACCCTTAAAGCACGTTGAATAGTTAACATAAAGCCTTTGTAGGACTTGAACATGTGCTATTTGAAAACAAAATAAATGCTGAAGTCCCGTTATGCTAAATGTAGCACATTCTAAGCCGACAATATTAAACTCACGCTTCTACCGGTATCAAGAGGCAAAGAGAAGGACGAGTAAATTACAAGTCTCTCCCAAAAACCATAAATCAGAGTCCTTATCATGGATTATCAGTTTGATCCCTAGGTCTTAATTATCTTGAGAGACTTCAATGCAAAAATAGGCAGGAAACCAATGTACTGGTGGTAGGTTAACTATATCATCAATCTACATAGTCACAGCAACAATAATGATAATAGAAAGGTTCAGTATGCAACAGCATCCTACGAGGTCCAAAGAAATACCAAATTGATCACCAGATGGAGCCACTATCAACCAGACCGACCACGTGTTGATATACCTCGGACGACGATCAAGTTTGTTAGAAGTCATAAATGATCGTCGAGACAACATGTAATCGCACAAATGAAAATGAGGGAAAAATACAGGATCAACTTAACACAAACTTATTGCAATGAACTGTTACGTTCAACAGGCATTGAAAAGGGCATTTAGATGTTTTAAGTAACGAAACATTACTTTAACCAAAATCGACTGCAATACTAAATTTACTATAGCCGTTTTCAATTTGCTTTTGACTATGAAATGCAGAACCAGAGGAATCAATCGAAACCCATACATATTGTATCTCAGTTCCTTGTGCTGTTTCAAGACCCATTTTTCCAGTTGTTAAATAAACCAAATCGTCCAGTAAACACAAAAGCAAGTTATACTTGATTTAATAATCTAATGCAACTATAGTGCATATTTCCATAGATTGCATGAACTGTGCACTTGATTACTTGAATGTACCAAGTTGATGCCAACATTCAAAACGGAGTATTATATCGAATAAAACAAACCAAAACATTCCTCCCAGCTAGGAAATACACAAAGCGGGTTGTCCTTTAAAAAAAAAGAAATAAATAATTTCAACTGCTACATTAACCGTGTACTGTTTTGTTGAATTCCTTTATTGTTCTTGTTTTCTGTGTTTCAGATTTGTTTTGGTTCAGATTGCTTATGCTCTAAAAGTATGGTTTGTTTGGTTTAATTACTGGTTGTAGGTTTTGCACCCAATGTTCAGTCCCTAAATTTGTTCCGGCATATACATATTGTGTTGCTGAAGTGTGTCGCGCGGTCCATCGACGATGCAGGCGGTAGACCATCCGGTTTTAGGCAGCCTGGTTCATCTGGAGCCGCTTGTCCTTGAGGGTGATCGAGTCCCGCAGAATAATGGCGATCAACGGCATACTACCCATCACCATACAAACCCCCATGCAGTAGAAGCATATCTCATACCCACCAGACACGTCGC